>NC_134691.1:300848502-301212669 GCF_050947455.1 Rhinoderma darwinii | reverse complement strand
GATTTATGCTAATTCGTTTCTTAATAGACAACTAGGCATTTTTTTACTTTTTACCAACTGGACGTTGTAAAGAGAAGTGTATGACGCTGACCAATCAGCGTCATACACTTCTCTTCATTCATGTTTAGCTGTACTCACAGCACAGCGTGACCTCGTGAGATCATGCTGTGCTGTCACTTACTCCCACATTAACTTTACTGAAGTGTCTTGAGTGTGAATAGACATCGCCTCCAGCCAGGATGCAATGCCTATTCACACTCCCGACACTTCGGTAAAGTTTCTGTGGGACTTACTCACAGCACAGCATGATCAGTACGATCAGCAGATGATCGAGCGTTTGCTCGTTCATCTGCTGATCGCTGCCATGTTTACATGTTTGCATGATAATCGCCCAGTGTAAAACCCCCTTTACTCACTAGCCACAGAGGCATCATTTACAGGAAGACAGAGAAGCAGTACTATTTACATAATTTAAAGTGAGACAATACTACCTGTGCCTCAATCGTTTACAAAGAGACAGGAAGGCGGTACTATCTGTGCGAACATTGTTTTTTTAGAGGAACATGGAGACAGTGTATTTCTTATCCATCAGTTAGCCTATCCATACTATTGCTTTTGGTCCCATATATGGAAGTATGAAAAGGGATGCATCCGCCCCAAGTGGCAATACGTGATTTCAGAAGTCCCCGCTTAAGGTGTCTATACACATTAGATGTATGTTGCCGAACCTGCCGATTTCGGCGGCACTGGCTGACCATCTAATGTCTGAATTTCATCATGACTGATCCCCTGGTTGGTTACTAGATAAGCCGCTGCCAGAGGAGTCTGGCAGCAGCTTTCTCCCTGAGAACAATGCGGAGCCGAGCGTGCATGTGTATAGGGGAGTATGGAAGAATAGCTTCCGGCCTAACGAACGTCCGGTAGACGGCTATGGAAAATGTAAGGCTAGCCTTGCTGTTTTTCTCTTGGGTCAGTAGCACTATCTTAAGCGGTATTGGTAAATGCAGCCCATCTGAAACATAAAATACATATGTAGATCTAGGATGTTGCTTAAAAAACGGCAATTCTGGAAACCTTCAGACATAGGTGCTTATTTGGAAGTGGTTTCCACACTCTGGTATGTGACGGACTGGGCGTTGACGGTCATAGACTTCTTACAAGCCCCTAAAGCGATGACACACTTAGTCTTGGTTAAAAAAAAATTGAGGAGCGCTTATCACCTATAAAAAAAAAATTCACGCCTTAGGGCTTTGGGCATTAGTCCTTTGGTCCGAAGACAAGAAGATAGGTGGGCTGATCATATGTGTGTTTTGTAGCAAAAAAATAAACAAATAAATGAAAAATGAATTCCTATTCTGTAGGCGTCATCAATGACCTTCAAGGTTGGACTTACATGACACCATTAGTTCCTAATATAGTCAGTTTCAATGAGTCCAAAGAAACTGGCAGCTCTTCAAGCTGCACATTGCTACATATATAATGCTGAGGAATTTCCACTATAAAGTAGAACATTTCAGATAAAGGGATAAACCAGTTATTCTAAATGTGTTCCTGGCTGAATGCAGATTAGGACGTGTCTCAGACCTTACTTATGAATGCACCAGCCAGGGGCCGTCTTATTTTCCGTTTAACTGGCAAGAAATTGCTTTGCTAAATGCAAAAGAATAATTTCAGGGGTTATTAACATTTCAAAGTTATTCATTATTAGTGGGCACTGTATGTGCTTTTGGGAACAAAAACACTATGGGAAAAGCAATGTTACATATATTGATAACTGGAAGGTTTGTACATGATTTAATGGTCAGTATGTAAACTGCTCCGACATCAGCATCTCTGTATGGGAATGCTTTATTAAAGGGGCTAATAATTTATAAGCTAGATGCTTACTGTTAGTGGAAATGTGACACAGGCCGTTTCTAGATATTTAGTTAATTTCTTTCCATGCGTAATGTCAAAGACAAGATGCCACTATTATGCATGTTTGTCATGAATCATCTTAAAACGGAAACGGTGCTTCACTCCCAGTGACCCTTGTCAGCCAATCAGAAGCAACAAGAAGGCTCATTCAGATGAGCGTGTCTGATTTGCACGTGTAAGGGTATGTGCACCAGACCTCTTTTCAGACGTAATGGAGGCGCTTTACGCCTCGATTTACGCCTGAAAAGACGGCTCCAATACGTCGGCAAACATCTCCATATTGCTTGCAAATGGGTATTACGATGTTCTGTGCTGACGAGCTGTCATTTTACGCGTCGCTGTCAATATACGGCGCGTAAAATGACGGCTCGTCAAAAGAAGTGCAGGACACTTCTTGGGACGTTTTCGGAGCCGTTTTCTCATAGACTATTGAAAACAGCTCCAAAAACAGGCGTAAAAAAATGCTGCGAAAACGCCACGAAAAACGCGAGTTGCTCAAAAAACTTCTGAAAATCAGGTGCTGTTTTCCCTAAGTGTATGTTCACACGGCCTATTTTCAGCCGTTTTTCAGGCCGTAAAGTACGGACACTAAACGAACACGAGCTGCTGATGATTTCGCAGGGCAAAAGTGGGGATGATGAATCCCTGCAGCGCAGTTACCATATTATTGGAACGACAGACAAATGGGTATATTACGTGTGCATGTGCTGCTTATCGCAAGGGAAACAAAGGTTGGGACAGGTGAAATTATAACCTGTTTCCCCTGACAGGAGACATCAGAGAATTAGCGTCCCAAGTTATGACGGCCACTTGCGGACAAAACCACACCCAGATGCGGCGGCCAATGGCCACATGATTTTAACGGTTAGGGTATGTTCACACAGCATATTTTCAGGCCGTAAACGGCCGATAAACGGCCGAAAAATGGGAGGCAGTAAACGGTCGCGAAAAAGAAGTGCAGGACACTTCTTGGGTCGTTTTTGGAGCCGTTTTCCATAGACTCTATTAAAAAAGCTCCAAAAACGGCCGTAAAAAATGCAACGAAAATCGCTGCGAAAATCGCGAGTGGCACAAAAAACGTCTGAAAATCAGGAGCTGTTTTCTCTTGAAAACAACTCCGTATTTTGAGACGTTTTTGACTCTGCGTGTGAACATACCCTAAAAATGCAGCATTTTTCCGACATTTCTTGTCCGTGTGCGTTTACGTGTGGCATGCGTTTTTCACGTCCGTGCAAGCACTTCATTTTTAAAAAAAACATTATTTCTCTGCTTTTCAATGTATTTGATGCGTCATGTTGTCCGTGTGCTGTCTGTGGTTTTCACGCATCCACAGACTTCAATGAGTGACTAAGGCCGGATTCACACGAGCGTGTGCGTTTTGCGCGTGGAAAAAATGCGGCATTTAGCGCGCGCAAAAGCTCTGTGTGTCATCAGCATATGGTGCGTGGCTGCGTGATTTTTGCGCAGCCGGCATCATTATGACACTTTGTTTCTATGTTTGTAAACAGAAAAGCACGTGGTGCTTTTCTGTTTTCATTCATTTATTTTACTACTGTAGCGCGAATCATGCGCTGCACCCGGAAGTGCTTCCGTGTACCGAGCGCGATTTGCACGCACCCATTGACTTCAATGGGTGCGTGCAGCGCGAAACACGGCCAAATATAGGACATGTCATCAGTTTCACGCAGCGCACATACGCTGCGTGAAATTCATTGACAGTCATTAACATAGGTCCGTGCGACGCGCGTAGCACGGACGTATTATACGTTCGTCTGAATAAGCCCTAAGTGAGTGAAAATGCACCAATATAGGACATGCAGGGAGTTTCACACAACAAACACTTGCTACGTGAAAAACAACGCATGTGTGAATGGCCCCATTGAATTGCATGCGTCCGTGTGATGTGTGTAATTTCAACGCACAGCCCACGGATGAGTATTAGGGTATGTTCACACTACCTATTTTCGGCCGTTTTTCGGCCCGTAAACGGCCGAAAAATCGAAAGCAGTACCCCTCCAAACATCTGCCCATTGATTTCAATGGGAAAACAGCATTCTGTTCCGACGGAGCGTTTTTGCTGCGTTTTTTACAGCCGAGAAAAAGAAGTGCAGGTCACTTCTTGGGACATCTTTGGAGGCGTTTTTCATTGACTCTATCGAAAAAAGCTCCAAAAACAGCCGTAAAAAACGCAGCCAAAATTGCGAGTGGCTTAAAAAACGTCTGAAAATCAGGAGCTGTTTTCCCTTGAAAACAGCTCCGTATTTTGAGAAGTTTTCGAGTGTGTGTGTGTGTGTGTGTGTGTGTGTGTGAACATACCCTTACACTCGTCTGAATGAGCCCTAAGGGAATCAGGTGATTCCTCTTTGTGTTTCTGATTGGCCAAGAGAACTCACTGAGAGGCTGTGAATGATATCTTCATAAAGAGCACACTTTCTTTGGGCATTGATGATTGGCACATTATTAGGCCACTAAGTGGTTCAGATGCACCTAATAAGTGCCTTATGTTAAGAAGTGACAATTGTTCTTTAACACGTTACATGTTCTTAACATGCTTAGAATTCTAGCATTATTTATTAAAAACTAAATAATCCCTTTAAAGAGGCTCAGTCACCACATTATAAGTGGCCTATCTTGTACATGATGTGATCGGCGCTGTAATGTAGATTACAGCAGGGTTTTTTATTTAGAAAAACGATCATTTCTGACGGAGTTATGACCTATATTAGCTTTATTCCAATGAGTTTCTCAATGGACAACTGGGCGTGTTTTTACTTTTTACCAACTGGGCGTTGTACAGAGGAGTGTATGACGCTGACCAATCGGTGACCAATCAGCGTCATCCACTTCTCTCCATTCATTTACGCTGCAATAGTGTTCTTACTAGTGTGCAGTCACATACTCACACACTAAAGTTACTGAAGAGTCTTGAGAGTTAATAGACATCACGTCCAACCAGGACGGGATGTCTATTCATCACTGCCGACACTTCTCTAACGCTCCATACGATGCTGTTTGTTACAGCCGATACTTCAGAGTAACGAGCAGCATCGCTTGTTTAACTCGTTAAATGCTGCGGTCAATACTCTATAGTTACTTATGTACAGACAATTCTTAGAACGCTGTTGTTGTTTATTCTCATTATTATTATGCACTTTTCCCTAACGTTATTTGTTCCATTTGATGAGCTTGGAAACATTTTCCTTTACAATACTATTAGAAATTGGACGAATGTATTAAAAACCTGCCAATTTTGGCAACTTGAAAGCGACTTTAACACACCCACCCACAAAATGTTGCTTTCTCAGGGGTCCAGAGAGCCCCTGGCATGTTTTTGTCTTGTTGTAGGTTCTTGAGTGGCAGTTGTCTTGGCTCGCACCAAATAACTTTATGCGTATAGTGAAATTTACCGGGAGCGCCACTTTAAGTGCTGTGGACATATAAAGGATCAAACTACGTATACTCTGCAGACCTCCAGCGTGTTTCTCATGTGGAGTCATGCTGTAATACTATGATCCTGTCCTAATTTTAGGAGGTGTGTTAGACTAGAAGGTAATAGCATGAAAGGTGATATTCCCTAGATCAGCATGAGGTCCAGGGTTACACTTCCTGGTAATAAAGTCTTGCCACTGAGGTTCCGCCTTTTATAGCAATTTCCTATTAGACTTATATTAGCAATTTCAGCAGATGATTTAAGTGTCTGTACTGATTCGACGGGCCACGGCTATGCATCTACTACCAACTATAAACAATGACAATTTTATGTCAGTCTGCAGTTGAAGGTCCATTACATGACTACAAACTGATCCAAACTGTAGCCTGAATCTGGTAGGGAATGGGCAGACACAGGAATTTTGAATTCTGGCATTTTCTTTTGTGAAATACAGAATATCTGCTGCTACAATTATATTAGAAAATTAATATAAAACAGATTAATATTTACTAAAGAGTATGGCGCTACCATAGATTTACCATGGAAAATGAGGTTCCAATTTGAACAGTTTTGCCCATTAAGTGGAGAATATGCAGAAATGATGACAGCTAGGAGGCGGGAGAGTAGAGCTGATCCATCAGCAGATATTTATGGTAGCCTGTAATCTGCCAATGAATTACAGACATAGAGCCATAATTTTAAATTCCAATATTAAAGGAGTTGTCCAGGATAAGAAGATAGGATCTGCTTTTTTTCACACAAACAGCGCCATTCCTGTTTATACGCTGGCCTTTATTTGAAGGATGAGCTGCAATATTAGACATAGCCCAAGAAGAAGAGTGGTGCCGTTTCTGGAGAAAAAAAAAACCTGACCTTTTCTTCTAATCCTGGACAACCACTTAACAGTATGTAAAACAAAAAAATTACTAGAAGGGTACTTATTTCCTATACGTGTAGTACTTACTGTCTAGGGTGACTACACTCAAGCTCCAAACTTCCTCTGGAAGCAATATCAATACAAGCACTGTTCATCAGGAGCTACATGGATTGGATTTTCTTGGCCTAGCGGCTGTTTATAAGCCTAAGATCACTATGCACATATCCAAGCGTGAGACCACTATGTACATATCCAAGTGTTGGCTGGAGTGCTTTAAAGCCCACTGACATTGAAATCTAGAAATGTGGAAACGTTCTCTGGAGTGATGAATTACGATTCAACATCTGCCAGTCTGATGGAAGAGTCTGGGCGCCATCTAGGAGAACAGATCCAGACGAATGTATATTGTCCAATGTGAAGTTTGGTAATGGTTTGATAATGGTCTTGGTCTAAGACATAATGAAGCTCCGGGCCCCAATGCTAAATCTGTAACAGGGCCACCCACCTACCAAGTGCCATTTATAATACTGGTGTCTTCTTATGTGACAGACGGGCCTCTGAACCCCCTCAGGCACCAGGGCCTGGTTTCGACTGCTACCTCTGCACCCCTATAGTCTACCGTGTGGAATTTCCATGAAGTTTAATGTTACAACATATATTCTGGAGCATTGTGTGCTTATAGCTACAGTTTGGGGACAGCTCTTTTAGCATAGCAGGTCCATGAATAAATGTCTTGCATATTCTGGTGTAGAAGAGCTTGCCTAATCAGAGCCTTGACATCAACGCTACTGAACATGTTTGCAACATTACTACAAGCCTTGCTTTATTGTCAATCTTGGGCAACCTTTTGGCTGAATGGACATGAATTCCTGCAGTCATGTTCCAAGAGATGTTAAAGAGAAAATAAAGCTGATCACATGTAATAGTTCAAAGCTGGGTGAACATGCAGATTTTGGTGGGATCTGCCAATGATCTAGTGTGTATGGGTGCTGCCCATCAGGAGAAAGATGAGGCACGTTAAATTCCACTTGCCACATGAAAATAAACATGCAAGCTCAGAAATGTGCATCAATGAGATCACAGATGAAGTCCAGAAAAATATGTGCCACTGTAATCGCTACTTCTCTACTGTTCTGTTAACCTCTAGAAACATTTGCGGCAGCATATCATCCCAATTTGAAATACATGTATTTTCTGTCCATTAAGGATTTATTTGTATTTGTCATTTTGTCAAAAATTAATTTGCAGCTACAGTAAATTACAGTATCTTAAATTAGTCTTTTAACAAAATGTTCTTGCTATTTAACTATTTTATTTATTTATCTCCTGCCTTAAACGTTTGTCCAGTTTCAGCAAATTATTAATGTTATTTTTTTTTGTATAATTAAAAGTTATCGAGTTTTCCAATATAATTCCGTATTAATTCCTTGCGGATTTCTAGATCTCTGTTTGTTGTTATCCAGTTAGAACATTCATTGTTTACTTCCAGTGGACGACTGTTTATTTCCAGTGTATAAAATTTTGTCCATAGTCATGTGGTGGACACACAGGTGCACGACTCGTTACAAGACACAGCTCTGATACGCATACTGTAACGAGCCGTGCACCTGTGTGTCCATCACATGACCATGGACAGAATTTTATACACTGGAAATAAACAATGAATGTTCCTACTAAATAACAAGCAGAGATCTTGAAAACCATTAATACAGAAAGTATATTGGAAAATTGAATAACTTTTAATTAAAACATTATTTTGCTGAAACCAGACAAACCCTTTAATGATTTAGAGGTTACAGGTAATAGAATATAGAAGCACTACAACTAATTATGTTCCTGAGCATCTAGGAATACATTCCCCTACAACAATGAATAGATTGTGCTCTTGCTTAGTAGCAGAGTAAGGTGGAAAAATAGATGAGATGTTCGGTCATTCTTTATTAGATATTCTGTAGTTATGACGTTCTTTTCCACATCTTATGATGGAAAATATTCCATTGTAACTTTAGACAGAAAATGTAACCATCTCTCAGGACCTGAATTGTATCTGCATTTCAGCCAGCCATAATACAAGTTCAGTTTAACTCATGGCCATGTCGATCCAATTGCTGCCAGAGATTGTTAGGGTATGCGCACACGACAACGCCAAATACGTTTCAGGAGAAAACAGCTCCTGAATTTCAGACGTTTTTGCATGTACTCGCGTTTTTCGCGGCGTCTTTTACGGACATAATTGGAGATGTTTTTCATTGGAGTCAATGAAAAATGGCTCCAATTACGTCCCAAGAAGTGTCCTGCACTTCTTTGATGTGGCCGTAATTTTATGCGCCGTCTTTTGACAGCGACGCGTAAAACGACAGCTCGTCTGCACAGAACATCGTAAGACCCATTGCAAGCAATGGGCAGATGTTTGCCGACGTATTGGAGCCGTCTTTTCAGGCGTAATTCGAGGTGTAAAACGCCTCCATTACGCCTGAAAATAGGTTGTCTGCACATACCCTAACTTAGATATGTAAAATGAGACTGTAGAGAGCTAAGAGCATTTCATGTTGGAATGTCTATGGGCTTATTCACATTGGCATTGTCCTTTATCTTTTTGTAAGAAATTTGAAACATTTTTATAAAACTTAAAGAATAAAAATATGTCAAAAACTCTATATTTAACGGTCAACGGAATGACGAATCACAGTCGATTTCATCTTTGCGATCAGTTTTTCAATATCATTTTAGGCCTGCCTCCTGCTTTAAAGAATTCTCAGCTGTTTTTTTTTTTTGTACAATAAGAATAGTTTATGTGAATAGTTTTACTTACCTTCAGGCCTGATTTACACGAGCGTGTGCGTTTTGCGCGCGCAAAAAACGCTGCGTTTTGCGCGCGCAAAAGGCATTTGACAGCTCCGTGTGTCATCCGTGTATGATGCGCGGCTGCGTGATTTTCGCGCAGCCGCCATCATAGAGATGAGGCTAGTCGACGCCCGTCACTGTCCAAGGTGCTGAAAGAGCTAACTGATCGGCAGTAACTCTTTCAGCACCCTCGACAGTGAATGCCGATCACAATATACACCAACCTGTGAATAAAAAAAGACATTCAAACTTACCATGAACTGCCTGCTTCCTCCAGTCCGGTCTCCCGGCCGTTGCCTTGGTGACGCGTCCCTCTCTTGTCATCCGGCCCCACCTCCCAGAATGACGCGGCAGTCCATGAGACCGCTGCAGCCTGTGCTTGGCCTGTGATTGGCTGCAGCTGTCACTTGGCCTGAATTGTCATCCCGGGAGGTCGGACTGGAGGAAGGATCCGGGACTTATCGGTAAGTCCGAACTTCTGTTTTTTTTTACACGTATATGTATATTGTGATCGAAAGTCACTGTCCATGGTGCTGAAACAGTTTAAGTCTTTCAGCACTGTGGACAGTGACTGTCTCCTGACGTCGCGTACCCGAACATTTTTTGCCGGGTTCGGTCAAAACGAGTTCAGCCGAACCCGGTGAAGTTCGGTGCGCTCATCTCTAATTTGACACTCCGTTTGGATGTTTGTAAACAGAAAAGCATGTGGTGCTTTTCTGTTTACATTCATCCTTTTGACAGCTCTTGCATGATTTTCGCGCATGCAACGCAGGACCGTCAGTGTGGCATGCGTTGTTTTCACGCACCCATTGACTTCAATGGGTGCGTGTTGCGTGAAAAACGCACGATTATAGAACATGTCGTGAGTTTTACGCAATGCACTCACGCTGCGCAAAATTCACGCATCGTCTAAACTGCCCCATAGAGTAATATAGGTGCGTACGACACGCGTGAAAAGCACGCGCGTCGCACGCGCGTATATTACGCTCGTGTAAATGAGGCCTCAGGGTATGTTCACACGCTCACTAAAAAACTTCTGAAAATAAGGAGCGGTTTTCAAGGGAAAACAGCTCCTGATTTTCAGCCGTTTTTTTTAGCAACTTGCGTTTTTCGCTGCATTTTTACGGCCGTTTTTGGACCTGCTTTTCTAGTGATGTTTAGAGGCGTTCTGCTTGCCATTTTTCGGCCGTTTACAGCTGAAAAACATCCGAAAATTAGCCGTGTGAACCTACCCTCAAACTTAAAGAGGCTTTCCAGGATTTTCAATTAATGGCTACGGTTTAGGATAGACCATCAGTGTATGATCTATGAGGGTCCAAACACCAGTACCCCCACCGATCAGTAAAGATAAATGAGACTGTGTCTGTTACTGCAGCTCAGACCCGCTCAGCTTGTTCACTTGGGTGCTGCAATGAAGGCACCGCAGCGCTGAACCTTAATTCTGCTTATCATGGGGGTCCTGAGGTCGGACCCTCACTGATCATACATTAATGTTCTAAATCTTGGAAAACCCCTTCAAAGCAAACATCCATTCTAACCTGAAAAAAAAAAGCTGAGATTAAGGGCATGACCACACATGGCGGAATTCCTCCGCAACTGTCCGCATCAATGCCGCACCTAATCCGGGTTGCGGATTACGGCTGCGGATCTGCACAAAATGTGCAGAAAATTGATGCGGACTAGCTGCTGCGGACTGCGGGAAAAGTGCTTCCCTTCTCCCTATCAGTGCAGGATAGAGAGAAGGGACAGCACTTTCCCTAGTGAAAGTAAAAGAAATTCATACTTACCGCCCGTTGTCTTTATGACGCGTCCCTCCTTCGGCATCCAGCCCGACCTCCCTGGATGACGCGCCAGTCCATGTGACCGCTGCAGCCTGTGCTTGGCCTGTGATTGGCTGCAGCCGTCACTTACACTGAAACGTCATCCTGGGAGGCCGGACTGGAGACAGAAACAGGGAGTTCTCGGTAAGTAGGAACTTATATGTTTTTTTACAGATACATGTATATTGAGATCGGTAGTCACTGTCCCGGGTGCAGAAACAGTTACTGCCGATCGCTTAACTCTTTCAGCACCCTGGACAGTGACTATTTACTGACGTCTCCTAGCAACGCTCCCGTCATTACGGGAGCCCCATTGACTTCCTCAGTCTGGCTGTAGACCTAGAAATACATAGGTCCAGCCAGAATGAAGAAATGTCATGTTAAAAAACCAATACGCTCCGCACCACACATAACATGTGCATGACAGCTGCGGACTTCATTGCGGAACTTAGAATCTCCATTGAAGTCAATGGAGAAATTCCGCCATGAGTCCGCAACCAGTCCGCCACTGCTCCGCAACATCCCTTGCATGCTGCGGACACCAAATTCCGCTCCGCAGCCTATGCTCCGCAGCGGAATTGTACGCATCGTGTAAACGAACACTGCTAAATTAAAGTGAAAGTCAATGGAGAAACGGCTCCGCTGCGGATTAACGCTGCGGAGTGTCCGCAGCGGAATTTAAGTGAAAATCCGCCATGTGTGAACCCGCCCTTAGGCTGCTCAGATCCATGCTGTGCGTGCATGTAAGGACTGCTTTAGCATTTGAATATTTGAAAACCAAATTGTAAGCCCTATCTCGTTCCATTTGCGGCCATTTTCACGGTCTAGTTCGCCGGAGTCATGGGAAAATTGGGATTATTGCCAACTATGCTTAAGCTATCTTTTTACCTTTAAGTGACATGGAGAAAATCATTTTCTTTCCATGACTAATTAAATATTAGAAAAGAGCCATTATCTTGTTCGAGAAAAAAAATTAACCAGCGACTGCTGTATTTTCTAAATGTCAGAGCGAGAACTAACACAGATCACCAGGACTAGGCCTCTACAGAAACTCAGATCTCAGCCTCCTGGACCCCAGTGAATATGACTTAGATATAAGACATTAGGATTAACATATAATATAAAACATATAATGTGGGACATGTGTTATAATAAAACTAATGTTGGTATTGTCTTATATTCTGCAGCCTCAGGACTGTCTTCTTCCCCATCCACTCCCACACAAGTGACCAAGCAGCCCAACTTTCCTCTGGAATCGTACAAGCATGAGCCGGAAAGGCTTGAGGCCAGGCTCCGCTCATTCTCCTCTCCACCGGACACGGGGCAGAGATTTTCAATACCACATCTACCAGTAGCCGTGTCTAAATCTTCCCTGGCGTCTTCAACGCTTAGCGCTACCTCAAAAACAGTAAGTAATCTCTAACATAATTTCCATTCCCTCATGCTGCTTTAACTAATGACTATATATATATAGCAACAGTAATGTTATTCAACTTGAAACTTCCTTAGCCTTCATGCACACTGTCATAAAATACAGATCTGTAATACCACGGCCATAGCCTGCTACGGGCCCATATTGCACATTCATGTATCTTTGATTTTAAACAGAGGAACACAGAAGTTTTTTGTGTCATGTGTTAGAACATGACGTTGTTTTTTCCTCAAAAGATTCTTATGAAAAATGTGAGAAAAATAACGGTGTCCTGTTCGTATTTGACATATTACAGAGGAACACAGAGTGTCTACAGGTCTGTAATATAGACCTGTAGGGACTCCTGTGCTGCCATACAGAGTCTGTGCACACAGCAATGCTGCATGCATGGACCCTTACTATCCCAAAAAAAAATATTGTCCCTGAGGAACAAGCCCAAGGTGTGGGCCAATGGAGGATACCATACACTAGAGTAATATGACTTATACGTTTACATCCTTGGTCTGCAACCTCTAGCTGCTCTGAAACCCAGCTTGTCCCAGGATGCCATGGTAGCTGCAGACTGTCATGGTACCATAAACAGTAATATATATATATATATATATATATATATATATATATATATATATATATATATGTATATATATATATATATATATATACAGGGTGGGCCATTTATATGGATACACCTAAATAAAATGGGAATGGTTGGTGATATTAACTTCCTGTTTGTGGCACATTAGTATATGGGAGGGGGGATACTTTTCAAGCTGGGTGTTGACCATGGCGGCCATTTTGTATCCAACTTTAGTTTTTTCAATGGGAAGAGGGTCATGTGACATATCAAACTTATCGAGAATTTCACAAGAAAAACAATGGTGTGCTTGGTTTTAATGTTACTTTATTCTTTCATTAGTTATTTACAAGTTTCTGACCACTTATAAAATGTGTTCAAAGTGCTGCCCATTGTGTTGGATTGTCAATGCAATCCTCTTCTCCCACTCTTCACACACTGATAGCAAAACGGCAGGTCTTGTGAGGTGTTCCTGGCATGTAGTGGTTAGTACCTACCAAAAGTGGTCCAAGGAAGGACAACCCGCAAACCGGCGACAGGCTCATTGATGCGCTTGGGAAGCGAAAGCTGGTCCGTCTGGCCCGATCCCACAGAAGAGCTACTGCAGAATAAATTGCTGAAAATGGTAAAAGGGGAATTCCAGCCCACAGAATTTTTCACCTATACACTGGATAGGTGATAAATGCCAGATCGGTGGGTGTATGACCGCAGGGACATTCGTTGTTTCCATCAGCCCCATAGACTTTGAATGGGGGGGCACCGCGCATGTCCGGACTCCGCTTCATTCAAACTCCTTCTAGCTGACGTCTTGCGGCTGGGGTGAATGAGGAGCCAGTGTGCCCCGTTATGGCAAATAGTGGGGGTCACAGCGGTCGGGCCCCCCACCATTAAAAATGGTAAAGGCTGGAATACCCCTTTAATGCCGGCTATGATAGAAAGGTGTCAGAACACGCATTGCATCGAACCTTGCTGCGTATGAAGTTACATAGCCGCAGACCAGTCAGAGTGTGCTGGTGACCCCTTTCCACCGCCGAAAGCGCCTATAATGGGCACATGAGCATCAGAACTGGACAATGGATCAATGGATGAAGGTGGCCTGGTCTGATGAATCACATTTTCTTTTACTTCATGTGGATGGCTGGGTATGTGGGGAAGAGATGGCACCAGGATACACTATGGGAAGCAGGAAAGCCAGCAGAGGCGGTGTGATGGTCTGGGCAATGTTCTGCTGAGAAACCTGGCATTCATGAAGATGTTACTTTGATACGTACCCCCTAACTAAACCTTGTTGCAGACCAAGTACACCCCTTCATAGTGAAGGTATTACCTAATGGCGGTGGCCTCATTCAGCAGGATAATGCACCTGCCACACTGCAAAAATTGTACAGGAATGGTTAAAGGAACACGACAAAGGGTTCAAAGTGTTGACTATTCCCCAGATCTGGGCTGGAAAGTCTGATCCACACAGCCCCCACCTCCAAATAACAGGACTTAAAGGCTATGTACACCTTTGAAAACGTTTTCATTTTTTGGTGCAACTTTCTAGTAATTATTAAAAATTATTTTTACTTTTTGATATACAGCTGCCTTGTATCCTGTATACAGAGAATCTGAATCTGTCAGGTCTGATAGGTTCAGACAGTGTCAGCAGGTCCTGCATGTTTCTGACACGCACCAGTACCACGGACCTGACATATACAGATTTCAGCACTAGATACGGCTGCTCTGTATACAGTTTACAAAGCAGCTGTATCTCAGAAAGTTAAAAATAATTTTTAATAAGAAGTAATTAGAAAGTTGCATCAGACACACTGATAGCCATTTTTTAAAAACATGCATTCATGGGTCAGAGCTATTCTAGTGGCACGAGGGGAACCTACACAACACCAGGCAGGTGGTTTTTATGTTATATCTGATCGGTGGACATAAGTCTGTACAATTATAAAAATCTTAAATGTAGAAATGCAGATAAATTATGAATAACATGTGCAAAAATTATCAGCCATATATAGCACAGTGATAGTTTATTACATTATTATACTTGATTGTACTGTTGACTTTATCTGAAGTCCAATGTGCTAGTGAAAAAAGTTCAGGGCTCCAAATAGCAAGTGCAGAGAACATTTTACAACACTAGGTGGTGCTGTTTGTAATTGTCAATACACATAAGCAAGTTGCTTCTCTAGTAAACAATGAAGAATGTGATGATTTTTGGGATCAGTAAATCAGTCAACTGTTTGGCCCCTCTTTTTGAGCCAATGATTTAATGGTCTTTATTTTGTTGATATACATTAAATTCATTATCCTTTTTTAAATTCTATTTATTTACTGTTTTCAACAAATGTCTGTGTTACTCTCGGAGTCAAGACAAACCAGGCCCATGTCCATAAAATCAAATTCTTAGATCTGGTCTTACTTGGCAGTATAAAAGGTGGCCAGACATGCCAACAATTCAGCCAGGCGGACTGATAACACGTGACTGCAAATCAGATATGCAAATCACTTAAATAATGTATAAAATGGATCCTTGTTGTTTTTGCTACAATCCTACGTGACGGTTTTGCTGTGAATTTGCGGTGCGAATTCCGCACCACTAATACGCAGCAACTTACAGTGCAAGTGGAGAAACAAAATCTGCACTTAAAATCAGACCATGCTGCAGATTTCACTCTTTAGGCCGGATTTAAGCGTGTGCGTTTTGCGCGCGCAAAAAAACGCTGCGTTTTACGCACGCAAAAGGTACTTAACAGCTCCGTGTGTCAGCCGCGTATGATGCGTGGCTGCGTGATTTTTGCGCAGCCGCCATCATTACGACACTCTGTATGTTTGTAAACAGAAAAGCACGTGGTGCTTTTCTGTTTTCATTCATACTTTTTACTGCTGTTGCGAAAATCACGCGCGTCACACGGAAGTGCTTCCGTGTGGTGCGCGTGATTTTCACACACCCATTGACTTCAATGGGTGCGTGATGCGCGAACAGCGCACAAATATAGGACATGTCGTGAGTTTTACGCAGCGGACACACGCTGCGTGAAAATCACGGACTGACTGAACGGCCCCATAGACTAACATAGGTCCGTGCAAGGCGCGTAAAAATCACGCGCGTTGCACGGATGTATTACACATTTGTCTAAATAAGCCCTTAGGCTGTATGAACACGTTGAGTATTATGTGCGGATTTGCATGCGGCAAAAACGCAGTGTAATACAGTACCAGCATAGGCATTGAGATTCCAGGGAATCTCATGTCCACGCTGCAGTATTTTTTGGGATGCAAATTTATCCGCGGTGCGTATTTTCGAAACCGCGGCATGTCAATTCATCCCGCGATTCCGCTTACGAATTCTATCTCCCTAGTTATAGGGAAATACGCACCACGGGTAAATACACAGCAAATCCGCAGCATGAATACATTGCGATTTATGCAGCAAAACGTAAAAACTGCACCAAAAAACGCACGTTCGGGTGCTTTTTTGCTGTGCATTTCTTGCAGTTTCCTGTGGTTTTGCGGCATATTTTCCACAGCAAAATACGCAACGTGTGCATACAGCCTTATAATTCTAGGGTGAAATCTGCGGCAGAATCTGCGACAAAATCCACATTGACGGCTTCATCGCAGATTTGCGGCAAGATCCATGGTGGAATTTATCTGTCATGTCTGGCTTCATGGACAGCGTATTATATTATGCCAGGTTCGCTGAGCTATTTCAAATGGCACATTTTTTGTGACGTTTGCATATACGGCGGAGTCATTCTCAGAAGTATGAATCATGAGGGAAGCCTACCTAGACCCATCAAAAGGCAGTCATAGCTGCATAGGATGACGCTGGCGCTCCATTCTAACTCCTCCTTACTGCCATTTTGCGGTTAAGGGGACTGGGATCCCCCATTATGGCGATCGGTGGAGAGCCTAGCTGTCGGACCTCCACAATCCAGTGGCTAGGTGATAAATGTTTGTGATTGGAATACCCCTTTAAAAATCTTCCTAGTTTTGTGTCTACAGCTTTGGTGCGGGCCTATGTGTCTCCATGGTAACAGACTACAGACTGTGTAATCTGATCCCTTTCATATGTCCCCTAGTTCTTATAGTAGGTTAGCAAGAAGTACGGACACTAAACGAACACGAGCAGCTGATGATTTCGCAGGGCAAAAGTGGGGATGATGAATCCCTGCAGCCTAGTTACCATATTATTGGAACGACAGACAAATGGGTATATTACGTGTGCATGTGCTGCTTATCGCAAGAGAAACAAAGGTTGGGACAGGTGAAATTATAACCTATTTCCCCTGACAGGAGACATCAGAGAATTAGCGTCCCAAGTTATGACGGCCACTTGCGGACAAAACCACACCCAGATGCGGCGGCCAATGGCCACATGATTTTGACGGTAACACTTGTGTAAATTATAGTTAAAGCGGCACGATGTGGATGGCCATGCCCTAATTGATTTTTGGAAAGTGTCTAGAGCAGGGAAACGACTTAAAAGTCACTATTTTCGCGACATTTTTATGCCAGAGAACTGGAGTAGGAATGTTAATTTTCCCCAAAGGGTCTATTCACACACAGCAGATGTATTGCAGAATTTTCTGGGACTCTTCCATTTATCTTATTGGGACTTACAGAAATCCATGCACATGCTGCAGACACAGCCTCATGAATGGAACTGATTTTCAGTTGCAGAAATGTCTGCCGCGCCGCGTGTGAATAGACCCAAAGACGGAACTTGATTACAGATGGATGGTGACACACGCACTCTCCACACATGACATTATTCACATTACACTCCTGGGTGACAGCCGTGCACACATCGTACTGACAGTCCACACACCACAATCATCGGCAGGGTGGAGCCGGCAGCAGCTCTCATCTATATATATATATCGCCATTTAGAGAATGACCCCCACAGGTCCCCATAGTGACAGCCGGCGGCGGCTCTTGTTTGTGCGCTGCAGAAAATGGGCGGAGCATGGCTTGGTGCTTTCAGCCATTGGCCAACTCGGTTTATGCCGCGAACCAATCAGGCTTCTATTTTCTTAATCGCCCAATAGGCGTAAGCGTGGGAGAACGAGGCACCGCCCCCATCCAGACTGGGCTGTCCCGGTGCTGTGTTTAGTGGGAGACAAGATTTGGTGCTTCCTCCTCCCCTGTGTGAATACTCATCCCCTGTCTTCTCCCCACACAGGCTCAAGGCACCATTGAAGGCATGCTGGAGAAACTGGAGCTAGAAGATGAAGGTAGGAGCGCTCAGCATTCATGTGTATAGTGCAGTGTATGGAGCTGCCTCACCTGGCTGCTGCCTGTCACCACCGGCTCTCAGCCTGATGGATCTGCTCTGAGCCAGGTACCTGCCCCTCATATGTTTGTATAGCAGGAGGCCCAGCTGTGGGGGTATACACTATATACCAGCACTTATATATATATAGGGGCCTGCTTCTAGACCAGTGATCATCACATCTCTGCAGTGTTATCTGGGTGATCATCGTCACCTGCCTCTATAATATAATATAATACTCTGCTACCATTCATGGGAGTTGTCCCACCGTCGTGACTTGTATTTGGGGACATCTGATAACTCACTGCTGCTCGTGGGTCCTCAGTAGATTATCCGGCTCTGACCAATCACTCCCATCATTATGATGAATTGTTTTACCTTTTTATAGGATTCTCAATTAATATGAATCGACCGTGTGCTGATCAGAAATAATACAGCGTAGACAAATCCTTACTTCTATAGCCAGCTGTATGGATATAGTCATGTGTCCACTACAGATGCCGTAATACATGCACAAAATAATATCAAACATTCTATATTGTATGTGTGTCTCATCCAGCGCAGGCCCTTCTCAGGATTGGAATTGATATCAAATCAATATGCCGTAATTGTCTATAGGGGGAGCTGGCCATACACATAGTCTGCTGACTGAACGATCATTTGGCCAACCGCTATGTTCCCCAATCCCACCATATACATGTACGGTTAAAGTGTACCACGGTTGCTGTGGCAACGCCTGCAGAGTGTTGTTCATTAGTCTAATTCCATTTGATAGGACCCATGCATGATGCTCTGCAAACGGGAACTGTACCGCCCGGCGCAAGAGCGTCTCTCCACACTTGTTGTCAGTTCGGGTGGGAGAGTACAACTGGAGGCTCTAAAGAGGGCCTGCCACTCGGCTATGTTAGTTGAACTGGTTTACTGACCTGAATCTCTCTGTCTCCCTGATTCCAGCGTTTTTTGTTTTTTTTCCTGTAAACCCCCCGTTTCAAAGATCTGGCCCACTGTTCTGTTGGCTCCCTATATGCAAATTTGCTGCAGTTAGCCAATGAGGTGGAGCTAGCTTCCCTGTCTCTGATGCTGACCAATCAGTGCAGGGCAGCCTGAGAGTAGTTAATGCATTGTTGGTTAACTACAGCAAATCAGCATATAGGGAGCCAACACAACAGTGGGCCAGCTCACTGGAACGGGACGGGACCAGGAAAAAAAACACAACAAAAAAACCAGTACTGCAATCAGGGTGACCGCACTTTTCAGCTCCGTAAGCCAGTTCAACTTATATGACCTAGTGACAGGTCCTCTTTAAGGCCTTGCTCACACAGTGCAGATTTGCTGCAGATTTTGCATGTAT
Organism: Rhinoderma darwinii; assembly: GCF_050947455.1. Lineage (NCBI taxonomy): Eukaryota > Metazoa > Chordata > Amphibia > Anura > Rhinodermatidae > Rhinoderma > Rhinoderma darwinii. Next base: position 301,193,151 of record NC_134691.1, on the reverse strand, counting down.
CTTCTAAGCCGAAACCAGGAACTAAACCTAAACAAAATAAATTTATAAAGGAAGGACTTATAAGTCTGCTCTCCTGGATCCAATTCTGGTTTGGGCTTAAAAATGCATGCAAAATCTACACTGTGTGAACAAGGCCTAAGAGAGCAAGTTTAATAGGGAGACCGAGATAAGTGGCTATCAGACACCACTCATCTGAGGAGGAAGCACAGGATCAGACAAGTTAAAATCCAACCTGTTCTTGTTTCACCCTACGGGATCCCGTACATATTACATTATCTATAGATGGATATTTGTCAGTGGATCACAATAGAATCTGCTATGTATGGCTAGTTTCAGTTTGTGTAGCAGTGCTGAGTTTGTCATTTGGCACAATAGATCTGGATATCTGTGGTTTTACATAGGACAGAAGGTAGACCACATTATGAATGCACAAAATATACTGCCCCCAAAGAGTTAAATGAGAAACTCTGCTCTACTACATCTGTCACATTTCAGTAGACAAACCAGAGCATGAAGTGACTATGCCGGCATAATGACAAGCGTCAGACATTCCTGTGCTGAGAACCCTGCGGGCTGGATGACATGACCGTTTTAGTTTCATCCAGCTCTGTCCAGTAGTAGACTATGAAGAGTATGTCGGTGGGAAGGTATAATGTGCGGACTCCTCTCCTCATCCTGCTCTATATGAATCTCCCCGCAGTGTACACTTAAGGCCAACTTTCTCGAAACCTTTTTTTTTTGCGCAGTGATGTCATCAACAAGGCTGGAACGCCAGCAATGAGTCAACATTTATCTCTGAGCGTGATTTCTCTGCTGCTCCGACCGATGTAAATGTCACTGCTATTTCAGCTTCATGGCGCATGCTGTATGTCCAGACATAAATATCTCTTGGCATATCATTAGCTAAGCCTTTATTTTGTGGGAATTTTTTTTTTTTGCCACGTGTGATATCAACAGTATATGTGAACGTATGTGCGTTTACTGTTAATGTGAAGCTTTAAGAAGCAGAATAATCTGGGGTCATCTGGCCGCAAGTCACCGTCCACACATAAAAGGCTGTTATGGATCCCAACGTGTTGCATTTTCCATTATTACTCCGCTTTTAGCCTGAGGACGCAGTTGCTGCAGTGGAGTTATACTAAAAGGCAATGACTAGCAGTGCAATTCCATAATATATTATAAGAGCACATCCAAGATATGAGTCTAGTCATGTTTGGTGGTTTGTGGCCTTTATGAGTTGTACATTATTATTGGCTGTGGTGGGTGAGGTAATGTTCAGTGTTTACATGGCGTATCTTACTGTGAGCACAGATTTCTTCCTTTGCCGCCATCTGCTGCCGTGTGTATATGGGTTGTGTAGCGCCAGTACATGATGTTATTTCGTTACCAGATATGACTGGGTGTTTTACTTTCCTGCAGTAATTCCTCGTGGTGTTTCCTCCAGGCCTCAATATACAATGCCGCGTTTGTAGCTCTGCTACTATTTTGTGTGAGGCGTTTCTGTGAAATGAGCAGATATTCCATATGTACGTCTGCTTTTCTCCATATTCTGCTGTAGTGAATAGTGACATATGAATAATGGCTCAGGGAAAAGTTCTGGCACCGTGTGAGAAATAGTTTTTCATCGTTTTTGAATGCGTTTCACGATAAATATCTGAGGCTACATTCACAGGTATAGATGGTGATGTGGCTTCCAGCGTTGGAAAAGGTAGTGGTTTTATATGCTGTAGTTTTTCACCATTGAAGTCCATAAGGAAAGGGAGGTGCAAAAAAAAAAAACCAAAATCAAACATAAGGGATATGGAGCATTCTGTGGTTTAAAATCACACCAAAGAGCAAATGTTAACGTACCCTAAGGTCACATCTAGCAGTGTCTGAATGCAGCCGACACCCAAATTGATTGTTAATGGCCGCATGGTTTCACAGGTTAACAGCGGTTTACGCTGTGTGCGCGCTGAGGCCGCTACGAGTGAACTTACCCTTATACCCGTGTTTTATTTATGACACTAATAAATCCACCTGTTGCTGCCTCCCTCATATAACATTGTCTCTTGTCTACATCCTACTTAGAACTGTTTAAAGGGGTTATCCGGGTTCCTAAATCGTTCTATTTTTTTTACTAATGGCTGCAAATGTAATTAATAAAACAACCAAGTTTCCCTGGTGGACTTAGATGTGATCGTTTACAAGTGGATCACAGGACCCGCCAACACTGAACCAGTCAGGTCTGCGGGACTGATGGATTCGGTGTAAAGCGAACGATAGAGTTCAGTATAGAGAATACAGAACCGCTGTATCTCCAAAAGGAATTTTTTTTTTAATAAAAACTATTTAAAAAGTTACACTAATCACACGGACTAAGCTATTAAAAATAAAAAAAATGCCCTCAAAGGTGTACATAAAAATGTCATCCTGGAGAGGGGTTGTTGCAGCCTACTGGCCACAGCTGATTTTACGGGGTAAAGCCACACATTTTCCTTTTTTGTTCGCAGCTGCAGGGGAAAGGTAATATTACAAGGTGGCCATTCAGATGACTGGCGGCCTAAGGATGGCTTGAGTCCACCAGAACGGGAGCTGCTCTTACAGGGTGACTCTCCGTTCTGGCTCATAGAGGTGGGGTCCCTAATAGGGCAGAAGGGCTAGGGTTGCCTTCATGAGACAACCCCTTTAAAGGGGGCTCCACTTTCATTGTGACACATTCAAACATAAGTTTGATAGGGAGGATGGCTTCCCACTGGTGCTCAGTATCACACAGCGTGCTTCAGTTGTGGTTGAAGTTTTTAATAACTCATTACCCGTTTGGTTTTAGGCTGGGTTTGCACGTCGCTGTCAAAATGCGTTTTTGCCATGCATCATGCCAAAATGGTGCGGTTTTGCTACAAATCGTGGCAAAACACACTTTTATTTTACCACAGGGTGTAAATCCTACTATGTCATGTGCAAGGTAGGCACTAATCAAATCAGACAGGTTTCAGATAAAGACATGTTCACATCTACATTTGAGGCTCTGTTAGGGTATGTTCACACGAGGGCGTCCGTAACGGCTGAAATTACGGGGATGTTTCAGCCTGAAAACATCCCCGTAATTTCAGCCGTAACGGCATGTGCAGGCGCTTGAACGCCGCGTCAATTACGGGCGTAATTAGCGCTGCTATTCATTGGAGTCAATGAATAACGGCTCTAATTACGGCCAAAAAGTGACAGGTCACTTCTTTGACGCGGGCGTCTATTTACGCGCCGTCTTTTGACAGCGGCGCGTAAATATACGCCTCGTGTGAACAGACAAACGTCTGCCCATTGCTTTCAATGGGCAGATGTTTGTCAGCGCTATTGAGGCGCTATTTTCAGACGTAATTCGGGGCAAAAACGCCCGAATTACGTCCGTAAATAGGCCGTGTGAACATACCCTTAGGGGCCTCCATCAAATATATGGTCCAAAATGCTGGAAACAATATGCTGCATGCTGCACAATTTTTTTCTGGTAAAACTACGAACGCCATGGCGTAAACCCAACAAAACCCCTTAGGGTATGTGCACACGTAGTGACCAAAAACGTCTGAAAATATGGAGCTGTTTTCAAGGGAAAACAGCCCCTGATTTTCAGACATTTTTTGAGCAACTCGCGTTTTACGCTGCGTTTTTTACGTCCGTTTTTGGAGCTGTTTTCATTGGAGTCTATGAGAAAACGGCTCCAAAAACGTCCCAAGAAGTGTCCTGCACTTCTTTGAAGAGGCAGTCATTTTACGCGTCGTCGTTTGACAGCTGTCAAACGACGACGCGTAAATGACAGGTCATCGGCACAGTACGTTGGCAAACCCATTCAAATGAATGGGCAGATTTTTTGTCGACGTATTGGAGCTGTGTTTTCAGGCGTAAATCGAGGCATAATACGCCTCGTTTACGTCTGAAAATGGGTCGTGTGAACCCAGCCTAAAAGTCAATGGGTTCCGTCGGGCAACGTCATGACGTTATGCAACGGATCCGCCGCTACCGGTATTTTCGTTCTGCACTTCTGACGGTGCACAGCAACGGAAACGCTGATTGTAGGTGTGAACAGGCCCTAATTGTTTTATGCAGTCTCCTAACATTTGGTGTAATGTAACTCAACACCATAGGTACAGTGTAGCAATATGGACACTACTAGGATGGTATCTACAGAGGTGCAGGGTTCATGTCCCAAAACATGAGCATTCTTAGGGTATGTTCACACGCACTGTTTTCAGACGTAATTCGGCCGTTTTATGCCTCGAATTACGCCTGAAAAAACGGCTCCATTACGCCTACAAACATCTGCCCATTGCTTTCAATGGGTTTTACAATGTTCTGTTCCCACGAGGTGTCATTTTACGCGTTACTGTCAAAAGACGGCGCGTAAAAAGACGCCCGGGTCAAAGAAGTGCATGTCACTTCTTGGGATGTTTTTGGAGCCGTTTTTCATTGACTCCCTTGAAAAACCGCTCCAATAACGTCCGTAAAATACGCCGCGAAAAACGCGAGTAGTTACAAAAACGTCTGAAAATCAGGATCTGTTTTCGCCTGAAAACAGCTCCGTAATTTCAGACATATTTGCTAAGCCTCGTGAACACACCCTTACTGTTAAGAACATGAGATGCCTTAATATGCCCAGGAGCTTTTTTGTAATTGAAGAAAACCCAGCACTCCAGGACACATTGAAAGAAAACCTCCAGAGTTCTCTGATGAAGTTGTGAAATTTGACCCTGGATTTGTACGAGGTGCCATTTGATACACAGAGCCAGGTGATGTTTACTTCTGTATTGCTAGCATAGTCCATAGCCATGTACAAAGTTTCCCGCTAGATAGTCTCTATATGGACACAGAATGTAAAAAGATGGCAGACATTGGACCTCGTGTGTAAGGACTAGTGCACACAAAAAGAGTAAGTGTTCCCTGTAGCAACCAATCTGTGCGTGGGGTTGCAGCGGAGCCGCATTCAAATAAATGGGGCTGAGCTGCAATACCAGACAGAGCCATTGACAAGAGTGGCGCTGTTCCTGGTGAAAGAAAAGCAGACCCACAACATCTTCGCCTAGAATACACTTTGCGGAGTTCAGGTAGATCACAAACTAAGGCCTCATTTACACGAGCGTGTGCGTTTTGCGCACGCAAAAAACGTGGCGTTTTGCGTGCGCAAAAGGCACATAACCGCTCCGTGTGTCATCAGCGTATGATGCGCGGCTGCAAGATTTTCGCGCAGCCGCCATCGTTATGACACTCCGTTTGGATGTTTGTAAACAGAAAAGCACGTGGTGCTTTTCTGCTTTCATTCATCCTTTTGACAGCTGTTGCGCGAATCACGCAGTTCGCACGGAAGTGCTTCCGTGCGGCATGCGTGGTTTTCACGCACCCATTGACTTCAATGATATGAATTTCCCATCTTTCTGAAGTTTCATTATGTAGTGTAGCTGCGTTCAGCATGCATTATGTGTAATCGAGCTTTTACTTAGTCAGAAGTTGACAGAATAGCCTTGTAAATGTCATCTATAAACATAATTATTATTTTTTTCTTTTAGGGAAGAGCTCTTTTCATAAGATAACGTGTAAAGCTGGCCATAGATATATTGGATTTTTAGATATTTATTTTTTGGCAGATCTTTCTGATTTCTCGGCGATCCGTCGTGTACATGAAGTGAAAGAAAGATTGGATCGTTTGGATTTTAATCGGTCCAATAATTTGCTCTGCGTGGAGATAGGTGTCTGTCAGACATGTATACTCTATGTATTAAAAGAAACTTAGATGCTTTGCCAATGTGAGCTGAAATGTTTATAGGAGTTGTGGATAGGCCGACGGCTGTTGAATATGTATGGGCAGCAGTGTTCACAATTTTAGTTAAATTTTGCATTCATCTACTCGTGCAAAAAACCTTGACATTCCAGGAAAAATTTATGCATTGTGAAATGCATTGCTCAGGGCCTAAATGGGTGATTAAAAGAGCCCTGCCTCATCAGGCCCTATACTAAGCATAACAAAATTATTCGTTTTGCCTGGAGTGTTCCTTTTAAAGGGTTTGTCCGTTTTTAGCAAAGTAATGTAATATTTTGTATAATTAAGTTATACAATTTTCCAATATACTTTCTGAATTAATTCCTCACGGTTTTCAAGATCTCTGCTTCCTGTTGTCAGTAGAAACTTTTGTTTACTTCCAGTGGATTGAATTCTGTCCATGGTCATGTGATGGCCACACAGGTGCTGGGATCGTTACAGTATGTTTGAGAGCTGTGTTTTCTAACGATCCCAGCACCTGTGTGTCCGTCACATGACCATGGACGAAATTTTTTATCCGTTGGAAGTAAACCATGAATCTACCTACTGAATAACAACAAACGGAGATCTTGAAAATTGAGAAATTAATACAGAAAGTATATGGGAAAATTCTATAACTTTTAATTATACAAACAGTAATTTGCTGAAATCGGACAACCGCTTTATCTCTGAATTCTCCCCCTTCCTGCCTGACGTTCCCTTAGATGAGTCAGTTTTGCAGTGAACTTTTTATGTCTTCATTCATTAATGGCTATGGGTGCGCAATGCAGCTTATCAATATGCAAGTGTGGATTCAGGTCCAAGGAACGCCGACAGGATCATCTCTTGTGAGCAGCTGAGTTAGGTGAAAGTGGAGTCTTATTTACTGACTAGTGTGTATATATATATATATATCTGGTGCCGGAGATAATCTGCACATAAATAGTATGTCTTTATGTTTAATCAATGAGCTAGAAGAGGCTGCATTATAAAGTAGAAATCCCCGAAGATCCAGCGCATAACCCGCTTACATGGACGCTGCCTGTTTAATTTATTAGGTACGAATGACATAGCTCAGACATAGAAACATTGTGACGACACTAGATACTGGCTGAGGCGAGTATTCGCAATGTAGTAATGGATGGTTGAGGGCAGGGGTTAGTCTGGATCTCAACAACTAACGGTCCTGAATAGATTTACACATTGTAAGATGAGAACTGTATGGAAAAGGCATTGACAAACAGGCCCAGCTTTGGTTCACTAGTATTGAAGCTACACTGAGGGAAATGCATAGAGAGAACTGAGCACCGGACACGCTTCTCCTCTGTAATATATTATGTTTAACAGTTTGGTCTCTGATCGTGGGAATTGCCGCTATAGCAGGGATTGCTTGCATACCTTACAACCCCTCCATGGAGGCGGAGTGCTTGCATAGATATCCATCTACCTAATCCTTGTCTGTGCCCCATATAAAACACTAGCCGGCCTGCAGCCCCCCCCCCCCCCATCACCACAAATATTACATGATGCTTGTTCACACAAGTTTATTCATGATTTACTACCCCCGCCATGACTGCGGCCAGTAATTTGGTGCACAATACAGAGCTGTATGACGTTGTTCACACAGTGCAGATTTTGCATGTATTTCTTAAGGCAAAACCAGGAACGGAACCTAAACAGAAGAAATATATAAAGAGAGGCCTTATAGGTCTGCTTTCCTGAGTCTAATACTGGTTTTGGCCTAAAAAATGCACACAAAATATGCACTGTGTGAACTAGGCTTACTATGTACCTGCAATAGCCCACTCTATCGAGTGCAAAAGTGTTCTGTATTGGGAGTGGTTGTTTTTTGTTTTTTTTTCTTACATTTTTTTTTTAAAATGCGTACTAAATGGCTGTATACTGTACAGGCCGCCACTGCATGAACACTGCCAAACGGATCCTGAATGCAGTTTTTATTTATTCTGCTGGAATCAATTAAAACGTTTGGCTTTAAAAAGTACTGGAAATATGCTTGTATAAATTCCAGAGACTTTCTAGATGTGCTTGCTTTGTGTGGTATTGTCTGGATTTACCTGGTTATCTGTAATACGTTACTTGTTATATTGTGGAATATACCTCTTGTGTGTTGTGCTTTAAAAGAAAGCTTGTCAGGTGAACCTCTCAGATTGGAAAACCCCTTTAGGGTATGTGCACACGATGAGAGGCTTTTACGTCTGAAAAGACAGACTGTTTTCAGGAGAAAACGGCTGCCTCGTTTCAGACGTAAATGCTGCTCCTCGCATTATGTGAGGTGTCTGTGACGCTCGTAAATCTTGAGCTGCTCTTCATTGACTTCAATGAAGAACGGCTCAAATTACGTTGCAAAGAAGTGCCCTGCACTTCTTTGCCGAGGCAGTCAATTTACGCGTCGTAGTTTCACAGCTGTCAAACGACGACGCGTAAATTACAGGTCGTCTGCGCAATACGTCGGCAAACCCATTCAAATGAATGGGCAGATGTTTGCTGACGTATTGTAGCCCTATTTTCAGGCGTAAAACGAGGCATAATACGCCTCGTTTACGTCTGAAAATAGGTCGTGTGAACCCAGCCTTAGGGCTTATTCAGATGAACGAGTGTAAACTCGGACGTGAAAAAACGTCAGTTTTTCACATCCGAGTTGCACCTGTTTTCACAGATCTTTCATAGACTTGTCTATTGAGAGATCTGTGAAAACAGACGAAAATAGGACATGTCCTATTTTTTTTTTTCACGCGCCCTTCACATGGTCCGTTAAAACAACGGTTGTGTGAACAGCCCCATTGAATTGCATGGGTCTGTCTGCTGTTTTTTCAACAGACAGCACACTGACGTATGATGCTCGTCTGAATAAGCCCTTAATGTGTATGGCCAGTGGTGGAGGTTGGTATGGGAGATGACGCTTATGTTATGGAGGTATAAATAATCTGATGCCATCGATTCTGCTGAAATGCAACACTTCTTAAAGGGGTTGTCCGAGATACCATCATATTTTCAAAAACCCCTTTAATGCATGTAATTTTATAAATATAAATACATTTGGAATATACTTACATTTTCCAAAGCGGCCCCGTTTCCAGATCCTGCCATGGGGAAGTTGACGGGTGACGTCACTTTCTGCACTGGCACTGCCGCTTTGTTGATCTTGAATTGTTTGCCGGGTATACGACACGTCACTTGTCACGTGGTGTATATCGGCTTGTTCTGCTTCACAGCCTGTAACGCGCATGCGCTTTCACTGCTGTTCTCGCGGTCCCTGCTGTTCTCCAGATAACAGCAGGGGCCGCGCATGCGCGTTACAACAAAACAAGCCGATATACACCACGCCACAAGTGACGTGTCGTATACCCGGCAAAGAATTCAAGATTAACAAAGCGGCAGTGCCAGTGCAGAGAGTGACGTCACCCGTCAAGTTCCGCACGGCAGGATCTGGAAACGGGGCCACTTTGGAAAATGTAAGTATATTACAAATGTATTTGCATTTATAAAATTACATGCATTAAAGGGGTTTTTGAAAATATGATGGTATCTCGGACAACCCCCTTTAATGAATAATCTTTGACTTGTTTTATCAGAATTTGTGGTATGTAGAGTTCATCCACTTATGGCAGGTAGATTTACTCACCTATACCAGAAAGAAGTGCAGACACATATAATATTTCCTGCGTGCGTACACAAGTCTATAAATGGGCCATGTGTGAGTGAAGTACATGGACAGGTTGGATCTCTATGGAATATTTTGCAGCAGAACATGATTTATATGGCCTCATTCACATCTGCGTTGGGGTCCCGTTCTGACGTTCCATCTGAGCTTTCCGTCAGAACGGGACCCTGAACCGACACAAACTGACATTGATTTCAATGGTGACGGATCCGGTGCCCATTGTTTACGCTTGTCTCGGTTGTGCATCGGACCCGTCGTTTTGCCGGGAAGCAATAGCGTAGTCGACTATGTTGACAGTGAGTTAATACTTTTGCATGGCAATTGTGTCTCAATACAAGTTGCACAACTTTTCCCATTCACTTCTATTTAAGTGGAAAAGTCAGCTGGAGTCACGTGAAACTGGATTTACGACCTGGTATTCTTATACAGAGAATATAAAATTAATGACATCTACAAGAAATTAAAAAAATGTCTTTCAGTGGATTCTAGTAGAAAGGTAGAATGATGGAGAGAATACTGTACAGACGGCTGTCAGTGCCGCGATCATCAGCGAGACATGAGAAGTCTTTGCAGTCCTTGATATTGGTGTAATTGCAGTCCCATATCACGCGGATGCAGGATCGGTCCGGTTCTTCTAAATCTCCTTGCAGTATACAGGATTAATGAAGAAGGGGAAAAAAACACATTATTTCCTCAGATATCTCCTGCTGGTGGAAGATGGTGTATCTCTGCTATGAGTAGATCTGTTTAGTACAGACCCTGTAAACCTTAATTCCATAAAAATCTATGTGTTAAAGGACCTTTTACACCGACCAATTATCGTGCAAACAAATGTTCACAGAAAGTTTCCAATCACTGCTCCGTGTAAACAAGGCAAGGATCAGTCAATGAGCGAGGAAACGCTCGTTCATCGGCTGATTGTATGGTTTATGTTGCAAGAAATATTATTGTTGTTGGCAGCACCCCTTCCTGTGTAAACCGGCATATGTTCTGCCGACATGATAAAAATGGATGGGGTCAAGTGATCGTAGTCGGCCGTGTAAGTGGTCCCCAAGTTGATTTTATTTATTTTTTTTTAAACTCTTTTTCGCCTTTGCTTGAACAATGATTTCCGCTGTTTTAAATTTGAGGTCTACGAGTCATTTAGCCTCTTATTTTGGAAATCGTCAAATGGCCTTGAGCTCCGTGATCTCCCAGCAGCTGCTTGGTCGGGGGGGGGGGGGGGGTGCTCATGGCACATTCTTCCGGCAACAGCACCACTCCTGTCCATGAGTTGTCTCTGGTACTGCGACTTTACTCCATTGAAGTGTATAGGACTAAGCTGCAGTACCACATACAACCTTTGAACAGATGTGGCACTGTTTCATGTTTTTTGAGAAAACAGTCATGTTCTAATTTTGGGCAACCCCTTTAAAAGGAAGGTTTACTTAAGAACCGTACTTATTTTTGTCCAAATGCATCTTAAATGAAAAAAATGAAGCAACTTTGCAAATGGTCTTTATTAAAAATCTAGTGTTGTGTCTGCAGCTCCTATGGAGAACTGTTGCCTTGGTAACCGATCACAAACAAACCCTGTGTAGTCTGATCCTGCAGTCATACCCTCCCATATTTTCCCTAATGGAAGGGGGTATGAATGCAAGATCAGACTACGCAGATTTTTGTTTTTGTTGTCTATTACCATGGAAACATATAGGTCTTATTAAAGGAGCTGCAGACACAAAACACTTGAACATTTTTAATATAAAAAAATTTTAACAAAAATTCTTTCATATTTATTTTAGATGCATTGGAGTAATAAAAAAAACAAACGTGTTGCAAAGATTGACTTTCCCTCCAACTGTACACTTCTTAGTTGAGAAACAGGTGATTAGCGTAGAAATTAAAGAATCTGAATATGACCAGGAGGCGGCATTTTCACCAGTAATCTTCTAGTCCCTATTTGCGTTCTTACGACTGTCTCCATAGCTAGAGCCATTTTTGTATAACGTAGCATTAGGAGTATGCTCTGCCACAAAACCACTCCACCACCGAATCTCAAAGCGAGGATTTTCTCGCAATCGATAGCTGCAAATCTTTAAAAAAAAATTAAGTAAAGTATCCGTTCTTGGAAATTGTTTTCAAACTGCTTCTATGGAAAATCGCATCGCAACTTGCTGTATGTAATGGAGATTGTGGTTTTACAAACTCTTCCATTGACGTTAATGGTAAATAATAATAAGAAAAGAAAAAAAAAAACAAATGCTGAAATTTCGCTCGCTATAATACATTTGTCGACAGTGGTTATTCCATGGTGGTAAAAATCTTGTGAAAAATAGCGCAGAGTTATAATAATTAAAGATCTCCTCTATGGGTAGATGGCGTGTGCTTGTGCCTGACCTCTGATGAGAGGAGAATCTGCTGTGCTGGTTTTGCAGGATTCCTGCGCGCAGGTAAGTGAGGGCTGCAAATCCACTCAAGCGATAATTAAAAGTATATCGATCATGCTTCTCTTTTTAGTTTTATTTCATCTAAATTAGTCCCCTAATTTAAACCAAGCATAGAGCTAATGGGTCACTAACATTTCATATATATATATATATATATATATATATATATATATATTTTTAATTCTCTAACTCTGCATTGGTAGATCTATAACTTCCTTATGTAGTATAATAACCATTCTGGACTAACTGTTCCGGCCCCGGCATGTAGAGATGCACGCCTGAGAGCGCTCCTGCCTCCGTTCCACATATCTCCCTGTCAGATCGTACTTACACTCTCTGGGGAAGCACAGATCACCTAGCCACCTTCCGGGCGCTGAACCCGATCGACCGGTGAGTGCATGGACAGATTTGTCTCAGTAATGGGGAAATCCAAGACGCAAAGCAAATCAGGCCGCGTGGCTGAACAACCGCCCAATATGGCGGACGGGCCTAACCCGCCTAGTGTCTTGCCTGAACACTCGAAGCTCAGCTCCTCACAAGTACTGGCCATAGGCGACACATCCTGTGTCATTGATTATAAGCAACTGGCGATACAGGTGGCACAATTAATTACCCCGGATTTGCAGGAATCCCTATCTAAAACGATAGAAACCTCATTGTCACATCGGCATACCTCTGACACAGCATGAGTAACGTCTAGATAAGCTGGAAATGGCGATTCAGAATATGGATTCTGGACTTGTGGAGTTACAACAACACGTACGAGATACCCGGTTGGAAAATAAGAAATTGTGGGAGCGGGTAGAAGATCTAGAGAACCGCTCTCGGCGCAGTAATCTGCGTATCGTCGGCTTACCAGAATCGGTGCCATCTAAAGATCTGAGACGTCTATGTGAGCTGGATCTGCCGGCAGCTTTGGGCATCCACCATCCATGCAGGATGGAAAGAGCACATACAATGAAGGAAATAAGTATTTGATCCCTTGCTGATTTTGTAAGTTTGCCCACTGTCAAAGTCATGAACAGTCTAGAATTTTTAGGCTAGGTTAATTTTACCAGTGAGAGATTATATTTAAAAAAAAAAAACTGAAAATCACATTGTCACAATTATATATATTTATTTGCATTGTGCACAGAGAAATAAGTATTTGATCCCTTTGGCAAACAAGACTTAATACTTGGTGGCAAAACCCTTGTTGGCAAGCACAGCAGTCAGACGTTTTTCATAGTTGATGATGAGGTTTGCACACATGTTAGATGGAATTTTGGCCCACTCCTCTTTGCAGATCATCTGTAAATCATTAAGATTTCGAGGCTGTCGCTTGGCAACTCGGATCTTCAGCTCCCTCCATAAGTTTTCGATGGGATTAAGGTCTGGAGACTGGCTAGGCCACTCCATGACCTTAATGTGCTTCTTTTTGAGCCACTCTTTTGTTGCCTTGGCTGTATGTTTCGGGTCATTGTCGTGCTGGAAGACCCAGCCACGAGCCATTTTTAATGTCCTGGTGGAGGGAAGGAGGTTGTCACTCAGGATTTGACGGTACATGGCTCCATCCATTCTCCCATTGATGCGGTGAAGTAGTCCTGTGCCCTTAGCAGAGAAACACCCCCAAAACATAATGTTTCCACCTCCATGCTTGACAGTGGGGACGGTGTTCTTTGGGTCATAGGCAGCATTGCTCTTCCTCCAATCACGGCGAGTTGAGTTAATGCCAAAGAGCTCAATTTTAGTCTCATCTGACCACAGCACCTTCTCCCAATCACTTTCAGAATCATCCAGATGTTCATTTGCAAACTTCAGACAGGCCTGTACATGTGCCTTCTTGAGCAGGGGGACCTTGCGGGCACTGCAGGATTTTAATCCATTACGGCGTAATGTGTTACCAATGGTTTTCTTGGTGACTGTGGTCCCAGCTGCCTTGAGATCATTAACAAGTTCCCCCCCGTGTAGTTTTCGGCTGAACTCTCACCTTCCTCCGGATCAAGGATACCACACGAGGTGAGATTTTGCATGGAGCCCCAGATCGATGTCGATTGACAGTCATTTTGTAATTCTTCCATTTTCTTACTATTGCACCAACAGTTGTCTCCTTCTCACCCAGCGTCTTACTTATGGTTTTGTAGCCCATTCCAGCCTTGTGCAGGTCTATGATCTTGTCCCTGACATCCTTCGAAAGCTCTTTGGTCTTGCCCATGTTGTAGAGGTTAGAGTCAGGCTGATTAATGGAGTCTGTGGACAGGAGTCTTTTATACAGGTGACCATGTAAGACAGCTGTCTTTAATGCAGGCACCAAGTTGATTTGGAGCGTGTAACTGGTCTGGAGGAGGCTGAACTCTTAGGGTATGTTCACACGGCCTATTTACGGACGTAATTCTGGCGTTTTTGCCCCGAATTACGTCTGAAAATAGTGCCTCAATAGCGCTGACAAACATCTGCCCATTGAAAGCAATGGGCAGACGTTTGTCTGTTCATACGTGGCATAATTTACGCGCCGCTGTCAAATGACGGCGCGTAAATAGACGCCCGCGTCAAAGAAGTGACCTGTCACTTCTTTGGGCGTAATTGGAGCCGTTATTCATTGACTCCAATGAATAGCAGCGCCAATTACGTCCGTAATTGACGCGGCGTTCAAGCGCCTGCACATGCCGTTACGGCTGAAATTACGGGGATGTTTTCAGGCTGAAACATCCCCGTAATTTCAGCCGTTACGGACGCCCTCGTGTGAACATACCCTTAGACTACAAAGGTCATCGTATTCTTATTTTTGGAGACTTCTCGGCGGAGGTTACTAAGAAAAGGCGAGCATTCTCTCAAATTTGCTCAGATCTGTACAAACGTCAGATGAAATTTGCTTTACTGTATCCCGCGGTTCTAAAAATTTTCCAATCGGATGGATCATTCGAATCTTTCCAGTCTCCGGAAGAGGCCCTTGCAAGCTTGAAGCCCTCGACTTCGAAGGATTCTCCTACGCCCCCTCCTCACTCTGCCCCTGGATTTCTGTCGGGACATTACTACAATTCCTCCATCTTCTCCGAAACCCCAGCGGGTGGGTCGTCTGCTTTCATCTGATACCTGACAAGATTTCGATGGCTAACACAGACTGACAGAGCCGTTCTTTATTCACCGATGATTGCCTGATTTGAGTCGTCTTCTCTATTACCTGCCAGATCAAGTGAGAATTGTCTGGATGGCGGGTCTTCACTTCTTTTGAGCCTTGTCGATATGGAAGATGTAGTACGGACATACTAACTGTTTCATGTTGTTGTTTATTCAGCTACCCCAGTTGATTCTACTTAGGTAGGGGGGAATGGAAGGCTACTGAATGTAATTGTTCTATATTACATAAATATGCTTTTTTGGTAATGTATTTCTGCGTGTCGGAAAGAAGCTAAGTCTTATTGCACCAATGGGTGGGAGATAAGGTATTAATCCACACTCTCAGTGCGGGGATTGTTCTATTGTTTCCAGTTAAAAGGTTGATCTTGCAGTTTATGTTGCGGGAATCCATGCTCAGGGGCACCTATATCCGTACCGTATATTTAATTGCTCTTATATGAGAATTATATCCTGGAACGTCAAAGGACTCAGGTCTCCACATAAACGCATGATGGTACTGCGCCAACTGAAGCGTTTGCGTGCAGACATAGCGCTCTTACAAGAAACGCATCTGTCAGAGGAAGATTTCTTTAGGATGAAACGGCTATGGGTAGGCCAAGTATTCAGATCCCCGGCTGTCGATTCGAAAGACGGAGTTCTTGTTCTTATACTCCAAAAGTTCTCCTCTACAGTGTCACAGGTGTCCAGGGACTCGGAAGGTCGCTGGGTAAATGTGCTACTTACTAGCTCCACCGAACAAATCAGTCTGTACAATGTCTATGGCCCAAATACACGTAGCTCATCCTTTTATCATAATTTAAGCACTACAATTGGAGCAGATCGACATCCGCATAAAATTTTAGGAGGCGATCTGAATGTCGTTTTACACCCGAATGAAAATAAGACCAACGCAGCTCCGGACGGGAGGGTCCCCTTGCTCACAAGTGAAACTATATTAAAAAAATTCCTTACAGCCACCGATTTGACTGACATCTGGAGATTACATAACCCAGACGGTAGGGAGTATTCCCATTATTCACAGCCTCATCAATCCTGGTCTCGCATTGACTATATGTTAGCATCTCCACTTTTATTGCAACGAATGCGAGGGTGTGCAATAGAGCAGATGCTTATCTCGGATCATTCTCCTGTATCATTGGAAGTACATGATTGCTTCCCCCATGGTACTGATTACTTATGGAGATTTCCGTCTAATCTAGCTATGGAGGAATCCTTCCAAATCAAACTTAAAGGATGGTGGCAGGAGTTTGAATTGACAAATGGAGCTCATGCAGTTAACACTCAGCTTTATTGGGATACAGCAAAGGCAGTCATGCGGGGTCACATTATGGCGTATGTCACTAATTTTAAGAAAGTTACTAAGCAAAAAATTGAGACTTACAGTGCAACTCTCAGGGCATCTTACACTCTTTTCCAGAATTCGCCTTCTCCAGTTAATAGAGAATCCTGGAAAAAAGCCAAAAGTGACTACGAGTTATGGTTAGATAAAGGTGAGAAACTGAAGCGCACGGCCTTCGAGGCGAAATTGTTTCGATTTGGCAATAAGGCAGGCAGTCTCCTGGCTAGACTCTCAAAAGGTCCATGGTCACACTCTGTTATTGCTAGGTTGAAGGATAAATTGGGTCAGATGCAGAGTCACCCCAAACAGATCAATTCCATCTTGAGGGATTTTTATGCCAACTTATACGCTAGTCGCCAGAACACACCTGGTGTGACTCCTCTTTCTTTAGACTCCCTAAATTTACCTGTTCTTACTGAGGAAGAGAAAGTCTTGTTAGATTCCCCAATTACGGAAGATGAGTTCAAATCTGCTATCAATTCCTTGAAACTCAATAAAGCACCAGGCCCCGATGGGTATACGGGGGAATATTTCAAAGCTCTGAGGGATCAAATGGCTCCATGTTTGCTTCAACTATATAATGGCTACCTGTCCGGACAGCCGATACCACCAGCCTCTAATGTCGCATATATAAAGCTTTTGCCGAAACAGGATAAAGATCCTGCTCTAGCATCATCGTACCGACCAATCTCGTTAATTAATTTAGACCTGAAATTGATGTCTACAATAATGGCAGATAGACTTGCCTTCATTCTTCCCAGGTTAATTTCTCCTAGCCAGGTGGACTTCGTTAAGGGCCGGTCAGCAGTGTCAAACCTACGGAAAATTCTGAGTGTCCTAGACTACGTAAATCTTAATACTTCTGCTCATCCATCCCCAGCGATCCTTACCGTGGATGCCGAAAAAGCTTTTGATATGGTGGACTGGGGATGGTTGGGTAGGACTTTAGATTCCATGCACATAGTGGGCCCTTTTCGCACATACTTGACCGCACTTTACACAGAACCGTCAGCACGGGTATATACTCCTGGTTTCCTGTCACCCTCTATTCCTCTATTTAAGGGCACCAGACAAGGCTGTCCGCTTTCCCCTCTTCTTTTTAACATTGCCCTTGAACCTTTTATTAGGACATTGGAGGCTGATGGGGCTATTCATGGTATAACGGTAGGCTCGACAGTAGTTAAGGCGTCATACTTTGCGGATGATGTTTTGGTCTTTTTATCAGACCCGCTTGGGGATCTTCCTCGGGTTTTTGACCTGCTGAGGGCTTTCGAGGCCTCCTCCGGATTTAAGGTGAATGTGGCGAAGTGTGAACTCCTAGATTTGTCTCGGACACGAGCCTCATCTAACTGGTCCACTCTAAACATCCCGGTAACCATTGCCAAAAGTTGGATAAAATATCTGGGAATCAATATTGGCCGTACCCCAGACTCCATATATACTCTCAACTACACTCCCCTGTTGTCTAAAATGGTTAATGAATTAACGAGATGGCGCATCTTGCCATTATCTTTTATGGGAAAATGTCATTTACTTAAGATGATAAGCTTTCCCAGATTGCTGTACCCGATGCAGACTATACCCCTTCTCCTTAGACACACTGATATTCTGAAACTTAATGCTGCCTTTACTTCCTTTATTTGGTCTCAAAAACGACCAAGGATAGCGCTGAGGAAGCTTATACTACCCAAAGACTTGGGGGGCCTTAATTTCCCTGACCTCCGTAGGTACAATTTAGCATGCCTTGCTAGTCATGGGATAGATTGGTTGCAGCGATCTATCTACTATTCCCTAGAGGCAGGATTGGTATACCCGCTGCAGTTATCATCGTTATTACATACTGCTTTTGGTATGCTCCCTGACAAAGTGAGACGACGCATATTATTACGAGATACTATAATGGCATGGAAGTCCCTTAGGTCTTCATTTAGGCTCCCTCAGCGCCTATCCCCACACATGAATCTATGGGGACACCCGGGTTTCTCACAGGGGAGAGAACTCAGATTTTCGGCATTGGCACGCTTTGGGCATCACAACACTTAGGCACATTCTACACCCTTCTGAAAATCGTGTAATGAGCTTTCAGGAATTGGTAGATACTTTTAATGTCCCTTTGCATCATTATTTGGCCTATTGTCAGTTACGCTCTTTTATACGCTCCCTAAGCCGAGATGTGTCACTGGCGTGTTTGGAAAACCCTATTGATTCTATGATTGGTTCTCCTCCATCTAAAACCTCCTTATCACTGCTTTATAAAACATTTCGGGATCAACAGGGGAGGTCTACAGCAGCACTTTTGTTTAAAGCATGGAACAGAGAGTTCCCGGTCTCAGAATTAGCTCAACAAATTCTGGAAGGGTGGTTAAAAGTGAGAAAAGCGGTAGTAAATGAGCAATGGCGTGAGACACATTTTAAGTTTCTACATCGTGCTATTTATGGTTTCAATATACCCCCCACACCCAAATGCGCCCGATAGATTGGAGGCTTGCCCAAGATGTGCCACTCCCAAAACCGATCTTCTACATGGATTATGGAAGTGTCCTAAACTCGCTCCGTGTTGGACCGAGAGTGCAATTTATAAAGGATACTTGGGAAATCTCACTTACCCTGGACCCTCTACCTCTGCTGTTCTATGTCTTTCCCGATCTTCCTAGTGTACCACAGGCCCTTCATGTATTTTTGCTGATTGCTAAAAGATGCTTATTGGCACAATGGCTTACGCCCCTTATATCCCCACTTACAGATCTAATGTACCAGATGAAGAAGGGTATACATATGGATAAGTTAGATATAGAGCGTACACCGGAGGCCAAAGCTTCCAAATTTTTCCAGAAATGGAAGCTCTTTATCTGCAAACACTATCAACAAAGCGAGATTGTGGAATTGATGCCACCATTTCATTACACGTCCTGGTATTTGACCAGAGCGGTTGCGGGGACGCTAGGTAACTTGGGGCCTCAGTGAAGGTCTACTGCAAGGAGAGGGGGTACACGAAGCTTGAACATGTAGTTACACATGACTATTAGATCTGATGTCCTATTTTCGTCTATTGGTTTCTATTGGAGATGAATTGAAAACTGATGGGTCCTTGAGCTATGGTGGGGGGGGGGGGGAGGTTACGCTTGATTGTTTAGTTACTTTGTTCTAATGTTATTTGTAACAACAAGTACCTTAATGCACATTTGTGATACTGTGAATGTTGTAGAATACTGTATACTCCCCTATGCAATATGTTGCTGTTATTGTACATCTCCTTTTCTCATGTATCAATTTTGATATATAACATTTTGGTTTTTTTGTAATGCTATAAAACTCAATAAAATTTGTTTACAAAAAAAAAAATAACCATTCTGGACTAAGTAACCAGTAGAGCTGGACGATTATTACCGAACTCAAAATCATGATAAATTCAACGTATAACATCCATCACGAATAATGAACAATTCTTTAGGCCATGATCATTTTTGCATGCCACGCCCCTTATCTACATGTCACACCATTGAATAAATCTAAATCCCCTGTGTCTGCTGTATACTACTGTATATAATCTACCCCCTGACACCGTATAATGCCCCCATTGTGGCCTCCACACTCCGTATAATGCCCCTATATTGCCTCCACACAGTATAATTCTCAGATAGCTGCCCCAACACAGCCGATCGCTCCAAAATAGTGCCTACTAAAAATAAATACTCCCCTAACCCCGTTTCCTTGACTAGTGTAGGAGATCTTTCTGCTCCTCCGGTCGATTCTCTGTGTGGCTTGGCACAGACAGGTGCGTTGACATCACTGCATCGCCCCTGGCTAAGCCAAGCTGCTCAATGCCGGCGTTGCATAGTGAATGGTGAAGCAGGGAGCTGACGGCTCCCTGATCCACAATTGGATTCAACTGTCTGCGTCCGAAAGACGCAGATGCAGTTGAAACTGGGAAGAACCAAAAAAAAAAACAACGTCATCTTTGGCATTATCTGTGCTTAATGTCGGTTTATTTATTTTTTCCAGATTAATTGCCCAGCCCTAGCAACCAGTATATTCATCTCCCTATCCCACATTGCTATGTTGCATTTTCCCCATTATACAAATTCTGTGTAGAATGTTGCCATGTAAAATCCGTATACATCGCTTGTGCGCTGTGTTTTACGCATTTCTTCCTGTTCTGCGCACCCATGGTCCTTCTGAAGTACTCTCTGCTAGTAAAGGCATTGCCTGTCATATTGAATTGTGTTAACTGAGGGCAGCGGTGTCCGTAAACGACAAACTGGCAAACCCTGCAGTGTGATCCTGCCCTCTCAGCTAACCAGCATCATTGATTCTGAACTGTCAATAAATATATATGTGTGTGTGTGTGTGTATACCTAACGCGCTAGTTTAACCCCTTAAATGCTGCAGTCAAAAGCAACCGCGGCAACTAAGCCGTTAGAATCATGGGGGCGCACCCCTGACATTGCATCGTTAGTCATTATTGCAGCCATGTGATGTCTACTGTACGTTATGTGCAAATAGATTGTAATAAATGTTATACAATTTACTGTTTACTGATGGTTTCCCTCACTCTGACTCCTGCGGGCCGGATAAATCCAGGCTTGTGTGTGGGCCAGCAGTCATGTCTCTAGTCACTCTCCTTCTATTCATACCATTGGTCAGTGTAGTCACTGTGGTAGAAATGGAGTCGTTTTCCCGTTTCTCCTTATGTATAGCTTTATAAAGAAGCTTTCTGTGGTGTAAATATAGATTTTCAGCTAAAAACGTACGCTGTTGTATTCAGGGAAATGAGAGAACGGGTTAATGGTGTGAGGCAAATTAGACTCCTAAAGCCGTAACCTTCCTGCTATAATATAGAGGAAAGTGACAATATTGTCTCTCCTCGTGGAAAACAATCCAAGTCTTTGTATACTTTTTTCACTACATTTTGATTAATGGGAGCTCAATTTTAATAGGTCACTGAGGGCCTAAACAAGTACCAAACTTTCCTGATTTCTAGGCCATGTTATGATCACCTGGATGGGCCATTTGGATTTGGGCCAGGAGACCCCACTGAGTAATGAGCCAGGAGTCTCCTGCTCCAGGGCACTTGGCGTTACCATGTCACGCATGGTTGTCCATTCATTTATGGTCAATCCTTATTCAAATTTTTCAATAAATGACATAATGTACATGAAACAATAACTGCAGAGTCATGAGGAGATCATAGCTGTCCTAGTCAGTCATTTATTTAAATTGCATAAAGTATTAGTAGATCTCCTCTGAAAAGTGTCTGCCACAACGTTATTAGAAAAGTGGTTGTCTTGATGGGACAGCCCCTTTAGGGTACCTATAGACATGGCTAATCCACACTTGTTACGTGCGGATTCACTGCTGATTTCACCTCTTCTACATTGAAAATGGTAAAAATCCGCTGTGAACGTCTGCACCAGAATGAGCGTGCTCTGATTTCCGTTCGGTTAATCTGCAGTATGTGTATGATACTTCAGATCTCATCCACATGGCCGGTACCGTAATCCGCTGTATATTGTGACAACTTGGGGTACAGGATCGCCATCTCCAGGGTAAGATGGTTGGCACACTTAAGAATTTTCACTCCAACACCGTGGATTTGGTATGAAACTGGCCGCAACCAGCTTTGTCTTCACACATGAAAAGCGGTTTTACAAAACAGTTCAAAATAAGCCCTAGGCCGTCCAGCCTGTAACTAAACGTACAGCTTCCCTAGCTATCAGGGTGAAAGGCCTTCTGTCCAGCACCTCCCAACAAACGTGTTCTTACCAGAACTTCTGACTCCCACAGGCTGGCAATGCCTTCCTCAGACTGGGGGCACTGTGTGAATATATCACACCTTTCTTAAAGGAGCCTCAACAGCTGGCAGCTAATGAGACTCCTAAGGCAGCCCAAACCCTGGACTGTCCTGAAGATGGAGTGGAACTTTACTTTTCTCTCCCACTCCAGCAACCCAGACCTTTTTGTCGAGTTTCTTGCCTAATAAATAAGGAGAAATGACACTTTCTCTTGTAACGTTCCTTTTAAATATATAATTCTGTGCCCAAATCCTGTCCCTTAGTAGCCACACTGCTACACTATATCCCGTAGCAAAAATCCATAGCATTTCAGTCCTGTGTGGACCCGGCCATATAGAAATGTTGCTGTACTTGTCTTGGCACAGTAGTAAACTGTATTCTAGGTACGCATGTCACGTCCATGCTCTCCTGCCTGTATGGTATTTTTATTCAAAAAATAAA
Organism: Rhinoderma darwinii; assembly: GCF_050947455.1. Classification (NCBI taxonomy): domain Eukaryota; kingdom Metazoa; phylum Chordata; class Amphibia; order Anura; family Rhinodermatidae; genus Rhinoderma; species Rhinoderma darwinii. Next base: position 301,170,593 of record NC_134691.1, on the reverse strand, counting down.
GCAAACATCACTTTGTGAGGCTGAATTGCTGCACAGTGTATACGATAAAGCATATATGTGACCATTATGCCGGGTAAAGCTCCTTGTCTCTAGTGATCATCGTACGTCCCATTTTTATTTTTTGCTACTTAACAGTTTGGTGAAAATGTGTTTTTTCTGAGAGGTGTGATTACACTTCAGATGAGGAAATGTGATCGTTCACAGTAAATGTCACACGTTACGCATTCAACACACTAAAACTATTTCTCATAATGGCCATAATATTAATATAATCTACATGGAGGGGAGTTTCGCAATCTGCCCATTAGAGCTCAGAACATGTCCAACGTAGACCCAGTCCACATCACGTTTTTTTGGCCTACTTTTAGCATCTACTCCGAAGCTCCCGACATATACGTTAAACCTAAGTTGTGACAGATGCCTAACCGTGGCATCCAAACCGAGACATGGGCAGCACAGCAGAACTAAACCTCCAGGGCAAAAGGGCGCCAGCCTACAGGAATCCGACTTATTGATCCCATAACCTAGACAAAACATGGAAAAGAGGAAGCACTGCAGAGTAGAAATCTCAAAAAATGAATTTATTCACCCATATGTGAAAAAGGATACATATTGTGTTTGTAGTATTCAGCCAGTAATGATCAATGCAAAATCAAGTTGATCACACGTTTTGACTCCTATTCATAGCAGAGTTTGATGTCCATCTTGGAAGGGATATTCGGGAATGAGATCACCCAAAGCCCCACTTAAAATCCCATCAATGTCCTCCGTTGTGTAAGCAAAAACATTGGGAGAAGATATATCCATTCCAGTGGACTCCATAGGGGTAATAGAAAAAAACGTGCTCTACGTTTGTGGGATCTATAAGTCTGATTCCTGGAGGTTTAGTTCTGCTGTGCTGCCCATATCTCTACTGTTTGGAGCTTTGCACATAAGAACTATTTTTTTCGAACCTCACCTCTCCTTGTGGTCCATGTGGCCAAACAGAACAAAATGGGTAGGAACCCTTATGCCGTCTCCTGCTATTTAAAAACACCTGGGCCAAATGGGTGGAGTTCTGGTACCAGGAAAAGAGACTATAATGCCTCATACACGTGACCGTTGTGCCACTCGGGCCGTTTTTGACGGGATCCGAGTGACACCCGATAGTCTTCACAGACCCATTCACTTTAGCGGGTGAATAGAGTCCGTGAAAAATGCAAGGAAAGATAGAACATGTCCTATCTTTCCTCGGACTCATACAGCACTCACTGTCGTGTGCATGAGGCGTAATCCATAGTCTCCCTTGTTAAAAATAAAAGTATGCCTTGTGGTATACATTTTATTTTTCTGCTGGATCCCATTGTATGGAAGAGCATAATCTACTACGTTATTCCTTACTTACCTATCTTTACAAAAAAGAAAAAATATGCCAGCAAAGTGGTGGCCAAAAGGACACTCTTTTGGCCTCAGACAGACTAATTAATACTAATTTTATTTATATAGCGCCAAGATATTCCGCAGCACTTTACAATTTAGAGGGTTCATCTACAGACTATATCAGACATTACATAGTGATAAAACTAATTTACAATCCAAATAAGAGGAGTGAGGACCCTGCTCACAAGAGCTTACAATCTATGAGGAAATAAGGGACACACCAAATGTAAAAAAGTGCTTGTTCAGTACAATGGTCCAGCCATCTTTTATACATACGGGGTGATACACATAAAGCTGCATGAGCCGCTCACCAGCCGGTGTCTGTCTATGACCGATATATGAAGTGAATTAGGGTGCAAAGAGTGTGGGGGGTACTGCTAAATGAGGGGGTCAGGTTCTGATGACTAATGTTAAAGGGGGAGCCATGGAAAGGAGTCAGGTTAGGGAATGTTATAGGCCTTTCTAAAAATGTGTTTTCAGGGCACGTTTAAAACTGTGGATGTTGGGAATTAATTTAATTGTCTGCGGTAGCGCATTCCAGAGGACTGGTGCAGCACGAGAAAAGTCTTGGAGACTGGAGTGGGAGGTTCGGACTATGGAGGATGTTAATCTAGGGTCGTTGGCTGAACATAGAGCATGGGTAGAAGTGGTAGACCGAGATGAGGGAGGAGATGTAAGGAGGTGCAGCACTGTGGAGAGCTTTGTGGGTTCGAGTAAGGGTATGTTCACACAGGGTGGATGCGCTGTATAAAAGCACACTGCGTGTCCGCCCTGTGTGCCACAGGGAATTCCTGCTGGAAAACCACATCAAATTACGGTGCAGTATGCCAGACGGAAATGCCCGCGGCAGAAAACTACACAGAAAAAAAAAAGGATACTTACCATGACGTCGCGTCCCTCTGACATCATAACACTCTCTGCAACTCTGGGATAACATTTCATCATCCATTTTATCCCATATGACATGGGATGAAACGTCATCCCAGGAGTCTGGCCTGGAGGATGAAACACAGACTTCTAGGGAAGTACAAGATTTTTTTTCTGAGTTGTGTTTTTTTTTGTGGCAGAATCGCAGCGATTCTGACACAAAAAAAAGCAACATCTGCTATTTGTTGCAGGTTGTACCTTCCCACTAAATTTGAATGGGGAAATCCCGAAACAAATAAGCAGCATTTACGCAAATACAATTGACGTGCTGCGGATCACAAAACCGCACCGCGTCTCAATTTCTGACCGTTTTTCCACTCTGCATTCATGCAGTGGGTGGATGAAATTTGTTCAAATCTCATCCACTTTGCTGCTACTGTATTATGCTGCGGATTCTCCGCAACAAAATCCGTTGCTGAAAATCTGCAGTATTTACGCTACGTGTGAACTGACGCTTATAGGTTTGAATTAAATTCTGAAGGGGATGGGCAACCAGTGCAGTGACTGGTACAGCCCTATGGACACGTTTAGTGTGTGGATCGGGAGCTTTCATGCTATACACTCTCTAAATGTAGGGCAAAAACGTGAACAGGGCCTAAGAACATATACTTAACTAAACGGATCATTGTTTTTATTGTTTTTAAACCGCGCTGGGATCTGTTTGGTTGCTATACCACACAATGGAGAAGATCTATCTGGAATCTATTTGGTTGCTAGGGGAAACTCATGAACACTTGCTTTGCGAAATATCGCCCATTGTGTATCATTGTTGCTCATAGCAACGAATCCTATTTCAGCTTTTATTTTCCAGTACGGGTTTAATAGAGATCTGATTGGTTGGAAAGAGCAAGAAGTACACTTTTTTTGTTAGGTTTTCATCAGGGAGCACATACTGGGCCTCACGCATAATTCGGGGGCCTGCAGTATGTGAATGGATGATAAGTAGAAATGGCTTTCATATTGCTGTCACTTCACCTCCCCCATCCCAACTTGTCTTGTTGCTCTAATTCCTGTGTAAACAGTCACAATCTATTTATATATGTTGTTCTTGGAACTGCATTTTGGTATTTATTTTTTTCTTGACTTCTATCATTATTCCTCATTATTGACAATGGAACTATAGAGAAGTGCTGTAGTTCTGCTGTTCAGCACAAAAGAACTAAATCTGCATCTTCAGATGAAATTAGAATTGCTTTCATTAGGATGAGGAACCCTTCTTCTTAGAAACCGTTTAATTTCTGCTGCCCGTGTCGCACAGATCCTTTTAATCCCTTTCCAAGAATAGCGTAAACAAACCACGGCCTCTCACTATATATTTTTTTAATTTTTGCGGTGAGGGTTTGTGTCACCACTATCACTCTGCGTGAAGGCTGCGTGCACACGTTGCGGAATTTGGTGCAGAATATCTGCTTCACAACTTTGCTGGTGCTGTATTATTCTGCGGATTTGCCGCAGGAAAATACACACAGCAAATCAACACGTAATACACCGTGTGTATTTGGCCTTAGTGAACGTCCACCTTATAACACTGTCATTTGTGGGTCCACAGTTCTCTGCTGATTAATTTCTTAACCATTTCTGATTTATCTTTTCTGATCGTGCTTCAAATTGCCTAAATAAAGATTTAAAAGATAACAAGCTGACTAACTGCAGCGCCACTAGAGGGAGCTAAAGAGCTTACAGCATACTATTTTATTGCATTAAAGTAAGCTCCTAAGCTCCCTCTAGTGGTGACTGTAGGTAGATTTATTATTCAAATTGCGCTAGAATTCTGGCGTACGTGTTGTGCGCCACGTTTATTAACGGTTTTAGACACACTTTTGACATGGTCAACAAGGGGGAGTGGCTTAGCCTCCGCTCCATTCAAACTCCTCCTAGCTGCCGTCTTGCAGCTGGTAGGAAAGGGGACCGGGTCCCCCATTCTGGCGATTGGTGGGGGTCCCAGCAGTTGGATCCCCACCAATCTAGCATCTTTCACCTATCCAGTAGATATGGTGAAAAATGTTGCAGGCTGGAATACCCCTTTAAGGAAATGGTTCCTGTCCATAGACATTCCTCAAGGCTAAGCAGTCTTGAGGCTGTTACTTTTATTATGAGCTGATGAAAGGCGTACAGCAAGCTTACTTACCATGTGCCTGCGACATTCCATCTGGATACACAATGACAGCCCTGTAGCTATGTTTTTCAGCATGTAGGGTGTGTACAGTGATGCAAGGAAAATTACCTACTTCACGGCAGGAATGTCGACGTAAGAAGCCATGGATAAAAGTGCTGGTGTGGGGAAGTGTCATATTGTTGCCTTTAAAAATGTATCACATACTCCTCTCCGAGACATAACAATGCTCTTAATATTAGTCACCATGGGAAATACAAATAAATTTTATGTGAAGCAACTTACTCTAAATGCAGGGGCGTAACTAGGAAAGACTGGGCCCCATAGCAAACTTTTGACTGGGGCCCCCCTCCCCTGGGTGTCACACAACCCCCCCCCCCTTGTAGATAGTGCCTTTTTTACAGCCCCCCCTGTAGATCACGCCATACAGCCCCCCCTGTAGATCACGCCATACAGCCCCCCTGTAGATCACGCCATACAGCCCCCCCCTGTAGATCACGCCATACAGCCCCCCCCTGTAGATCACGCCATACAGCCCCCCCTGTAGATCACGCCATACAGCCCCCCTGTAGATCACGCCATACAGCCCCCCCTGTAGATCACGCCATACAGCCCCCCCTGTAGATCACGCCATACAGCCCCCCCTGTAGATCACGCCATACAGCCCCCCCTGTAGATCACGCCATACAGCCCCCCCTGTAGATCACGCCATACAGCCCCCCCTGTAGATCACGCCATACAGCCCCCCCTGTAGATCACGCCATACAGCCCCCCCTGTAGATCACGCCATACAGCCCCCCCTGTAGATCACGCCATACAGCCCCCCCTGTAGATCACGCCATACAGCCCCCCCTGTAGATCACGCCATACAGCCCCCCCTGTAGATCACGCCATACAGCCCCCCCTGTAGATCACGCCATACAGCCCCCCCTGTAGATCACGCCATACAGCCCCCCCTGTAGATCACGCCATACAGCCCCCCCTGTAGATCACGCCATACAGCCCCCCCTGTAGATCACGCCATACAGCCCCCCCTGTAGATCACGCCATACAGCCCCCCCTGTAGATTACGCCATACAGCCCCCCCTGTAGATTACGCCATACAGCCCCCCCTGTAGATCACGCCATACAGCCCCCCCTGTAGATCACGCCATACAGCCTCCCCTGTAGATCACGCCATACAGCCCCCCCTGTAGATCACGCCATACAGCCCCCCCTGTAGATCACGCCATACAGCCCCCCCTGTAGATCACGCCATACAGCCCCCCCTGTAGATCACGCCATACAGCCCCCCCTGTAGATCACGCCATACAGCCCCCCCTGTAGATCACGCCATACAGCCCCCCCTGTAGATCACGCCATACAGCCCCCCTGTAGATCACGCCATACAGCCCCCCCTGTAGATCACGCCATACAGCCCCCCCTGTAGATCACGCCATACAGCCCCCCCTGTAGATCACGCCATACAGCCCCCCCTGTAGATCACGCCATACAGCCCCCCCTGTAGATCACGCCATACAGCCCCCCCTGTAGATCACGCCATACAGCCCCCCCTGTAGATCACGCCATACAGCCCCCCCTGTAGATCACGCCATACAGCCCCCCCTGTAGATCACGCCATACAGCCCCCCCTGTAGATCACGCCATACAGCCCCCCCTGTAGATCACGCCATACAGCCCCCCCTGTAGATCACGCCATACAGCCCCCCCTGTAGATCACGCCATACAGCCCCCCTGTAGATCACGCCATACAGCCCCCCCTGTAGATCACGCCATACAGCCCCCCCTGTAGATCACGCCATACAGCCCCCCCTGTAGATCACGCCATACAGCCCCCCCTGTAGATCACGCCATACAGCCCCCCCTGTAGATCACGCCATACAGCCCCCCCTGTAGATCACGCCATACAGCCCCCCCTGTAGATCACGCCATACAGCCCCCCCTGTAGATCACGCCATACAGCCCCCCCTGTAGATCACGCCATACAGCCCCCCCTGTAGATCACGCCATACAGCCCCCCCTGTAGATCACGCCATACAGCCCCCCCTGTAGATCACGCCATACAGCCCCCCCTGTAGATCACGCCATACAGCCCCCCCTGTAGATCACGCCATACAGCCCCCCCTGTAGATCACGCCATACAGCCCCCCCTGTAGATCACGCCATACAGCCCCCCCTGTAGATCACGCCATACAGCCCCCCCTGTAGATCACGCCATACAGCCCCCCCTGTAGATCACGCCATACAGCCCCCCCTGTAGATCACGCCATACAGCCCCCCCTGTAGATCACGCCATACAGCCCCCCCTGTAGATCACGCCATACAGCCCCCCCTGTAGATCACGCCATACAGCCCCCCCTGTAGATCACGCCATACAGCCCCCCCTGTAGATCACGCCATACAGCCCCCCCTGTAGATCACGCCATACAGCCCCCCCTGTAGATCACGCCATACAGCCCCCCCTGTAGATCACGCCATACAGCCCCCCCTGTAGATCACGCCATACAGCCCCCCCTGTAGATCACGCCATACAGCCCCCCCTGTAGATCACGCCATACAGCCCCCCCTGTAGATCACGCCATACAGCCCCCCCTGTAGATCACGCCATACAGCCCCCCCTGTAGATCACGCCATACAGCCCCCCCTGTAGATCACGCCATACAGCCCCCCCTGTAGATCACGCCATACAGCCCCCCCTGTAGATCACGCCATACAGCCCCCCCTGTAGATCACGCCATACAGCCCCCCCTGTAGATCACGCCATACAGCCCCCCCTGTAGATCACGCCATACAGCCCCCCCTGTAGATCACGCCATACAGCCCCCCCTGTAGATCACGCCATACAGCCCCCCCTGTAGATCACGCCATACAGCCCCCCCTGTAGATCACGCCATACAGCCCCCCCTGTAGATCACGCCATACAGCCCCCCCTGTAGATCACGCCATACAGCCCCCCCTGTAGATCACGCCATACAGCCCCCCCTGTAGATCACGCCATACAGCCCCCCCTGTAGATCACGCCATACAGCCCCCCTGTAGATCACGCCATACAGCCCCCCCTGTAGATCACGCCATACAGCCCCCCCTGTAGATCACGCCATACAGCCCCCCCTGTAGATCACGCCATACAGCCCCCCCTGTAGATCACGCCATACAGCCCCCCCTGTAGATCACGCCATACAGCCCCCCCTGTAGATCACGCCATACAGCCCCCCCTGTAGATCACGCCATACAGCCCCCCCTGTAGATCACGCCATACAGCCCCCCCTGTAGATCACGCCATACAGCCCCCCCTGTAGATCACGCCATACAGCCCCCCCTGTAGATCACGCCATACAGCCCCCCCTGTAGATCACGCCATACAGCCCCCCCTGTAGATCACGCCATACAGCCCCCCCTGTAGATCACGCCATACAGCCCCCCCTGTAGATCACGCCATACAGCCCCCCCTGTAGATCACGCCATACAGCCCCCCCTGTAGATCACGCCATACAGCCCCCCCTGTAGATCACGCCATACAGCCCCCCCTGTAGATCACGCCATACAGCCCCCCCTGTAGATCACGCCATACAGCCCCCCCTGTAGATCACGCCATACAGCCCCCCCTGTAGATCACGCCATACAGCCCCCCCTGTAGATCACGCCATACAGCCCCCCCTGTAGATCACGCCATACAGCCCCCCCTGTAGATCACGCCATACAGCCCCCCCTGTAGATCACGCCATACAGCCCCCCCCCTGTAGATCACGCCATACAGCCCCCCCCCTGTAGATCACGCCATACAGCCCCCCCCCTGTAGATCACGCCATACAGCCCCCCCCCTGTAGATCACGCCATACAGCCCCCCCCCTGTAGATCACGCCATACAGCCCCCCCCCTGTAGATCACGCCATACAGCCCCCCCCCTGTAGATCACGCCATACAGCCCCCCCCCTGTAGATCACGCCATACAGCCCCCCCCCTGTAGATCACGCCATACAGCGTCCCCCTGTAGGCCACGCCATACAGCGTCCCCCTGTAGGCCACGCCATACAGCGTCCCCCTGTAGGCCACGCCATACAGCGTCCCCCCCTCCCAAAAAAATGCAACCTACAGTGTGTCCTACAAAAGACAGTCCCCCGAAGTTCTCCATGACTAACCTCTGACTTCCGGCGTCTGCGCAGCTCAATAAAAATGAAAGGAGCGCTGGTCACGCGTGTGCACAAGCACGACCGGCGCTCCATTCATTTCTACGGAGCTGCCGACACAGACCCCGGAAGTCCGAGGTTTGTGATGGAGAACTTCAGGCGACTTTCAGTCCCCTGTTCTCCCTATCGCTGCCAGCGATCACACATGTATCCCCTATCCTGTGGATAGGGGATACATGTCTTTTGCTTAATGGCAAGCGGGGAGATACCGCCCTGCTCTGCCGTAGTGTTAAGTAGCGTCGCGCTGTAGCAGCCATAGCAGCTGCTAGCGGAGCCTCTGGTCATGCCTGCGGGCGACACGGGCCCCCTCATGCCGCGGGCCCTGTAGCAGCCGCTACGGCGGTAGTTATGCCACTGTCTAAATGCATATCGTTCATATTGTGCTCCTTAAAGGGGTTGTCCAGTCACTAAAAACGGATAGACCATTTATAGCTGATGGGTCGGGATCTGACTCCCAGGACCCCCGCCTATCAGCTGTTTTGAAGGGGGTGCAGCGCTCGTACGATAGCTGCTTCCCCTTCGTTTCTACTTGCCACTGTGAATAGTCGACACACTTGTAGCGGCGATTCACAGGTATTGCAGCCTTTTCTCCCATTCCCTTCAATGAATAGCCGCTACATGGTATAATGGGAGCCTACGGGTATGTTTGACGTATGCGATGGGAGCTTTTCGGACGCATATGTGAAACGTACAGGTACCATGGAGTCTCCTGTAAAGTTAGCCACTGCTTGCTGTATCTATTGGTATAAAGCATATCACAAATCAGCTGGTTCGGTGTCCGGCAACATTATGGCCTGCTCCGCGTGTGCAGGTTGTAGTGGAGGCTCTGGCTCAGCCGCCGTCGGTCTGGTCAGGATCCCGGACTTTTTGGCGTTCCCTTTCGCCATCAAAAGATCCCTGAGGGGAGGCAGGAGGAATTCCGGTGGAATTTGAGCGGGGTGTACTAGCTGAATATAGCTGGATACTCCCGGTGAGGTGCGGAGCTCTAGAGAAGTGCGTCCAACATTAGCCTCGCGCGCATGCGACTCTCCCGTATGACCGTTTTTAATAGACGTTTGTCATCCCTTTGCCATCTGATTTTCACAGCCGTTAATATCCTATGTCATATTTTGGTCCCAACCCCCTGAAAACACCACAGTCTGCCCTTTAGATTGTGTCACAACCACCCTTCCCTTGCAGGGGATTCTGTTCTTGGAGGAGCCCCTGACGTCGCCGACGCTCTGGCCCGGGGATTCTGCCATCTTAAAGTGTAGCTAAACGTTTGACAAACTTCTGACATGTCAGTGACCGGTCAGAAGCTTGGATTGGTGGGGGTCCGAGCACTGAGACCCCCACCTATCGTAAGAACAGAGCAGCTGAAGCACCTGTTCGGCTTTTTCCAGAAAGCCGATGTATCGGAGTACGGGCTCATAGACTTTCTATTCAGTCCGTACACCGATACGAGCGCTACAGGTGCTATGTTCTAGCGATTAGTGGGCGTCTCAGTGTTTGGATCCCCACCAATCCAAGCTTCTGACCGGTCACTGACATGTCAGAAGTTTGTCAAACGTTTAGCTACACTTTAACGTCACTGTCCATATATGTTCAGTGACGCCAGGGGCCCCTCCAGGAGTGGAATCCCTGGCCAGAGTGTATCTGTCACCCACCAGACTATTATGGTATTTATTTAACATAAACAGCCCTTGAAGAGTATATTAAACGTATACTATACAGTGGTATACATCGCCTGTAGGCTCCCATGTTTAAAAAGAAATATATACCACGCGGTTTACTATGCTATTTCGTACATTAACCCTTTCAGGACCAGACTAATTTTTGTTTTTATGCTTTTTGTTTTTTCCCTCCCCCGCCTTCAAAAGGTCATAACTTTTTTTTTTTTTATTGACCCAGCCATATAAGGCCTTAATTTTTACAGGACAAGTTGTACTTTCTAATGGTACTATTTAATATTCATATGGGGTAGAATACAAAAAAAACAGACGTTCCGCCATTTTCTTATGGCTTTACTTTTTACGGTGTTTGCTGTATGGGGAAAATGAAGTGTTACCTTTTATTCTGCGGGTCAGTATGATCAGTGATACCAAATTTATATAGTTTTTGTTATGTTTTAGTACATTTTAAAAAAAATGTTTTTAAAGTTTGAAAGAAATGGAAACCTTTTTGGATCGCCATATTGTGACCCCCCCTATAACCTGTTTTTGTTTTTTTGCATTTTTTTTCTCATATTTCTGTGTATAGGGTTGTGTAAGGCGTGTGTTTTTTTTTTTTTTTTTGTTTTTTGTCGTTTTTGTTACAATTTTGGGGAATGTCTGGCATTTTGATCACTTTTCATTCATACATTTTTAAAATTTTTTTTTATGGGAGTTGGAAGTGGGCAAAAAAAACGTCGATTCGGACATTTTTTTTTTTTTTTTACTTTTATTTAGCCCCCCTAGGGGGCTTGAATCCGTGATCATTAGATCGCTTTTGCCATAGACTGCAAAATCACAGTATTGCAGTTCATGGTAAAATTAGTGCATTGCTATTGAGACCTGCCACGGCCAGGTCTCAATAGCAATCTTCCTTTAGTAGGGCTGGGAGCGTTCACAAGGCTCCCAGCTGCTAGAGGAATACACCGGCTCCAGCGATCTGGCCGTGCAAGAGCCGGTGACCGGCCCCGAAGTGAAGGGGGCAGTAAAAACCCCTCAGATGCCGGTGATCACATCTGACACCGGCATCTGAGGGGTTAAATGCTTGTGATCAGAAATTTTTCTGAATGCAAGCATTGTCGCTGGGTCCCCTCTGTGTAACACAGCAGAGACCTGGCAGCTATGGCTCTGCTTCTGAGCGGTCGCCATATTTAAATACCCTATCCCGACGTAAATCTACAGATCAGCGATGGGAAAGGCTTAAAAAAATATATCTCTGTCAGATTTTTCTACAGCACACTGAATTTCTGTCACATTTTTATTCTCTGCTCTCTAAGGCCGTAGCCGTAATCCCGCGGGCCCTGCTCCCGTTATAAAGTAAAAAATAAATAAATAGGACATGTCCTATTTTTTTTAAGGAAGCTTTCTACGGCCCGGACACCTTCTCGTAAATATTCATTGAAATGAATAGGACTGTAATTACGGATAAAATCTACGGTCGTGTGCATGGGGCCTTACTCTGTGTTATCAGCCACTTAAAGTTCTAACTGCCTGCTTTGTCAGTAGGGAGATCTTGTATCAATATTATGCAGCAATACTTTCATGAGTTATGTTAGGAACTCTTCTAAAAATAGGGGTTGCGCTATTTAAAGGTGTGTGTGTGTGTGTGTGTGTGTGTACGTACTGTAAATATGTGTAGTGAGGACTAACACATAAGAGGCAAGGTCTGTGTATAAACTAAGAGCGAAGTAACCAGATTACCGTCTCAGGCCCCATGCACACCACCGTGCCCGCAATTGCGGGCACGGCCGGCCGCCGTCTGCCATCCACATTTTCGGGCCGTGCTCCCATACAAAGTATGGGAGCACGGCCCGCAAAATGCAAAAGAACAGATATGTTCCATAATTTTCGGAACATTTCTACGGCACATCCGTAGCGCTATGGAAAAGTTGTCCGCGTTCAATGAAAGTGAATGGTTCCATTTTTGTGGACCACAAAAACGGAGGTTTTTTATGGTCGTGTGCATGGGGCCTAATGTAGTATTACCTTGTCCGTTCTGTGAAATGGCCATGAATGATAACACAACAGGGCAGATTTACCAAAACTGGTGAAAGGAAAAGTAGAGCAGTTGCCCATAGCAACCAATCCAATTCTAGTTCTCATTTTTCAAAAGCTCTTTTGAAAATGAACAAAACAACTTGATTGGGCGATATATACAACTCCTTTGCACCAGGTTTAATAAATTCCCCCCCCCCCCCCAGGCATATAAGATAGATAGCTATAGATCGGGGCGGTTAGGATATTCACGCACGGTTCTGTACTATTTCTAGCATTCCGATTTATTTATATTTCTGTTCTGCGTATAATACATTCATGGTTCACCCCCATCAGTGTTCTGAACCTACATACAGTCTGATGTATACATTATTTAAAACTGGAAGTCTAGCTGTATGTTCTTAGGTCCCCTGTTGTTTTTGTTCCGATGAGCTTATTACATGATGCATGGAAACCAGGGAACAAAACCTGTCGGGGTACATGTAATGTATTTATTCCTTTTTTGGGAGGAGGGGAGGGGGTGGAAAGAAACAGCAATTCCGCCATGGTTCATCTGTATTTGTTCTTACAGCTCTCACTGTTTGGTATATTTATTTATATTTTTCGGGTCGTTATCTATTGTGGTTTTTTTTTTACTAGTACTTTTGCACAGCCTGTTTTTTGCAGGCAGAAAAATCCGCTCCGGTTTTTTTGAAGTGGTTTTGCACCACACTTTTTTACCCGATTTTAGACACTTTTTTCTTTTTTTTTTTTTGTCCTATTTCTTCATCAGACAAGGTGAAATTCTGCATGTAAAAAACGCGTCAAATTGCGGCAAAGAAACGCGTCAAATGTTTATTTCTGTCTCCCATTGATTTCAATGGGGGTTTTTGAGGTGGAAATTGCCTCAAGATAGGGCATGTCGCTTCTTTTTCCCGTAAGCGTTGTTTTTGCTCGCAGTAAAAAAAATCTCCTCCACCTCCCGTTGAAATCAATGGGAGTCCATTTCGGACGAAAGAAACTATGTGAACAGGGCCTTAGGCTTCGTTCACATCTGCGCTAGGGCTCCGTTCCGACGTTCTGTTGGAGGTTTCCATTGGAACGGAGCCCTGATAGACATTGATTTCAATGGTGACGGATCCAGTGCCAATGGTTTCCGTTTGTCTCCGTTGTGCAAGGGTTCCGTCGTTTTGACGGAATCAATAGTGTACTTTTTTTGGAGGAAGAGTTGTCGTTTTTGTAACATTTTAAGGTACATAGGACTTTATTGATTTACATTTATTGTTTTTTTTTGTGGACGGAGGCAAACCAAAAAAACAGCAATTCTGGTATTGGGTTTTTGTTTTTTAAGATGTTCATTGTTCAGGATAAATAATGTGATCATTTTATTCTAGTTTTTCCAAATGTGTTGTTTTTTTTTTTTTTTAGTTTTTTTCCCCCCCTAATAAGGCAAGGAGAAAATATTCCATTTTAGTCCCTCTATGGGACTTTGAACATGCAATCCTTTTGATGGCTTCTATAATACACTGCATTACTTTTGAATTGCAGTGTATTATGCCTGTTATTAGGCTATGGCAACCGAAGGTGTAACAATGGCCTCCGTCTGCCAAGTACGGTAGCCTGTTAGGCCCTGCCAGAGGCCTGGCTGTCTGTGTATAACTGACAGCTCTATTACACTGCACTACCTATATAGTGCAGTGTATTAGGGCTCAGTGCCCTCCAAGGGCTTCGTGCCTTCCAAGTCCCCTAGTGGGACAAAAAAATAAGTTTAAAAAAAGCTAATAAAAATGTAAAAAAATAAAGTTTCGAGTTAAAAAAATAAAAAAAGGCCTTTTTTTTCCCATAATAAGGCCCCATGCACACGACCGTATTTTTTCCCTCCTGTAAATACGGGTCCTTTGTCACACATTTTTTTTTTTAACCCATATTTACAGACCAGTGCCCGCAAATACGGGTCCGTTGTGATACGTATTCCAACCGTATTTACGGACCCGTAAAAAAAGGGGGCTGGAAATGATGTCTCATGATCACTCAGACGCCGTTTTCTCTGCTTCTCTTTATTCAAAAATTTAAATCCCCTGACGTCGCCTAGCAGTGCTCCTGTAATTACGGGTGCACACGTGTAGCCATCCGTAATTACGGGAGCCCCATGGACTTCTATGGGCCTGCCCGTGCCATAATTACGGCCTGAAATGTTCTATATTTTTCAACGGCCTGGGCACCTTCCCGTACGCAAACGGAAAAGTACCCGTGGCCAATAGAAGTCTATGGGACCTTAATTACAGGACGTAATTACGAGCGTTTTTACGGTCGTGTGCATGGGGCCTAAGTCTCTTACTATAGGAAAAAAAAAGTACACATTTTTGTATCTCTGCGTCCGTAACAACCCAAACTATAACGTTATTTGTCCCGCGCGGTGAATGCCGTAAAAAAAACAATGCCAGAAGCGCTGTTTTTTGTTAATCTCGCCTCCAAAAAATGGAATGAAAAAAGTGTCATGTACCAATGAAAACAGATTGTCACGCAAAAAATAAGCCCTCACATTGCTCCGTGAACGAAAACATTTATTAAAAAAATCTGCAGCCTATCGAGAGTCCCTGCGGATCTGTACTCCAGTCACTTAGATTTTACTGTAGTTTGTTGAATTCTGGCTATGCTGGTCACTTTTTGTGTACCCACACGTGAGTCGGATTTTTACGGATTCTCCACAGCATTTCTCCTGCAAAAATCCGCACTTGTTACATTCTACTTTTTAAAAGGGTAAAATCTGCAGTGAAAATCCAGAACAGAAGGAGCATGGTGCGGAAAATGTTCAACAACATATAGATGAGATTATTTCAATCTCATCCACTTGAGTATAAGGGTATGTTTACACAGGGCACATATACTGCATAAAATCACACAGTGTAGCCGCCCTGGTCGCCGCAGCGAATTCCCGATGAAAAACTGCACCAAATTGTGGTGCAGTTTTTCTGCCTGAATGTCAGCGGTGTAAAATAGCAAGTAAAAAAAATAAAAAAAAAGTAGTCATGGTGACCCGTTCCTCTGATGTCCTGGGATGACGTTTGATCCCAGGTGACCGCTGCAGCCTGTGATTAGAGGCCGGGCTGGACACAGAAGCAGAGTTCCGGGTAAGTATAAGATTATTTTTTTTAATTCTGAGTTCCGATTTTTGCGGCAGAATCGCAGCTTTTCTGGCCCAAAAATTGCAACAAAGAGCAGCGATTCCCCAGGATAAATTGACATGCGGCAGATTAAAAAAAACTTACTGCAGGTTTATTTGCAAACTGTTTTTTTGGCAGGTTTTTTACACAGCGTGAGATTTGAATCGCATCCACTTTGCTGCTACTTGAATATGCTGCAGATTTTCTGCAATGAAATCCGTTGTGAAAAATCCGCAGTATTTATGCTACGTGTGAACCCGGCTTTACCAGTCTTTGCTACAGATTTTCCATTTGCAAGTCTGGACAGACAATGTGCAACGCAAATAATCCGCTGCCATACGGCTTCTACATCAAATCACCGTGTCGACTTCCTGTTCTATTATTCTTTTTTTTTTATTTATTTTTTATTTTTTTTTGCATCATCGCATATTTGCTGTTTTCAGAAATTTTAAGAATTTGAAGCTGGTAGATGCTGACAGAACAGATGGCAGCGCTCACAGAATCCTCGCTGTAACCACGAGTGACCCTTCTGGTGTAAGTGACACGATGACATACATGAGATGCTTATTTTTCTTGGGCAGTGTCATAAAATGAACAATTTCCTTGTGACCTGTGAAGGAACAGGAGTTATTTTTTTTTTTTAATAAAGAATAGCAATCTCTTGTGGGATAACGCTTGTGGTGATGATGAGGGAGGATATATAAAATACATGTAACAGACATAATCTGCTGTAATCGATAAACTGAGCTGTAGGCATTTGGGGGGGGGGGGGGAGTTATCCAATAATTGATTACTATTTTCTGGCCTAGAAAAGTTGCGTGCCACGTTTTGGTCTGTAATATACGACTTTTTATTTTTAAAAGTGGGCGGAGTTAAGCAGGGCGGGGCCAGCAAGTGTTTAACAAATTTATAATACCTAAAGACAGAAGATAGCGCTAATCTATGCTGCACATAGCCGACGTATTGGGGAATTTATGAAACTTTACGCAACTTTAGTGGCGTATAAAGGTTGCAAATACTTTTCTCGCCACTTTTGGAAAGTGGGCACGGTTAGGCTGGAGGGGCCTGGAGCAAGAGTCAGCCCCACGCATTTACTATAATTTATGCCATAAATTCTTGTAAATTATAGTGAAAATTTGCGTAGATTTGAATTTCTGGCGCACAAACAGCCACAAATTCGCCAAATTAAGAGGCGCATGCATCTCTTTATAAATTTGGTGAATTTTAATCCAACCTAGTTAGGGTTAAGACTGGCGTTTGAAATGCCAGTCTTAATGTAATAAATCTCCCAGTTTGTAAATCCACTGAGAGGTCTTTTGGCCAGTTACCATGCACATTCTGCTCAGCCCCACACCTTCTATGCATTGCTCCCACATGTTAATTTACTCAGTCTGTTCCATGTAAGGGGGATATGTACATAGGACAGTGGCCACTGGTGTAGCCCTAAGGGGTGCACAGGGCACAATCATGCCTGTGCCCATATGCCTAGGAGCCACATGGTAGAAAAGCAGTGATTTGAGGGGGTTCAGTGATGTCGCATATTAACTCTGATGAGAACTTATAATAAAATGATACAGACAAATGAAAGTTTTTAGTTTACATATTTTATATTCGGTTACAGTATAATGTAGCACATGAAAACATGGTTAGGGGACGGGTGTTTTTTTTTTCCACTCGGTCAATGCCTCTGGCTATGTATATTTAGAGGGGTGTATTCAGTTCTATATCGTCCATAGAGGAAGAATACTTGCCCAGATAAATTTCCGTCCTGACCGATACAACCGGCCCAGAGATCATTGGGGACCAAATTGTAGCAGACGCTGTCTCCGGAAATCCAGACCTGTCATTTTAGCTATGCTCTCCAAAAGTAACCTATAAATACATGGGGTGCAAAAGTGGCTATCTACATCGGCTTTAATTCCGCAGAAATTCTATATTTTATTTACTTTTCTTTTTTTTTTTTTTTTTTTTACAGCATGTCAAAAATAGTCAAATCCATTTGTGTTTTGTAGAACAAATTCTGGGCATGCTGAAATATCCTGGGAACAAAACCTAATTATCTTAATTGCCAAAAAGTATGGTAATTATGGGAAAGCAGCGTCTGTGGATTAAGATTTTTTTTTTCCCCATCAGGAATTCTTTGTCATAATGCAGAATGATTTTCTCTGCACTTCCTTTGATGGGTTTTAGCACATAATAGGATATCCGTGTTGGCTTGACGTGAGCGCTCATACTGTAGGGGTCTGTAACGCAGCAGGTTCAGCACTTCTGTGGTGTCCTCATCTGATAACTCTGCAGCCGGACATTATATATAACGGAACACAGACAATGGGCCATGTTACTTTGATCCTTCCCACATATACATTAGATTGTAGCCATCAAACCCCGGAATAAATAATGTTCACGTTAAAAGGATTTTCTCATGAAGACGACCCCCTTTTCATATGCCCTGTTAAGGAATATGGACATCAGAGGGGCTTCTCAGGTCCCTGTCCATTAGTCACAGCATAGTGCTGCGGTAAACCATGGGTCTCACTCTGGCAGACCTGGCCTGTCTATGTATTATTATATTTCCACTGCAATGGCCACTCCACGGCAATAACAGCTGGACTCCAGGAGTTTCTGAAGTTGGACACGCAGTAGCTATGTGATCCCCTGGCCGGCTTTAATATAAAAAGGGGTAAGGTATACTATCCTACAATGGAAGTCAATAGCAGATGTACTCAACTGTGTAAACATATAGCTGCATATGAATACATCCCTTTTGATAGTATACATATGCCTCAACTTGTCCAAACTTAGTGTGAACTTCGCCTAATATGCAAATACATAAAGGCAAATGTGCATGTAAATGGAGCATGGGGAGGTAATTGCCAGCTGGGTCGTAGTTACCTAGGCTTTTTTGGGGGGAGGGGGGGGGGTTTGTGCCACGATTTGTTATCATTGCAAACCTGACATTTTGGTTGGAAAACACAACCAATGAAAAAAATAAAAACACAAGGACATAAAAAAAAGTTATACGCCAAACATATCCATAGGCACCATTCACCCAGCATATGCCAGATGAATGTTCTACTCTGCTATTCCATACAGAGACATAGTGTAAAAGCAAAAAAAATATACCGGTAACTTTTTTTTTTTTACTATAGGGTCTAATTGACGATGCCTGCCATTATATGCCTATACACTGGCAAACGTGGTACCTGTGACGTAAGGTTGCAGAGAGAGTCCGTAAATTCCCTGTTATTGTCTTCCGTTGGAGTTATAATTCAGAAGTGTGAACAGAGCCTAACTCACATTTCACATACTATTAAGTAAATGGAAAGAGGTCCCTGCCAGTAAGAGCTTCTAGTCTAGATGAGACGACACGGCATCTTACAGGCTGTATGGTCAGTCACTCAGCTGGCGTTTCTACCTGCCATGTACACGGCATGCCTGTCAAAGCCTTGATTAGTTGCTTTGGCAAGAAAAACGAACGGTAAAGTAAGAGGGTACAAATATTGCAGCACAATTCATTACTACATATCATGGTGCAGTGCGGCCCCAGGCTACGGGGGAGCGGTGACTTGATGGGTTGCTAATGGCAACTTCACCATTTTTATTCATCTTCTACATTGATTCCAGATTTCCTCCATTATGATGCTTGGCATGTACTACATCGCGCCTCCATTCTGCAGCAGTCGGTGAATCACCAGACCGTACCTTTTTATCTATAGCGCTAAATGACAACGCTTTTATACCCGAGGATGTGGTCGTATGTTGTGTGATTTTCTTTAGGGAATGAGCAGGAGGTGAACTGTATAGACCGTGAATCTCTGATGTATAGTGTTAGTTGAGGGCTACAGCGCCTTACATTTATTTATAGATCGATAAATAGCCTTCTTCACGCTTCTGTACTCCATGGGGCACTGACTGGTAAATGGCGTGTCTCCTGCGTGGATGAAAAATTAGAACAAAACTGCATTTATACGGAAGAAATATGTGTAAATATTCTTAATTTCAAGTTTATACGAATATATAAATGAATAAGGCAGTTCTCTTTATTAATGACATTACAGATGAACTATAAGGCTGTGTATGTATGTAATAATGTGTACATGTTTGTGTGTATATATATATATATATATTTTGTGTATGTATGTGCGTGTAGATATAGATTCTTCCATGTATGTATACACCGTAACCACATTATGGTCTCGTACACATCCAGACATTTCTAACCGTGACTTGTATCTTCTAGCTGTTGAAGAATCGGAGAGTGACATATACATGCGCTTCATGAAATCCCACAAGTGTTATGACATTGTGCCCACCAGCTCCAAACTTGTTGTGTTTGACACTACGTTACAAGTGAGTTCTCCATCTAATTATTTATGTTTATATTGAATTGTGTATGTGTTTGTACAGGGTCAATTCTAGCTTTTCTGCTGCCTGAGGTGCAAATTAAATTGGCGCCCCTCAGATCTTTTGACATCCCCATGGCTGTTCTACATCACTAGCAGCCTCACAAAAAATCATACTACCCGTTATCTCGCTGCAGATCATACAGTGACTACAGTACAGATTTAGAGGAAGAATAAACATTTACATTAAGTGACTCATGGGTGACGTCTCCATCCGTTCCAGACCTCTATGATGACTTCTCCCGGCCATGGTCAATTTCTGCATTTTTCCGCTCAGATGACTTCAGCTTCTCACTTTTCAAACGTTATCTTCGTTTAAAGGTGCAGAAAAGTTCTCATGGTGCCACACACAACGCCCCTAAATATAATAGTGCCATACACTGCACCTCTAATTCTAATAGAACCATACACTGTGTCCCTGACTATAATGGCACCATACACTGTGTCCCACACACTTGTAGTGCCCCATAGAGCCTCCTGTAGATACCGCCCCACATACATAGTGCCCCCTATAGAGGCTCCTGTAGATAGTGCCCTACGTAGATACCCTTGTAGATAGTAGCCCTTGTAGAGCGTGCCCCGCATACGTCCCCTCGTAGAGCGTGCCCCGCATACGTCCCCTCGTAGAGCGTGCCCCGCATACAGCCCCTCGTAGAGCGTGCCCCGCATACAGCCCCTCGTAGAGCGTGCCCCGCATACAGCCCCTCGTAGAGCGTGCCCCGCATACAGCCCCTCGTAGAGCGTGCCCCGCATACAGCCCCTCGTAGAGCGTGCCCCGCATACAGCCCCTCACACTTTTAACAGAAAAATAAAAACTTTACATACTCTCGTAAACCTGTTTCCGCGCCATCCTCATGCAATGCAGGTCTGCTGGGCTGAACGACGCGCTGCTTGTGGTGTTAAAAGACGCTGAGTGGCAGGGTGGGTCATTCTGCCCGGCCAATCGGCGCCTTTCAACGCTGCGTTGATGAAAGGCAATGTTTGGCAGGCTGCCTGCCGTGTCATTTGACAACGCAATGATGACATCGCGCTGCTTACATCATTGAAAGGCGCTGAACGTGCCTGGCCATTCAGCGCTTCTGCTCCTAATTGTATCTGCGTCCTATAGACGCAGGTACAATTCTAGTGCAGGAGGGGGTGGTGGCTCATCTCGTCTCATGGACGGTGCGGCCCTGTGTTTGTATGCATTGACTTCTCTTCCTATCAGGCCAGTGCCGATAAATCGCCCGTAAAACGTGCTGATTGACAAAGCACATTGATCAACTCCAGTTTACTACATTCGTATGTTGCAATTATGGTGCGTTTTTTTCACACAATGGTTAGTCCCGCCGCCGCCCCCCTCATACAGTTTACATTATTATCGACTGTACATTCCCTATTTACACGAGCGGAAGTGCTGCCGACAAACTGATCATAAAAGATGCAGTTAATGACAAACGAGCGAGTTCTCGTTACTCTGAATGTAATCCACTTTACTAGTTGTTGTGTAGTCAAACCAGGGCGGGGGAGTTATACAATGCTTGTGACTTGACCTAGTGTCTGTGAGGGATGAAAGGGGGCATGAATCGCACTACATTCCTGCCCCCTACTATTGTTGTTTTTTTTTTGAGGTGATCACAAGTTTCTTCGCGGTTGCTTATTGTTTGAGCATTAAGACTTGTTAGGAACAATTGTTTCATGCACAAAACTGTCAGGGATTTCTCCTTCAAAGCCCGACATCCTTCCTGTTATTCTCTAAAATCTTCAAAGAACGGAATTCCCTTTTCCTAGGTTTTAAAATTCTTAAAAGCCGTCTGAAGACTTATTAGTTTCAAGCTGTTTTGTTTTTTTTCTGTTGATTTCCCTTTGTTTTTTTGTTTTTGTTTATTTTTTTGTTAATTTTCATGTTTTGGTCGGTTTATGGGTCAGAGTTTATATTATGTCTTGTGCCGACGTTTAACCACAAGCAAATGTTTTCTTGTCCTTCTTGAACTGCAGACACAATTCTACTATTTTGGTTGTGGTGTAGGAACATTCTTCCTGCAGACAGTACGGGTTTTTATAACCTCTAAATTATTGGATCGTTGGTCTGTAGTGATGTCATTAGTTCCTGGTGGATTGATTGGCTGGATTCTTTTATGAATGATGTTCAGCTGCCCAAAACTTATATCATACCACAGCAGTTATTTTACAGTGTATGTATGGTATATGTATGTGGATTGTAAACTTCAGAAAACCATTTAGATAACTCCCCTTTTTTTAAAAAATTTCTTTATTTACTTATAATGTGGTGACAGAGCCTCTTTAAAGTGCCCTATCCCCTACATAATCTAATTGGCGCTGTAATGTAGATAACAGCAGTGGTTTTTATTTTGAAAAACGATCATTTTTTTAGCACGTTTTGAGCAATTTTAGATTTCTGCTAATTAGTTTTTTAATAGACCACTAGGCGTGTTTTTACTTTTTACCAACTGGGCGTTGTACAGAGGAGTGTATGAGGCTGACCAATCAGTGACCAATCAGCGTCATACACTTCTCATTGTTCCAGCCCTGCTTCTTTTACTGCACAATCACACTGTGCTGTGGATCATGCTGGGCTAGAACAATGAGAAGTGTATGAGGCGGATTGGTCACTGATTGGTCAGCGTCATACACTTCTCTTCACAATGCCCAGTTGGTAAAAAGTAAAAACACGCCCAGTTGGTCATTAAGAAACTAATTACCATAAATCTAAAATTGCTCAGAACTTGCTCAAAAATTATCATTTTTCAAAATAAAAACCACAGTTCTATACATTACAGCGCCGATCAGATTATGTAGGAGATGGGGCACTTATAATCTGGTGACAGAGCCTCTATAAGGGGGGATTCACACGAGCGTGTATTCGGTCCGTGCGGGCCGCGTGGTTTTCACGCGGCACGCATGGACCAATACAACTCTATGGGGCAGTACAGACAGTCCGTGCTTTTTGCGCAGCGTTTGTCTGCTGCGCAAAAAGCGCGACAGGTTCAATAACTCTGCGTATTTCGCGCATCACGCGCACATTGAAGTCAATGGGTTGCGTGAAAACCACGCAGGTTGCACGGAAGCACTTCCGTGCGAACCGACTGAAACCGCGCATCAGCTGTCAAAAGGATGAATGTAAACAGAAAAGCACCACGTGCTTTTCTGTTTCCGAACATCCAAACGGAGTGTCTTTGCGATGAGCGAAGCCGGACAAGCGAACCGAACTTCACCGGGTTCGGCCGAACTCGTTTTGGCCGAACCCGGCAAAAAAATTATCGGTACGCGACGTCAGGAGATAGTCACTGTCCATGGTGCTGAAAGAGTTAAACTGTTTCAGCACCATGGACAGTGACTTCCGATCCCAATATACATGAACCTGTAGAAAAAAAACCGAAGTTCTGACTTACCGATAACTCCCGGCTTCTTCCTCCTGTCTGACCTCCCGGGATGACAATTCAGTCCAAGTGACAGCTCCAGCCAATCACAGGCCAAGCACAGGCTGCAGCGGTCACATGGACTGGCGCGTCATCCAGGGAGGTGGGGCCCGATGTCGAGAGGCGCGTCACCAACGACGCGTCACCAAAGCAACGGCCGGGAAGTTCTCGGTAAGTACGAACTTTTTCTTTTTTTTCAACAGGTTTTTCGATATTGTGTTCGGCATTCACTGTCGAGGGTGCTGAAAGAGTTGGCTCTTTCAGCACCTTGGACAGTGACGGGCGTCGACTAGCCTCATCTCTATGATGGCGGCTGCGCGAAAATCACGCAGCCGCGCATCATACACGGATGACACACGCAGCTGTCAAATGGTTTTTGCGCGCGCAAAACGCTGCGTTGTTTGCGCGTGCAAAAACGCATTGTCCGTCTGTATCTGCCCTAAGGCTGGGTTCACACAGTTTTTTGCAGGTGGAAATTCTGCCTCAATTTCGTTTGGAAGTTTGAGGCAGATTTTCCTCCTGCCTGCACGCTGATTTTCGCTGCATTTTTTGCCCGCGGCCATTGATAAGAACTCCCATTAACATCAATAGAAAACCGTCCAAAAAATTAGGCATGAGAAGCAAATGTCTAGGTGCATTGGATACCTGGCTCCTGGAATTTGTGAAGCTGTTCATTACAGAAATCTCTGAACTCTACTTAAACTCCACGGTCAGGTGTAGATAAAAGTCAAATTCTTCCTTGACTTCACATATATAAACCGGTGCCAACATCGGCTAAGATTACCTTCATGATCTAGCACCCTGAACCTGTCTGACATTGCCTGCTGTTAGGGCATACTAATACATACACCAACAGTAGCTTAGATATATAATGTAAAAATAATAAAGTAAATTTAATTAATAAAAAAGCATAAGTAAAAAAAAATTGGGTTTAGGCCTAGTTCACAGTTTTATGACAGGCAGAAAAAAAATCTGCCTCAAATTTCTTTAGGAATTTTGAAGCAGAGTTTGAACTGCCAGCGTTGTTTGACGCTGGTTGTTTTTCTGTGGTTTTTTTTATACAGCAAATCAGCGCCGCAGGTTTTTTCGTCCCAATTTTATTTATTCTTTTCTGCAACCAGCCAAAAGCTGCCCAGGGAAAAAAAACAAAACCTCCTATTGAAATAATCAGGTGGCAGTTTGGGAAGTTTTTTGGTGCAGATTCCGACATGGTTTCCGTGTCAAAATCTGCATAAAAAAACTTAGTGTGAACTGACCCTTATGGGGCATACCTCACAAATGACAAAAAAAATATTTGGATATTCGTATCATTTTAACCCGTTAGTGACCGCCCATTAGTGTTTTTATGGCGGCCACTATCTGGCTTTATTTCGATGCAATAGCCTTTTTACTGCGCTGCATTGGAATAAATAGAGCAGGGGGCCGTTAAATCTGCAGGCTGGGGACATCCCTGCTCGAACGGGTGAGCGATATCCGTATCGATCTCACCCGTTTAACCCCTCGGAGCGCCGCATCTGAGGGGTTTTTAAGGGAGGGAGCTCTCTCTCTCATCCCACCGGCACCCTGCGTGTGATCGCAGAGTGCCGGTGTCTTCTATGGCAGCCGGGGGGCCTAATAAAGACCCCCAGGTGTGCCACTAGTTATGCCTGCTAGGCCATGCCAGAGGCAGATACCTGTCCGTTTTACACGGACAGGCAGTAATACACTGCAATACAAAAGTATTGCAGTGTATTCTTAAAGCGATCGGACGATCGCATATTGAAGTCCCCTAGTGGAACTAATAAATATGTAAAAAAATGTAATAAAGTTAATATAAAAAAAATAAGTGGGGGGAAAAAATTAAAAAACCCACATTTTCCCCTTACAAAATGCTTTATTAATAAAAAAACAACAAAAAAGTGAAGTTACACATATTTGGTATCGCCGCGTCCGTAACGTGTAAAGTGTTTTTTACTATGTAAAAGTAGTAAAACATACAAAATCTATATAAATTTGATATAGTTGCAATCTTAATAACCCGCTGAATAAAGTTATTGTGTTATTTATACCACATGGTAAACGGAGTAAATTTAGGAAACAAAAAAGTGGCGAAATTGCTGTTTTTTTTCTATTGCCCCCCCCCCAAACAAAAGTTAATACTTAATCAATAAATTATATGTACCCTAAAATGGTGCTATTAAAAAAATACAACTTGTCCCGCAAAAAACAAGACCGTATACAGCGATGTCAATGTAAAAATAAAAGTTATAGCTCTTTGAATGAGACAATGGAAAAACTCAAAAAATATCTTGGTCCTTAAAGGGGCTCTGTCACCACATTATAAGTGTCCTATCTCCTACATAAGGAGATCGGCGCTATAATGTAGGTGACAGTAATGCTTTTTATTTAAAAACTATGTATTTTCACCACTTTATTAGCGATTTTAGATTTATGCTAATGAGTTGCTTAATGTCCAAGTGGGCGTATTTTTACTTTAGACCAAGTGGGCGTTGTACAGGGGAGTGTATGACGCTGACCAATCAGTGACCAATCAGCGTCATGCACTCCTCTCCATTCATTTACTCAGCGCATAGGGATCCTGCTAGATCAGTATGTGCTGTCTTATACAAACACATTAACAATACTGAAGTGTTTAGACAGTGAATAGACATTCCACAGGATGTCTATTCACAATCTGTGCACTTCGTTACTGTTTCTATGGTAGTTACAGCAGAGGAAGCGTAATCTTGCTGTAAATGACAGGTTACAACGAGATCACGCTTGCTCTGCTGTAACTACCACAGAAACAGTAACGAAGTGCAGAGATTGTGAATAAACATCCTGTGGAATGTCTATTCACTGTCTAAACACTTCAGTATTGTTAATGTGTTAGTATAAGACATCTCATAAGGATCTAGCAGGATCCCTATGCGCTGAATAAATGAATGGAGAGGAGTGCATGACACTGATTGGTCAGAGTCATGCACTCCTCTGTACAACGCCCACTTGGTCTAAAGTAAAAATACGCCCACTTGGGCATTAAGCAACTCATTAGCATAAATCTAAAATCGCTAATAAAGTGGTAAAAATATCGTTTTTTAAATAAAAAGTACTGTTGTCACCTTCAGTACAGCGCTGATCTCCTTATGTAGGAGATAGGACACTTATAATGTGGTGACAGAGCCCCTTTAAGGCCTAAAATAGGCTGGTCACTAAGGGGTTAACTATCACAACTTGTATTAAAAAAACAAATTATAAACCTCATTTTTAGAATTACAGATAAAGTCATGCTGTATATGTACTTTAAAATATTGTTCAAGTAAAACTTCCTCGATCCTCAAAACCATGTACAATGAAAATGTAAAAATAAAAAAATCTACGGTTATAGAAAAAAAATACTTGTTTCACATGTTAGGTCACATAATCATTTCCAGCCACCATTTTTAAATCTTGTTTGGCCTTGGCAGAATTTTGCTGGATCATGACTGTGTACACCTGCCAGCTGTGTAGAGCACACTGCATGCGGATGCGGTTTCTGAGCCAAGATCTCAGAACCTGCGCTGTATATAGAGGTGTTTATTTATACGTGTGCTGCCAGACAGCTGACCGCACACAACAGTCATTGGCTGAATGCTAGCTGAGACGATGGCTTTCTCTCTGGACTTCCCCTTAAACATGTACGCTCGACTCTGCTACTCTGACGTACATAATCCCCTAATAGGACATATGGGTAGGGGTTAACTTTTTATGAGACCACCTCTTTTATGAGTTTGCAGGTTCTGCTTGCATTGTCTGCTCACTAGTTATAACGCCCTGCTGTCTAACAACACTTCGTCCATGGGTTCACTTCCCACCCAGTTTTATATCCTTAAGCCGTTTTTTTTTTTTTGTTTTTTTCTACTTAATTGTCTAACTTTATTCAACCCAGTTTTATACCATCTAATTTAGAATGTTTTTTGCTATAAATGAAAACAAAAAATCAATCTTATGTCTTCCTTACCTCTGCAGGTAAAGAAGGCCTTCTTCGCCCTGGTAGCTAATGGTGTCAGAGCTGCTCCATTATGGGAAACGAAAAACCAGAGTTTTGTAGGTGAGATCCATTCCAACAGTTGCAATCCGTTCTGTCATGGTTCTTTCATTCTTTGACTTTTTTTTTCTTCCTAAGGGCAGGTGTTTTTGTTTTTTCCTTAATTTAAAACTGATATTTTTTATTCATGTCTGTGTGGCCGCTGTTCTGCCCGCTGTCGCAGCACCTGGCATACGAAGCAGCAGGGTTCACGGCACTGCACTACAGGATAAAAATGACTTCCTACTGACCCCTAATTCTTGTATAGTACGCTATATATTATTGGTCTATAAGCATTTCTAGTTACTAGTAAAAGTAAATCATCTGTGTCTGCTGAACAAATGATATTGAAAGTAATTATTAGATCATCGTCTCTTTAGCTGGCGTTTTTCAAAGGGTATGTTCACACAGGGCAGATATGCTGCGTAAAGGCACACAGTGTATCCGCTATAGGCTTTGCATGAAATTCAGGCGGAAAACCGCACCAAATTGTGGTGCAGTTTTTTGGGCGGAATGTCCGCTGTGGAAAAATAGAAAAAAAATAAAAAGTCGTTTCATGTTTAGCTGTAGCCATGGTGACATGTCCCTCTGCCGTCCTGCAGCTCGGCCTCCTGGGATGACGTTTCATCCCTTGTGACAGCTGCAGCTTGTGATTGGCTGCAGCAGTTACATGGGATGAAACATCGTCCCAGGAGCCCAGCCTGGACGGAGAAACACAGTATTAGGCCTCATGCACATGGCCGTGCACGTAATCACCGACATCCGCAGCCCGCATTTTCGGGCCGTTCTCCCATGCAACGTATGGGAGCACGGGCCGTAAATTACAAAAGTAGGACAATTTCCATAATTCACAGCACAGTTCTACAACACGGACACCCTTCCGTAGCGATACGGAAATGTGTCCGCGGCCAATAGAACTGAACGGATCCGTAATTGCGGACCATATTACGGTCTGCAATTCCGGAGATTTTTTTTTACGGTCGTGTGCATGGGGCCTTAGAATTAAGTAGAAGATTTATTTTTTTCTGAGTTGCGATTTTTGCTGCTTTTTCCACTGCAAGAATTGCAACATCTGCTATTTGTAGCGGGTTTTACCTCCCCATTGCATTCAATGGGGAAAACCCGCAATAAAAAGCTGCGGTTACGCAAATACAATTGACATGCTGCGGATTTTAAAAAAACGCACCGCAGATACATTTTTTTAACGTTTTTCCTTATCATTTACGCAGCGTGTGAATGAGATTTGTTCAAATCTCATCCACTCTGCTGCTACTGTATTATGCTCCAGATTTTCCACAACTAAATATGTTGCAGGAAGTCAGTAGAATTTACGCTACGTGTGAACTTACCCTATTGGTACTACATATGGCTTATTTTCTGTTAGTGGCGGTCTCTGTTACTGGGGGGTCCTACGGCTGTCACTGTTAGGCTGGGTTCACACGACCTATTTTCAGACGTAAACGAGGCGTATTATGCCTCGATTTACGCCTGAAAATAGGGCTACAATACGTCGGCAAACATCTGCCCATTCATTTGAATGGGTTTGCCGACGTACTGTGCAGACGACCTGTAATTTACGCGTCGTCGTTTGACAGCTGTCAAACGACGACGCATAAATTGACTGCCTCGGCAAAGAAGTGCAGGACACTTCTTTGCTACGTAATTTGAGCCGTTCTTCATTGAAGTCAATGAAGAGCAGCTCAAGATTACAGGTGTCAAAGACGCCTCGCATAATACGAGAAGCAGCATTTACGTCTGAAACTACGCAGCTGTTTTCTCGTGAAAACAGTCTCTTTTCAGACGTAAAAGCCTCTCATCATGTGCACATACCCTAAGGCTATGTTCACACAGAGTTTTTTGCAGGCAGAAAATTCTGCCTAGAAAACTCGGCTCTTTTTTTTTTTTTTCTAAGTGGTTTTGCACCACAGGCGTTTTTTTGCCACAATTTTGTGACGTGTTTTTTTTACCTATTTCTTCAACAGGCAATGGGAGAAACCGCCTGCGGTTTTTTATATAAAACACGTCAGACCTTCGCAGCGTTATTTCTATTTACCCATTGATTTCAAAGGGGTTTTTGAGGCGGAAAACGCCTCAAGATATGGCATGTCGCTTTTTCCCACGAGCGTTTTTTTTCTGCTCAAGGGAAAAAGATACCTCCACCTGCCATTGAACAATGGGAGGCCATTTCAGACGGTTTTTTTTGCCGCAGGTTAACGCGGCAACAAAAAAACTTTTTAAAAAAACCTGTGTGTGAACAGGGCCTTATGACGAGATGATTACATAATGAAAGATAACTGCAAATGTTGTCACATATCAGGTTTGGTAAACCTTTTTCCACAGAATAAGGGTATGTGCACACAATATCGACAATTACGTCTGAAATTACGGAGCTGTTTTCAGGAGAAAACAGCTCCTGCATTTCAGACGTAATTGCTCGTACTCGCGTTTTGCGAGGCGTCAATTACGGGCGTAATTTTGAGCTGTTCTTCATTGAATTCAATGAAAAACGGCTCAAATTACGTCCCAAGAAGTGTCCTGCACTTCTTTGACGAGGCAGTCATTTTACGTGTCGTCTTTTGACAGCGACGCGTAAAATGACAGGTCGTTGGCACAGTACGTCGTCAAACCCATTCAAATGAATGGGCAGATGTTTGCCGACGTATGGAGCCGTATTTTCAGACGTAAATCGAGGCATTAAATGCCTCGTTTACGTCTGAAAATTGGTCGTGTGAGCCCAGCCTAAGAAGTAAAAGTTAACCCAAAAAAGTAGGAAGCACATATGGTACATTGACTCTTTTTCTACAGGTTTGTAAATGATGTCTCTATATCTGAATCGGAGCAGTGTAGTGTGACCTATTTTAGGCAACCATTTTCTTTTATGCCATTTTAGGGCACGTTTAGCTTACAGCGGAGGAGGACCCAAACTCCGGAGTCCCCTCTGTTCTCTAAAGACAAGAGCTGTGTTCACAACCAACTGTGAAAAAGCCTAAACAGCGCAGCTTCCCCGCTGAAACCAGTTATCCCTGGGGGCTTCCAGTAACAACCCCCATCTGCACATTCACTTTTTTAAGAGAAACCTGCAATATGAAACAAGGGTCCCCTATAATAACAGCGTAGAATAGTGATAGACGGCTACAGTGGAATGCAAATACTATCTAACTTATTCATAAAATCACTAAATATAGCATTCAAGCTGCACCAGTTGGAAAATTTACGGTGTGAAGTCTCGAAGATTACCCACTGCTTAATAGAACTATATAGAAAGTTAATACGCAAAACCAATGAGCTTCTAATTTTATATTTCGCTGCACATCTGCAGGGAGTGTAAAGTGCGTCCATGGAGACTGAGTTAAATACAGTTCTTCTCTGATCTGGAATGTAGGTTTGGAGAGGTTCTTGGAAAATGATGTTGATAAAAGACGTCTATATAAATAACTCCTTCACAAAGACTATTTACAAGCATGGCGTTAGTTGTCTGTTACCCTGGAGCTCGGAGCGTGTCTTTACACGATGCATTGCTGAGCAGCACTCCTCTCTGGGATTTGGTCATCTTAATGTCTGATCTTCCACCCCATCTGACAACTGGCATGAAGATATGCTAGTGCACTCTGGGCGGTAAATTTGCCAAAGACCCCTTCACAATATTCTCTACGTGGTTCAACTGCCCTGCCTAGTGTCCACTAACGTATCTCCACTCTGTCAGATCAGGAGGGCGATGAGACCTGAAGAGACGCTTTGACAATAGTTCTAAAAGCCCTACATCTTAATCATTATCGTACATTTGTGCTTGACTTGTCCTGATTTTCAAGTTTGGCATTTGTACAGCTGTGGACCAGACTGTAGAGGCACCAAAACAGGGGAAATGGGCAACTGCCCAGGGCCTCCAAACTCTAGAAGTCATAGGATGGGCTTTCAACCACAAAATGAGAGAAGAGCAGAACTTCTTTCTACCTTCAACCATTCTGATCTGTTGGTCATAATTGTCTGACCAGCCAAAGCTTCCACTTACCGTATATTCTTCGGAGCATGGCTGTTCTTTCCAATGAACTGGGTCTATTTAATATGTCAAAAACAAGGGAAAGCTTTAGTCGGTCTATGTTTGCATCAAGTGCCAGGTTAGATGTGGTTAAGGATATACTTGTTTCTTCTCCTTGTACTCGAAGGCCTCCGCCAACACCAAAGTTCAAAGGGATAAATTGTCTTTGTCCTATCCATACTTGGCCGCAAGCCTATTCCATAAAGAGACGCCATTGCATTTGAAGATCTATTTTGGGTCTCATGGCTCTACCATGTGTCAGTCTGCATTATATTTCTAGATCCTTTAAGGACAATGAACGTAACAGTTGAATTCCAGTAGGTTTCACCAATTCATGTTGTGCTTTATTTCAGGTATGTTAACAATTACCGATTTCATCAATATATTGCATCGATACTACAAGTCTCCAATGGTGAGTACCAGCACTTGAGCTATTTTAGTGGCTCTGGAGAAAATGGATGCTTAAGCATCTGAGGATTTTCTATCAATATTTTGGTTGAGAAATAACGAAGGACGAGCGAGGTGAGAAGAGATAAGACTTTACAATTACACCCCCTGTGCTACCAACCCGTTAATAGCAATCTTCTGGGGATTGCAGCTCTCGTTCGACTGTTTCCGTAACTCCCGTAAAGTTGCATGGAGCGCCATAGTAGAAAAATTTTGTATTGTATCTTTAGGTTCTGCTAAGTTGATTTAGACTTGATGCAAAGCACCAGAGGAGGAGGAGGTCTGGCCTTTTTGATGACCGCTCTTCAGGAAATGCAACTATGAGATCCAAACTGGAACTATCATCAACTCATAAGTGATGATATTTTTCCACTTATGCCCTTATGGTGCTTGCAGCTGGTAGTTCCCACGCATCGCCGTAAATGTGCGGCACAGTGATGATGCAGGCTCAGGGGATGAGCCTGCGCCATCCGCAGCAAATGGCAGCTGTAACATACCACTGACCACCCTACTGCAATTTCCGGGATCTGAGCTAGCTTTGATCCCAGCCATTTAACACCTTAGTATTATAATACTGACAGGCATAATACACTGCACTACATAAGTATTCCAGTGTATTATGTAAGTGATCATAACTAAAAAAGTTACCCAAAAAAAAATTTGCCTTTACAAAATGCTTTATTAGGAGAATAAAAACAAAAATTCCTATCGCCTCTTCCGTAACAACATAGATACAGCAGTGTAGCTAAGAATCCAGCACTGGGGTGAGATCTATCACTTACTAGAAGATGCTGCAATGTATTTTTGTGTCGCTCTCCTCTGCCTCTCTCTCTCTCACACTCTGGTCCCTCCTCCCCCTCTCCTCTCCATAGACTTCTATGGGTAGCTGTAACCTGAGCTGATAATCCGTCTTGTCTTGAGGAGACAGAAAAAGTAGTAAATTCAGAGTGAGCGAACAGTTATGAGAGGGTGGGGGTTCAGACGATTGAGACATAGGCCTTTTTCATTATTCAGATATATTACAAAGTTTCTTCTATTTATACAAAACTTGTTGAAAAGTTAGGGTAAGTTCACACATAGCGTAAATACTGCAGATTTTCTGCAATGTATTTAGTTGCGGAAAATCCGCAGCATAGTACAGAAGCAGAGTGGATATAATAAATAAGAAAAAACGCTCAAATTACCTGCGGTGCGTTTTTGTTTTTTTTGTATTTGCGTAATCGCTACTTTTTTTTGTTGTGGGTTTTCCCCATTGAATTAATATTCACATTTTTTGCGGCGGAAAAGCTGCAATTCTGGCGCAAAAAAACGGAAAATTTTATACTTAGAATTCTGGGCTTCTTCGTCCTGGCTGGCCTCCTGGGATGACGTTTCATTCCATGTGACCACTGCAGTCAATCACAGGCTGCAGCAGTCACATGGGATGAAATCTCATCCCAGGAAGCACGATCTGTAGGAAGTCAGAAGAAAAGGAGGCCATACTTATCCTCTGTTTTCCAAACGGAAACATTCTGGCCTAAAAACTGCGCTACAATTTTGGTGTGGTTTTTCCAATGGAATTCTCTGCGGCCGCCAGGGCGAATATGCTGTGTACCTTTTTTATGCAACATATCTGCCCTGTGTGAACTTACCATTAGTGTCCATTTAATAAGTTGTTTAATACATTATATGTACCCCAAATGGTGCCATTTAAAAATGCAACTTGTCAGACAAAACAAGCCCTCATACAGCTATAACGTTGGAATGCAGAGATGAAAAAAATTAAACAAATCGCTGCATTCTTAAGAGGTTAATAAATGAGAACTAATATTTGATTCTTATCGTTGAGGTGTCATATAATGATTCGAAGTCTAGGTTTGTTCCGAAACTGTCAAGAAGATCATTCGCCATTTTGGAGGCTGTGGAGCGCTCTCCTCCCTCTTCCTCCTCTCCATGCCTGTCAATCTTGTGTTTGTCGCTTCCATATTCAGACCTGTGTCTACTGTGACCTCCGGGACTAGTACACAAGGGGAGGGCTTGTTGTTGACGTGAATTATTACAATCTGTGTACAGCAAGGCAGCGTGTGTCGGCGCTATATCCGCTATGGGAAATGAAAAAATAAATCTGCGTCTATTCTGTATTTCGCACTATAGGTACAGATATATGAGTTAGAGGAACACAAGATCGAGACCTGGAGGGGTAAGAACGTTTCTTTATCATTAAGGTGTTTTTTTTTACCTCTTACAATGCTGTCCTGGGAGTAGATGTTTTGTGTCTTTACTAATGTGATTGCTTTGGGGTTTCATTCTGATAAAAAAAAAAAAAAAAGACTATTCAAACTATCATATCCCTTGTACTGCATTTATTCATACATTTGGTTGATGCATTTTCTGCTACTGCTAAACAAATCAATTATGAAGTGTATAATCAGTAAT
Source organism: Rhinoderma darwinii (assembly GCF_050947455.1). Lineage (NCBI taxonomy): Eukaryota > Metazoa > Chordata > Amphibia > Anura > Rhinodermatidae > Rhinoderma > Rhinoderma darwinii. The sequence goes on along the minus strand of NC_134691.1, from coordinate 301,136,356 downwards.
GTGTATATAGGGTGAAGTCTTCCACTATAGGGTATACAGTAATAACCTAGCTAGTGATTGGCCTTTGTTATCCGTGTGACTATTTCTAACATTACTATGTTTCTGCAGAATTGTATTTGCAAGAAACCTTCAAGCCTTTGGTGAATATAACTCCAGATGCAAGGTAGGGATATAGATGAATGGATTTGCATTAGTGCAGTCTTCTTGTTACAAAGCAGATGTCCTCAAGGACTCCCGCATTGCCATTTTGTTTATATTTAATGGAACACTAAACATATGAAATGTACAAAAAAATCAGGCTCGTCGTCGTCCCCTCCTCTTCTCAATCCTAATGTCCTTCTATCCGACAACCGGCTGCAGCAGTAGCCTCCCCGCTCTGCCCTGTCTGCAGTAGGACACACTGATTATTAAGCCTTGCCCCCACAGCCATTCATTAGACAAAAATTGAACAGATCAGCAGGAAATTCACCCCTGTGTCCTCTGCATGATATCATTGATTTCTAAGTTTAGTGTTCCTCCAAATAGAAATTCCGCATGGAGGTTTTTTTTTTTTTTTGGGGGGGGTTTTTAACAACTAAGATTATGCCCTTGGCGACTTAAACTGTACATCGAAGTCCTGGCGCTATGTAGTTGGTGGCAAGCGCTGGAAGTATACGTCATAGGCATGGTGCTGGCTTAGAAGCTGTGCCCGTACCGTCTGCAGGGTGTGGCAGCTGCACAAAAAAATAATTAAAATGTCTTTTTTATTGTGCATAAATAGTAAAACATAAAAAAATACTATATAGTATTTTTTTTATCACTGTAATCCTACTGACCTGCAGAATAAATTTTACACGTCATTCTAGCCATCTGCAGCAACCAATAGGGGGAGTTAACTGCATACTATTTATACATTGAACTGGACAATAACACTGTAGCTCCCCCAAGGGGTGGCTGCAGATAGTCAAAATGCTTTGTGTGATTCCAGCCGAAAGAGAATTTTAAGAAATTAGGACCCACAGCATTTTGAAACGTGAAACAACATTGGTTAAAGTTGGTGTCATTGTGTTCGCTAGCCAACATTAGTATTATATAATGTAACTCGTCATGTTGTGCTTTCTGGTAATATTGTTAAACATTGTTTGATTCCCGCTCAGCTTATATGATTCAGTGTATTCACTCATCAAAAACAAAATCCACCGATTGCCGGTGATCGACCCAGTCAGCGGGAATGCACTTTATATACTTACCCACAAGCGAATCCTCAAGTTTCTTCAGCTTTTTGTAAGTAAAGAAATGTTTCGTTTTTGTTTTTTTTGTGATTGTCTATTTATAAGTAGGAATCATCTGGAGTTATGGCTCCTAACATCATCAGTCTGGGCACATAACTGCACCTCAGCCGGAATTCTCTCTGCACTCTTACAGACTTGATAAGTGTCATGGGAATGTACTACAGCCGAAAAAAAATGCTTTCCCAGAAGTTCTGTGTCGTTTTTGTCCAGTCCTGTTCCGAGCCCAAACTCTTTAACCATTTTACAGTTCTAGACATAATCTACATAGAAGTTGAATATCTTTGTAAAAACATTTAGTTACGTATCGCTCAGTGGTCGTTGGTTACCGCTTGTATTATAGGCCAAAGCTTTATTGGAAACAGTCGACAAGCTTGTTGACAGACACGCCCCTAACAGCTTAGCTGAGCTTTTAAAATGCAGAAGGAGAGCGCGCTTTTAATCATTTTACTCTATGAACAATGGCGTTAATATAAGAGTTGTCCAAAAATTTCATTCATTATACGATTTCATCAACTAAAATAGTGTTCGGTATATTTAGTGCTAGTGTGACTAGTCCATTCTTTATCCATCAATTTACATTTCTCCCCTGTCCTATACTCTGCACTATAGGTATGTGTCTCACCATCCGTAAGACTAGAGTTGAGCACTTAATTTCTACATTTATCATGTAGATAATATATATAATTAGTATTTAGAGGCGAATACGTCATGTCACACGGTTAAAGAGGCTCTGTCACCAGATTTTGCGCTGCAATGTAGATTACAGTAACGTTTTTATTTTTAAAAAACGAGCATTTTTGGCCAAGTTATGACCATTTTTGTAGTTATGCAAATGAGGCTTGCAAAAGTCCAAGTGGGTGTGTGTAAAAGTAAAAGTCCAAGTGGGCGTGTATTATGTGCGTACATCGGGGCGTTTTTAATACTTTTACTAGCTGGGCGCTGTGAAGAGAAGTAACATCGACTTACCTGCAAACGCTGATGCTGCTGCAGAATCAACTGTAGCCTCTGGTGCCGATGTGGCCGACACGATGCAGGACCTGTGAGTGACGTCACAGGTCTGCACTGTCACAAGCTGGGCGTTCTGAAGAGAAGAGGATGTTACTTCTCTTCACAGCGCCCAGCTAGTAAAAGTATTAAAAACGCCCCGATGTACGCACATAATACACGCCCACTTGGACTTTTACTTTTAAACACACCCACTTGGACTTTTGCAAGCCTCATTTGCATAACTACAAAAATGGTCATAACTTGGCCAAAAATGCTCGTTTTTTAAAAATAAAAACGTTACTGTAATCTACATTGCAGCGCCGATCTGCTGCAATAGCAGATAGGGGCTGCAAAATCTGGTGACAGAGCCTCTTTAAAAGGGTTGTCCGCTTTCAGCAAATTAATGTTATTGTCTGTATAATGAAAAGTTATAGAATTTTGCAATATACTTAATGTATTAGTTTTTCTTGCCTTTCAAGATCTCTGCTTGTTGTTATTCAGTAGGAACATTCATTGTTTACTTCCAGTGAATAAAATTCTGTCCATGTTGAAGTATGTGTCTCCTCTAACTATCTCAGCATCCGTGTCCATCACATCACCATGGACAAAATTGTATCCACTGGAAGTAAAGAATGAAGGTTTCTACTGAACAACAACAAGCAGAGATCTTGAAAACCCTGATGAATTAATACAGAACTGTATTGGAAAATTGGACGCTTTGTGCGATTGCTTAGTGGACGCTTTGTGCGATTGCTTAGTGGACGCTTTGTGCGATTGCTTAGTGGACGCTTTGTGCGATTGCTTAGTGGACGCTTTGTGCGATTGCTTAGTGGACGCTTTGTGCGATTGCTTAGTGGACGCTTTGTGCGATTGCTTCGTGGACGCTTTGTGCGATTGCTTCGTGGACGCTTTGTGCGACCACATAATAAACTGGTTGTAATTCGTTTTCAATTACAGGTGTCCGAAATGCCAAAGCCTGCCTTCATGAAGAAAAACCTAGAGGAACTTGGGATAGGGACATACCACAATATTGCCTTCATACATCCCCACACTCCCATCATCAAAGCTTTGAATATATTTGTAGAACGACGAGTTTCTGCATTGCCGGTTGTGGACGAGTCGGGTAAATGAGTACATTTATTATTCTATAGATCGGTGACATTATCCATTGTATCAGTTATATATATATGTGTGCCATAATATTTGTCTTTATTAGTAAGGATTTTTAAGCCCCCTATTGCCCGAAGAATGTCTTTTTACGGCACATCGGAATAAGTGTCGGGAGAAGATTGTATTTTCCGGTTTCTGATGACTGTTTCCGCTGTCACCCATCGGTGGCCTGCGAATGCGATTGTGGGCTGCTGATTAATTGCCATGGCAGCTGAGGGCCTAACGAAGGTCTCCAGGCCTGCCATGGCTGTAGGCACGACCTAATAGACTTGCTGTCAGTTTTACGCTAAAATTCACTAATGCTTTGGTGTACTAAGTATACCAAAGCATTCTATCAGCGATCAGAATATTTGTGAAGTCCCCTAGTGGGGCTAAAAAAATAAGTAAATACAGTTTTTAAAAACGTTCATTAAAAAAAAAAAAAAAAAAAAAAAGTGCACAGAAAAAATTTCCCACAAAAAGTTTGATTTAGAAAGTGTAAAAAAAACCCCATATATGGTATTTCTGCAATTATAACGACCTGAACACTATAGTTATTTAACCCACAATTACTTTCTTTTCCTTGCCGCTCCCCACCCAAAAAAAAATTATAAAGTTAATTAAGTCCTATGTACCCCAAAATTGTACCAATGAAAACAACCTCATCCCGCAAAAGAAAAATCCCAATTACAGGAGGGCTACATTGACAAATGAAAAAATGTATGGCTCTAGGAACGCAGCGACATAAAAACAATTAATTTTTGTTTTTATTCTGCGAAAGTAGTAAAAACTCTATACATATTTGGTATCGCAGTAATCGTACTGACCCTTAGAATAAAGATAACACGTAATTTAGTGAACAGCATAAGTTTTCATAGAAAAAGATTGGCGGACTTGTAGTTTTTTTTTTTTTCCTACCCCCCCCCCCCCCTAAAAAAATTAACTTTTAGTTTTTAAATCATAAAGCCGCATTAAAACCCTTTTAATATTTCCCAAAATATTTTCTGTAATCTGTGTAGTATAATAATAATAAAGAGGACATATTGGGGGGAATTTATTAATCTTTCTACGCTGGTGTAGAAAAGGCGCAAAAGTTGCACGTTGCTACTTTTGTGGCATTTACCCCGCTCACGACACTTTACCAAAAAGGCGGGGGCTTCCACAGCCGGACAAATTTTAAATAACATGTATGCAAGAAATTGGAGTCCATTGTCGCGCAAATCTACACTAGCTGATAGCTGGCCTGGATTTTACTTTCTGGCACACACAAGGCTAGAGATGCGCCTAATTTTATGAAGAGGCGAGCAACTTTTCTTAAATAAGTCACATCTTACTGTAGCGCTCTGTAATTTATGACTGACGTATGAGACGCCAGTCCTAAAAAACTCCCCCCTGTGTGTCCATCTTGAGAATACTGTTGAAGACCTGATATAGCTGCATATATAACTAGTTCTGTTTTTTCTCTTTTGATTTCAGGGAAAGTAGTAGATATTTATTCCAAGTTTGATGTCATTGTAAGTAAATATATTTTTTCAATTTACTGTTTAAAATACTTTTCCTTTCAGAACTCTTCTTCTTTTAAGAACGAGTGCACCCTTATACCATGCTTGCTGAATGTATTGTTTTTTGTTTTTATTTAGTTTTTTTATGAAATTGCTCCTACGTGAATGGAGTCTATTTCATATCACGGGAAATTGTTATACATTAGCAATAAGTTTTACTCACTTTTTTGACCAATCACCTCTGCTGGACACTTTGTGTAACAACACTCAAGGATGAGATTAAGTCTTTTAAAGTAACACTTCCCGGAAAAACAGATCTTCTGTGTTATGCCTAGTCCAGGGCCCGAGGGGGCGGTAAATTACACACTTTGACGTTCTTGAAATACCAATGTCACGCACTTGGCCTAAATGTGTTTCGGTTTTGCCCAGAGTATTCAATTAAGATGACATCATTCAAATCTGGATGAAAAAGGAAACCTGTTGTGCCTTAAAGGGGTTGTGACGTCACAAACCTTTATATCTGATAGGCGTCTATTTACACTCCTCTGAGGCAATCCCGACAAATCTTTCTGTAGGTATTTCTTCCATTTATCAAAAAATGTTTAATTGGGGTGAAGGTATGAAAATAACTTGGTCAGCCTAGGGGGCAGGTGTGTGACCAATAATAAATCTGTACTTTTTTATTATTTTATTCAAATTAGTTTGCTTGAAGGGGCTTTTCATGACATGACTGGGAAGTGCAGAAACCTTTCATATTGCTTCCTATACCATTATGTTCTCTGAGCTGGTTTGTATTGACCAGGCTGCATGTCCGTAAAGCCAGTCTATGACCTTTACATATGAAGCATACCCATAGACCGTGTGGTAATGTGTGGTTAATGAACGCTTCCATACATTGCATTCCCTAAGGTCTCCACTTAGGGGTCGAATTGCAACAAATAACAGCTCGTGTCGGAGTCCTGGTGATCCCTTTGATAAAAAAAAAAAGGGTAAGGTGTAATTCAACCTTTTTACAAAATGTTACGGTTTAAAGGGTAACTAAACGTTCCACAACCTTCTGACGTGTTATAGTGACATGTCAGAAGTTTTGATTCGTGGTGGTTTGAGCACTGAGACCCCCCAACAAACGCTAAAATGAGGCAGCAGAAGTGCTTGTGTGAGCGCTCAGCTGCTTCTTTTCTGTTCGGCTTTTTCCGGAAAGCCGATGTAGCGGTGTACGGGCTCATAGACTTTCTATTGAGCCCGTACTCCGGCTTTTTCCGGAAATAAATGTATCGAACAGAAACTAAGCTGCTGAGCGCTTCAGCTGCTTAGTTTTAGCGATTGGTGTGGGCCTCCGTGCTCAGACCCCCACCAATCAAAACTTATGACATGTCACTATAACATGTCAGATGTTTGTCGAATGTTTTTAGTTACCCTTTAAATGTGAATAAAAATGTAAGTAACTTTACAAATATAGTTTTTGTTATATAATGTTTTGCTAATATTAGGGCTGGGCAATTAATCGAAAAATACGAAATCGAAATTCAGCACAATTAGTTGACATCTTGCGAATATCGGTTTTTATCAATTATTTTCTCCCAGTTTAAACTGTGTCTGCATCTTCAGGACGCAGATACAGTTGAATCCAATGGTAGAGCAGGAGACCGTAAGGTCTCTGCTCTACCATTCACTACGTATCGCTGGACGCTAGGCAGTCACATCAGCGTGCCTCTCTGTGCCGAGCTGCACAGACCAGAGGAGCAGAGTGATCTCCTCCACTCGTCATTGGAACGGGGTTAGGTTAGTATGTATATTATTATTTTTATCAGGCACTATTGGGGTGCAGCTATGAGGGCATTATACTGTGTGAGGGCAGCTATAGGGGTAGTATTTTACTGCGTGGAAGTCAGTTATGGGGGGCACAATACTTTGTGAGGGGCAGTTATGGGGGGCATGCTACTGTGGAGGGCAGATATATGGGCATTATACTGTGTGGAGGCAGCTATGGGGCCATTATACTGTGTGGGGAGCCCTATGTGGCAATATACTCTGTGGGGCAGTGTCAGAGGGTATATTATATACAAAGGGCTCGGGGGATAAATATTAATTCAGTGATGTAACATGCAAATAGGGGGTGTTCCCTAAATAATAGTTCATTAATCCTAATCGAGGTTACATGTTCAATTATTCGTGATTTTGAGTTAGGTTATAATTGCCCAGCCCTAATAAAAAATATATATATATAAAAGCAGAGGTTTGGAGCAGCACTGTGAACAAATGCCTTACTAGGCTGGTGCAAAGCTTCAAAAATAAAGGAGTGACCTCTCCTTATGTGTTAGATAGCCAAAAAAGAGAACGTGAAGCAGCACTCAAAGTGAATTTTGGATATATATATATATATATATATATATATATATATGTATGTATAATAATGCTTTTAGACCTCTAACCTAACTGCATAGTTTTTACTATGCAACAGCCACCTTAGCACCCACAATGCACTGCTCTCTAGTAACAGGAGACCTGCAGAATTCTGAATTTACCCGGTGTCTGAACAGTCAATAAAACATCATGTACTTTTTGTAATCCGTACTATATAAGTAAAGTATGTACAAAGCTACATTAATAATTTTTCACTGATTGGAGGTACAGTGCACTATAATCCTTTTTTCTAAATCCCATGTATTACTGATTTTGCTTCTAGCAATGGCACGGACTGTGTAAAGTCAATGCTGCTGGCTGCTCATAACTCTACAGTTAGAGACAGAGCGTCCTGCTCCTCTCCATGGCTCCCGTATGCAGAAACGCCGCCAGCGCTAGAAGCAAAATCTGCAATAGTGATTTAGAATTGGTGTGTTTGATGCAACTTTGCAAATACTTTTATATTGAAAATTACTTTTTTTTTTTTTTTAGATTCAGCTGCACTGTACTCAGTATACAGAGCAGTTGTAGCGTTTGCTATTCACTGAATCGGTCAGTCCCGTGGACCTGACGGGTTCTGTGACAGCAGGTTCTGCATGTCTGACACGCAGGATCCACTTGTATTCTATCACATATCTACTATATATTTTGGAAAGTTTGTTTGAAGCCCAATTTTTCATTGGTTTAAAAGCAGTCCATGTGACCGCTGCAGCCTGTGATTGGCCTATGATTGGCTGTAGCGGTCACATGGGATGAAACGTCATCCCGGGAGGCCGGACTGGAGGAAAAAGCAGGAGTTCTGGGTAAGTTAACTTTTAATACCAGTGGTAGTCACTGTCCCAGGTGCTGAAAGAGTTACTGCCGATCAGTTAACTCTTTCAGCACCCTGAACAGTGACTATCCGCTGACGTCGCCTAGCAATGCTCCCATAATTACGTGTGCACACACATAGCCACCCGTAATTACGGGAGCCCCATAGGCCTCATTCACACTTCCATCGCCTTTTTCACAGATCCGTGTGTCCGTGATTGGAACCATGTGCTTCCCGTGTGTACTCCGTGTACACATCCGTGTTTCAGTTTCCGAGAGGAAACTGAAACCCGTTCACACTATGTACACGATATTGTGAGTGACGCACATGCTATTCCCTGTCCAGCGGTAGTCACTGTCCAGGGTGCTGAAAGAGTTACTGCCGATCAGTGCAGCCCCTTTAACTCTTTCAGCACCCTGCACAGAGACTACCGCTGGACAGGGAATACCATGCGTGGCGCTCACAATATAGATGTTTCATTTAAAACATTTTTTTTAAAAACGCACCAAAAAAAAAATGTACTACTTACCCAGAACTCCCTGCTTGCCTGCTTCTTCCCCAAGTCTGGCCTCCTGAGATGACGTTTCAGACCATGTGACCATTGCAGCCAATCACAGGCTGCAGCGGTCACATGGACTGCCGCGTCATCCAGGGAGGTCGGACTGGATGTCAGAAGAGGGACGCGTCACCAAGACAACGGCCGGGGTACATATGAACTTATTTTTCTTAATATCGCTGCGTTCCAGCACTGATCAGCAGCCTCTTCTCTCTATCAGTTCTGACAGAGAGAAGGGGCTGCCGATTAGTGCAGTATCTGTCTGTATGTGTACCTCTGCCCGCCCGGCTGTTGCTAGGCAATGGCCCGGGCACCTTCCCGTAAGCAAACGGGAAGGTACACTTTTATCTAACGCTGGCCGCAAAATTACTAGATCGATTAAAAAGAAATAATCGTGGTCAATCTGTTTTGGATATATCAATAATACCAGTGAATAGCGGATGTTGTTACCTTCATCAGTTTTAGTCTCCAATCTCCTGTGTGTAATAACCATAAGACGGCAGATACCCTTTAATACTTTAGGGGCTAAATCTTGCCTAAAATTTTTAGACCTAATACAGTCTTCTAGGCTTTCCACATACTAGCAAATACCGCAGTATGTATGACTACAGTGGGTCAGTGCTTGGTGGGCCCCCCATTGGTTCTTACATGTAATGTATATAATGGGCTATATCCTACTGCTTATAATTAATCATACTTTTAATTGACGGATACATCATTTATTTTCAGAATCTTGCTGCTGAGAAAACCTATAATAATTTAGACATCACCGTGACACAGGCACTGGAACACCGCTCACAGTATTTTGAAGGTGTAGTAAAATGCAGTAAGCTAGAAACACTGGAGACTATTGTGGACCGAATAGTCAAAGCCGAGGTAAGGACACTTTTTTTGGTCATGTCCTGATTAGATTATCTCTACCAGTTGTCACTGAGATTTATAAAATAGCAAGTGGCATTTCAACCTGCCTGTGTATAATGATGTTTGGCCTTTTAATAGTAAATATGACATTTTATCCCTATGCCCTTATCAGTGTACAGTCATATGAACAGAAATTCTGGGGCACATGTACCAATAAAGTCACAGATGATGCGTTTGATGTCCAAATTTTCATTTGACTAATATTTTCTCCATATTCTTTAAATAATCTCTCTAGTAAATACCTGCTACGCATGTGTCCCAGTATTTCAAATTTTTAAAGGGGTTATCCAGTTGCTAAAAATTGATGGCCTATCTGATGGGTCGGGGTCTGACTCCTGGGAAACCTGCTGATCAGCTTTTTTGAAGAAGTACGAGCGCTGCTTCCCCTTCATATCTACTTGCTCACTGTGAGTCTCCGACACACGTTTGGCGGCAATTCACAGGTATTGCAGAATTCTCCCGTTAAAGTGAATGGGAGAAGGCTGCAATACCTGTTTATCGCCACTAAATGCGTGTTGGAGATTCACAGTGAGCAAGTAGATATGAAGGGGAAGCAGCGCTCATACAAGCATTGCACCTCTCTCAAAACAGTTGATTGGCAGGGTTCCCGGGAGTTGGACTCCGACCCATCAGCTATCCCGAGGATAGGCCATCAATTTTTAGAGACTGGAAAACCCCTTTAATTCTGTTTTCCTACATTAAATGTGGTGTTCAATTAGGCCAGCCCCAATAGGCATATGGATGTCATAGACGGGTACTCTAGTCGGGGACCCTCCGCTATTAGTGAGTGCGAAGAAGACCCAGTGCGACTATGTATTACATGGCCACCTGTTCATTTGAATCGGTGCCGTGTAATACCACATTTCTCCTGCAGTGGTCACTGTAGGAGAAACGTACGGCTGCCATTAATAGAACATATTTTCTACAAAACGAAATATGTTTGCCAGTTCTTTCAAAGAACAAGATAATGTATCAGTGCAGATTAGTACGAATAAAAAATAAATTGATCCAATATTAAAATAAAGAAATTTCCTCTATGACCAGTGTATTTGTGATTATTTTTCTTAGGTACATAGACTGGTTGTGGTGAATGAAGCACATAGCATTATTGGAATTATATCTCTCTCCGATATTCTGCAAGCCCTGGTGCTGTCTCCTGCAGGTGAGTAGAAAAACAACCCCCATTATCACACAAATAGAACAGCCATTTTGTTTTCTTATTTCCAGTAAGGCTTTGTTCACACGTTGCAGAACAGCTGCCGAATTTCCATCCAAAATTGGATGGGATTTCTGCAGCGTCTTTACAGTACCAGCAAAGGGGAGGAGATTTGTACAAACCTGATCCACATCCTGTGGACCTTTTCGGTCCACAAATTGCCGCATGTCAATTTTCTGCTGTGAAATTTTTATATTCATTGCGGAGTTTCCTTATTGAAATACAATGTATGTGACAAAATGAAAATCTGCAATGAAATTCACTCCATTTCTTGCAGATCTTCCTCTGTGGATTTCCTCTTGTTTTCCCTGCGAGTTTGCTGCTGAATAGTTCCGTAACAAATCCATTATGTGTGAACGTAACCCTAAACATGCAGAAATGATCCCATGTACTAAAAGTACATTATGAAATCACTGATCATATGTCATCTACTATTACTAAAAATATCTCTGGTGTAACTTTTTTTGCACTGGCCATTTTACAGATCTTTTATAAATGTGTCAAATTGTCGCTCTTTCTTCAGTCACTAGATGATTATTTGTTTAGCCCCCAAAATGGCCACGGCTCCAATACAATGATGGGAGTTTTTAGCTTCTTCTGTACGGCACCGATGAGGATAGAGTAAGATGGGGTTTGAACTAGGGCTGAGCGTATTTTATGACCTAAATCAAAATATCTTTTAATTGAACATGTAACGATTAATGAGCGTTATTTAGGCCACACCCTTTTTGCATACCACGCCTCCTATTTTGCATGCTGCACCATTGAATTCATATATATCGCCTGAGCCTGCTGTATACTACTGTATATAATATACCCCTGAAACAGTATAATGCCCATATAGTTGCCCCCATAGCTGCCCTCTCACAGTATAATGCCTCCATGCAATATAATGCCCCCATAGCTGCCCTCTCACAGTATAATACCTCCATGCAATATAATGCCCCCATAGCTGCCCTCTCGCAGTATAATGCCTCCATGCAATATAATGCCCCAATTGCTCCCCTCACAGTATAATGCCTCCACGCAGTAGAATACCCCCATAGCTGCCCTCATGCAGTATAGTGACCCCATAGCTGCCCCAACACGGTCCCGGTAGTGCCTAATAAAAATAATAAAATACATGCGGTACTTGCCTAACCCCATTCCAAAAACTAGTGGAGGAGATCCCTCTGCTCCTCCAGTCGGTGTAGCTCAGTGCAGACCGTCATTGCGCCTGTCTGCACTGAGCATCCAGCGTTACATTATGAATGGTAGAGCAGGGATCGAACGGCCCCCTGCTCTACCATTGGATTCAACTGTATCTGCATCCTGAGGACGCAGATACAGTTGAAACCAGGGGAAAAAACGAACCGGGAAAAACAAAATGCGCAAGATGACGTCTGATTTGCGCTGAATTTCGGTTTCGGCACACATGGCACACCAGATGATCGTTTTTTTAATTGCCCAGCCCTAGTTTGAACATTATTTTACAGGCTTTAGGCATATGGATGTTATAGAGGATTTAACTCTGAGCCATAGTAGAGTGCCACCAAGTTTAAGGCGACTACCACTCTGGTGAACTAAGCCCCTCACATGGACAGCCATTCATCTGCAGGATAATGTGTGACTGCTCTTAACTTCCCCTAGCGATAACCACTAATCGCCTGGGTTTTAAAAAGCTGATTCTTGGGCGTGTTAATTTTAAAAGGAGAACTCCTCTTTAAGTTTTGGCTAATCATATGCTTCTCATATCTTGTACCAATCTTGAGTTGCATCTTGGCACATCAAGAGCTGCATTCAGAATTCTGCTGGCTGCTTCTCATTGCTGACCTTACATCTCCCTGAAATTCCAGGGTAGATGCAGTGTATACAAGAAATTATATAGTAGTTTGATATAAAAAAATAAACTGCAAATCTACTACATGGATGGGGCCGCAGTATGTTTTGCTATAGGGCCCCTTGTTCTGTATGTAGGCCTGTTGTAGGACATTTTAAGACTGCCCAACATAAAATTTTAATATTTGTCACCAGCACTTTGTTGTAAAACTCCACGTTCTTGTACTGTACTGGATTATTAGATGCTGGACTCAGGAATTTCAAGCTTTTTTTAGTCTTGTTTTTAAATTCTTTTATCTCTTGCAGGTGCCAGAAGGAAGGAAAGTGAGGCAGACTGATCAACCCCAACCTATTATCACAATTTCTATAGAGAAAAACTTGAATGATGTTTTTGTGTCAAATTTTTGCCTCAGAAACATTAAACTGCAAGAGAAGGGCAGAAGATTGATTTGGAGAATGTGTAAAGCAATGGAGACAATGGCATGGCACATGGCTTCCTTTCTAGACATTTCTCAATGCTGCGCAGGCAGGAAGATATCCGGTGGAGATACAGCAGTTAAATCTGTTAATTGGTTCATTATATTTTTTTTTCCTCTTTAGTTTGACAGATCACAATAGACATCTTTACCTGCTTTTGGAAATCTTGACCTTTTGGGTACTTCAAGAGTTTGATGCCAAGGCTAGGCTAGTGTGCAGTGTATATATAAATGAGCAGGAACCCCCCCCCCCCCCCCCCCTGAATGCAATGGACATGGTTGTGCAAAGTTAGACACTGTATTGAATGTCAATGAGAATTCGAAACCAGTGACTATTGGAGATACAAGGTGCCAAAGACTATCCTAGCACCAAAAGTAGTTACTGTCCCCTCCCCCGTCACGTTGCGATTTAACTAGGCCTAGCATAGGTTACTTGAGTTTTGTGTACCAAACCCGTATTTAGGAGATGGGTGTTTAGCCCCTAAAGAACAATACGGTGGAGAAGGAGCAAGTTTCCCATCTGCCTGTAGGACCATAATGAATGTTTCCTACTTATGTCTGGGCTGTATCAATATACATCTAGGTTGCATAGCTGTGTTTTTCATTTTCACTGCTTATCTGAAGGCAAAGATACTTCTACTGTAATCTGCATCTGACACACGACTGAACCTCTCAATCCCGTCAATGCTGTGTTTAGATCCATTAATTCGTCCATCCCGCAATGATGACCTTTCTACCAGTTTAATGTCCCACAGATGTACGAGACCCTGAACAAAAATACGTTTATTTATTTTTTACATTCAATTTTAAAAATTGCACCAAACCGGTGAATACTAAAATGATTTCACCATATAAATAAAAAGTTGATTGTTCAAAAAGTGCACATTGTTTTATCATTTTTGTGGCTCGATGGAAAGATTTCACTTCTCTTGCAGCTTTGCTACAAAAACTAATATTCTGTACTGTAATGTAAATAAGTAGTTCTTGAGCGGGGAAAAGTGCCGGAGAGATCTATATATATATATATATATATATATATATATATATCTATCTCTAAATATATTTTTTGTGCAAAATGTAAAATCATGTTTGTAAGTGTTTTTGTTTTTTATGAATTGTTTTCAGATGGGTTGACAAAGAGTGTGTACATGTTATTGTATTGTCCGGGAGGAGAAAGTTAAAAATTATTTGCAAGCTTAAATTGCATTTATGTGAAGTTATGTATTGGCGGGTGCACATACTTTACAAAGGGCAATAAAAAAAAAATACATTGTTCGTTTGTAGTCTCGCCTTGCAGTCTTTGCACCCACTACTGACTATAAAGAATGTGTTCCGTGTCCTTAGTTTATTGGGGTTTTTTAAGTGTATCCACAATGACATTTATTGACCACTTGGAAAATGTTATAGAAAATAGTAAAAGGAACTTGGGTTTTAATTGGCAAGAATCGAGGATGGCAAAAACTAAGACCTTGTGACCTGGGTATAAAAACCCTAAGGCACAGAGCTGCTGAGATGGCCGACACCTGAAGGCAGGGCACATAGTCTACAACACTGAATGAGGAAGGACCGAGGGATAACCAGAGACGCGACAAAGTATCTGAAGAAGCATTAGCCACCTCTACTTCTGGAAAGTATCAAACCAGAGGAAAAGTTATTCACTGTCCTGTTTCTGCTCACAGCCCTTGACTACACATTTACCCCAAAGTGTACACCCCTAGACTCTGTTGCTTTCTAGAGCCTGGTTTCTTCTCAATCTGCCGAGGGCCACCGCCGGCAAATTTTCTTTTATATTGCCGAAGACATCCTACAAGAACTCAGCCTTTCATATGAGTGAGAGTACAGCTTTTGACAGTTCAGTAATTCTCTATCAATGTTACTGCTAATCTTGAAGGGGTTGTCCGCTTTGGACAATCTCTGTTGGTTAGAGGGCTGCCCGATAACCTGCAGGGACCTCCAGTGATCAGCTGTAGTCTTTGGGGAAACCGATCAGCAAGTGTTCCCATTGAAATCTTATGTCAAATGCATGGATGTGCTGGGTCCTCCTGAGAGAGACACACTAGTTGTTTTCCATTGAGGGTCCTGAATTGTCAACCTCCCCTCTATTAACTCTGAATGCATGAATAGGGTAATGAAGTTCAACTGTTCCAAGTTAAATGGACACCTCACAAGCGCCTCCTGGTTTTGGTAAAAAGTTTGGCAGGGAAAATGGATCCATTAAAATGTAGTAGGAAGTGATCCTTTAGAAGGCCATACCCATTCGAGGTATGTCGACCGAAACCGTCGATTTTGTTGGGACCGTCTGACCATCTAATGTGTACTGTAGCGTACAGACTCTTCGGCAGATGTCGGAGATGAGAAGGGGTCGGGCCTATTGAATTTCAACATACCCAATTCTTTTGTTTGTTAGCTGTCGGCCGACAGCTATCTAAAATGGATGGCCAAACTTGGATAAACCAGGCTCTTTTTTTTTTTTTTTTTTTCCGTTCTCTATTGTCCTATAAAGTTTTTGTTTTTTTTAGCCTCTTTCTTATGGGTTGAAGGCTTGTGCATACTACACTGATCCAGATCTGGTATTAAGCAATGAATATCTGATACTGAATCCCATAAAATATTAATCTTCAATAAACTGAACATTCTCATTGTGTCTCTTCTCTGTCCCAGAAATAAAATTGTGTTTTTTGTATAGATTTCCATTTCTGCAGTAGGTCTTTATTTTATTTATTTTTTTTACATAAACTTTTGCTAGTTTTGTCCTGCTATGGAAGAAGTTAAGGCAGTGAAGCGTGACGGGCTTGTTTTTAAAGTGTCACTATAATTGTTTTTCGGGCAGGGCGAGAACCAAGGAGTATGTTGTACAGTACAGTTGCTGAGGCAACCGCACAACTCCCACAGAGTCTCCTGCACAGGTCTTATTCCTATTTGGGTGTTGTAGCTGTACCTTCCCAGCATGCCCCTTGTTCTTCTCCACCATTCTCGGGTCGGGTGGGAGAATAGAATAGGAACACTTTTTAAATCTCTTGCGACAGAATGGTCTGGTGGATGAGCCTCTTTGCATTGGTCTGGCCCCAGCCATTCGCATAATCTTCCTGTGAAATTTAAATCAAGACAACTTCAGCAAAAAAAAAAAAAAAAATTGCAAAGTTCAACAACATTACAAGATCAAACCAACATTATTTAAAACCTCCATTTTGAAATCATTATGAAATCTCAAAGTTGTAAAGATAAAAACAGATCTGCTGTGTGGTTGTCAAAAGCTGATCGTTAGATCCGCTGACGGGTCGGGTTTTTTCCTATCCAAAACTTTGGAGGGAAGTGGTGACGGAGAGGAGCGGAATTTATCATTTAACTGTAAGCTGATAACGCACACAAATGCACTCTTTTAAGATTGATTATAAGGCTGTGTTCACATCAGCATTGACTTTCCATTGAGGGGTTCCATCTGAGGTTTCTGTCGTGTTAACCCCTCAATGGAACGGCAAACGGAAACCTTAGCTTCCGTTTGCATCACCATTGATGTCAATGGTGACACAAACGTTGCAAGAGGTTTCTGTTTGTCGCCGTTGATACAGGGTTCCATTGTTTTGGCTCAATCAATAGTGCAGTCGACTTTACTATTATTTTTTCTATGATTGTGCGGGATGATGTCATATAGTTGCGAGACTAGCTGTGGTGGCCAAAAAACAGCAATTCTGGCATTTTATTGTTTTTTGTTTGTTTTTGTTAAATAAATACTCTCACACTCTCCCTCTCTCGCACACTATTTGCCGTAGGGGACTTGAACCAGCAATCATTGGATCGCTTGCACGATATACTGCACCAATATATTTCGGTACATTGTGTTTCTGACAGGTACCTATTAAGCCCTGCCGGAGGCAGTACTTCATAAGAGTACAAAGATGGCAGACCTGGGGTCTTCATTAGGTCCCCATGCCAACCGTCGGTCCCTGATAGGGGTGTGTAACCTCAGAGGGGGTTGCGTTTTGTTGCGGCTTTTACTTTTAGCAATACATTGAAATCCGTGTCATGCCCTTATCACTTTGCAGATTTTTTAGAAAGTACGTAACTACTGTTTTTGTTGCGGATTTTCAGTGTAGAAGTTGTTTTGTGTTTTTTTTTTTTTTTGTTTTTTTTTTAGGGTTTTACTTAGGCCTCATTCACACTACAGGGTTTCCCGGCCGGATGCCGGCCGTTCATAAATCGGCCGGCATCCGGCTGCATTAGGAATAATAGACCCCTAATGGGGCTATTCACACGACTGATTTTTTTTTGACAGCCGGGAAAACCGGCCGTCAAAAAATAGGACATGCTCTATTTTCGGCCGACCGCCCGGCTCCCATAGAAGTCTATGGGGCCGGGTAATACACGGCCATGACCGGAATGTGTCCCGAGTGATGGCCGGGTTTTCCGTGGCTTGCGCTCTATCTCCTCACAGCGCAGAGTGCATGTGAGGAGGAGGAGTTGATGCCATTCGGACGAATGGCTGTACACTGTGTGGCAGGGCCGGGGTGTACAGCAGGTGGAAGGGAGCGCTGCGCTGACTCCCTTCCCCTGCTTGTTTTAAAAGCGCCCTGGCCCGGCGACACCTTCCATGGCGCCGCTAGCAGCTGCTGCGGCTGCTACTGCTGTAGTGACGCCACTATAGCAGAGCAGGGAGATATCTCCCCGCTCTATGTGCTAGCTCCATTTTAGCACCCTGAAGGAGCGGAATCACCGTGTGTTCGGGGATTCCGCTCCTGGACAGAGCGCTTGATGTCTCTGTCCATATCTGGGCAGTGACATCAGGGGAAACTCCTGAAGCGGAATCCCCGAACACATGGGGATTCCCCTTCAGGAGTTGTCGCCGATGTCACTGTCCAGATCGGCCCGGCACGGATGCAAAACTAATGCAAACCGGCCGGGAAAAATGGCCGATTTTACCGGCCGATACTCGGGCGAGACCCGGTCGTGTGAATCCCGCCTTAGATTTACTATGGGATTATACAATTTTTATGTATGCTCCAGTGACGACCTTGTGTGCCAGTCTGTAAGGGTATGTGCACACGAGAAGTGGCTTTTACGTCTGAAAAGACAGACTGTTTTCAGGAGAAAACAGCTGCGTCGTTTCACACGTAAATGCTCCTCTTATTATGCGAGGCGTCTGTGACGCTCGTAAATCTTGAGCTGCTCTTCATTGAGTTCAATGAAGAACGCCTCAAATTACGTTGCAAAGAAGTGTCCTGCACTTCTTTGCCGAGGCAGTCAATTTACGCGTCGTCGTTTGACAGCTGTCAAATGACAGGTCGTCTGCACAGTATGTCGGCAAACCCATTCAAATGAATGGGCAGATGTTTGCCGACGTATTGTAGCCCTAGTTTCAGACGTAAAATGAGGCATAATACGCCTCGTTTACGTCTGAAAATAGGTCGTGTGAACCCAGCCTAAGGCCGAATTCAGACGAACGTAGAGCACATCCGTGTGGTGGCTGTTAAAATAATGGCCGTCACACGGACGCATGTATTTCAATGGGGCCGTTCACACGGCTGTTGTTTCAACGGACCGTGTGAAGGGACTGTTGAAGAATAAAACATGTCCTATTTTGACCTGTTTTGACGGATCCTTCCATAGACTCAAGTCTGTGAAAACCGAACCCGCACAGGGGCACCTCGGATGTGAAAAACTTCACGTTTTTGAAGTCTGAGATTTCCCACGTTTGTTTGAATCTGGCCTTACTCTAAGCTCATGTCAACTATTGTCTCCGCTTGTTTTTTTTAACTTCTTAATGCCGAAGGACGGATATATCCGACCTCTGCAGCTGCTAGTACGTTACGTGTTTTTTACGTTACGTTTTTTTACGTTACGTGTATTTTTTATGTTGCGTTACGTGTTTTTTACGTTACGCGTTTTTACGTTACGTGTTTTTTACGTTACTTAACGTTTTTTAAGTTACGTGTTTTTTTACGTTATGTGTTTTTTTTACGTTACGCGTTTTTGACGTTACGTGTTTTTGACGCTACGTATTTTTTACGCTACGTGTTTTTTACGTTACGTGTTTTTTACGTTTTGAGAAAAAAAAACATCAGTGTTTACAACAATCCCCACACCCTTAATCCAAAGGATAATGAGGTACATCATTAGTACAGAATTAGGGTATGTGCACACACACTAATTACGTCCGTAATTGACGGACGTATTTCGGCCGCAAGTACCGGACCGAACACAGTGCAGGGAGCCGGGCTCCTAGCATCATACTTATGTACGATGCTAGGAGTCCCTGCCTCGCTGCAGGACAACTGTCCCGTACTGTAATCATGTAATCAATAGCAGGTATTTACGTGTGAAAATACAGACTGTTTTCAAGAGAAAACAGCTGCCTCGTTTCACACGTAAATGCTCCTCCTCGTATTATGCGAGGCGTCTGTGACGCTCGTAAATCTTGAGCTGCTCTTCATTGAGTTCAATGGAGAACAGCTCAAATTACGTTGCAAAGAAGTGTCCTGCACTTCCTTGCTGAGGCAGTCAATTTACGCGTTGACGTTTGACAGCTGTCAAACGACGACGCGTAAATTACAGGTCGTCTGCACAATACTTCGGCAAACCCATTCAAATGAATGGGCAGATGTTTGCCGACGTATTGTAGCCCTATTTTCAGACGTAAAATGAGGAATAATACGCCTCGTTTACGTCTGAAAATAGGTTGTGTGAACCCAGCCTTACAGAAGAACAATAAGAAACATACAGACAGTAAGGCGGGATTCACACGACCGGGTCCCGCCCGAGCCAGAGTGCCGGCCGGTAAAATCGGCCATTTTGCATTAATTTTGCATCCGGGCCGGGCAGATCTGGACAGTGACATCAGCGGCAACTCCTGAAGGGGAATCCCCATGTGTTCGGGGATTCCGCTTCAGGAGTTTCCCCTGATGTCACTGCCCAGATATGGACAGCGACATCAAGCGCTCTGTCCAGGAGCGGAATCCCTGAAAACACGGGGATTCCGCTCCTTCAAGGAGCTAAAGTGGGGCTAGCACATAGCAGAGCGGGGAGATACCTCCCTGCTCTGCTATGGTGGCGTCTCTACAGTAGTAGCATCCGCAGCAGCAGCAGCTGCTAGCGGCGCCATGGAAGGTGTCGCCGGGTCAGGGCGCTTTTAAAACAAGCAGGGGAAGGGAGCCAGCGCAGTGCTCTCTCCACCTGCTGTACACCCCGGCCCTGCCACACAGTGTATAGCGTACAGCCATTCGTCCGAATGGCATCAACTCCTCCTCCTCCTCACATGCACTCTGCGCTGTGAGGAGATAGAGCGCAAGCGACGGAAAACCCGGCCATCACTCTGGACACATTCCGGTGATGGCCGTGTATTACCCGGCCCCATAGACTTCTATAGGAGCCGGGCAACCGGCCGAAAATAGAGCATGTCCCATTTTTTGACGGTCGGTTTTCCCGGCCGTCAAAAAATCAGTTGTGTGAATAGCCCCATTAGGGGTCTATTATTTCTAATGCAGCCGGGTGCCGGCCGGGAAACCCTGTCGTGTGAATGAGGCCTAAGTGACTCCAGAGGACTCTATAAAGGGGGGATTATTGCCCCCATCCCCCATAGAGCCCTCAGTATTTCAGTATTTATTATACTGCGGGGGGGGGAGGGGTTGAGCGTGTAACTGACTGCTGAGTGTCTATGGGGGGAAATTATTGTCCCTCTATAGAGTCCTCTGCAGTGAGTTACACGCTCAACCCCCCCGTGCTGTACAATAAATACTGAAATACTGAGGGCTCTATGGGGGATGGGATGGGGGGGTTATTCCCCCCTTCATGGAGTCCTCTGGAGTCACTTAGATGGAAATCTCCCCCCCCCCCCCCCCCCTTGCTGTATAATCTATCCCCCTTTAGCGTCTGCCGTTGTTGCTTGTGGCAGGCTGGCAGGCTGGCAGGAGACGAACATGAAGACTTACCTTCTTCCTCGTCGCTCGACCACCGCCCTTCTCGTCTGTTCCTCACTGGCCGTGCAGCGTCAGAGGGGCGTGTTCTACCACGACTAGCAGACGCACGTCTGCTAGTCCAATCCAGCTATTGCTATCCATCCCCCTCCTCCTCATCAGCACTGCGCTGGCGGCTGCATTCTGTTGCAGTCCGCCCGCCCCTCCCTCTCTCTCTCCTTCCCTCCCTCTCAACAGCCATTAGCGGCGCTACCACGCCATGAGTCCTTAAAGGGAATCTGTCACCAGCAGTTTAGCTATAAAGCCAGCAATACCTGGTGAAAGTGGGTGAAAAATCATTGTCCTCTAAGCTATAAATATGTTCTAAGTAAGCTCTGTAGCTTTAGTATTCCATTTTTCAGTGGTCCCACGCCGTATGCAAATGAGCAGAAAAGAGTCAAATCTTCATCTGAAAAGAGTCCGATTTTCATTCCTCCAGCGTCTCAGAGTGGACTCCACCTCCTTCTTTTTGATTGACAGCTCCTTAGCCAGTCAGGGCCGGACAGGTGCCGGCGGTGGGCGGGGTTAAGAAGCTGAGTCCCAGAGGGAAAACTAATTACCATAAAAGGCGGGAAGAGTTTAAACGACTACATTTACTGACAGAGGAGGACTTCAGGAAAGAAGAGAACAGGAACGCACTCTGGACAGCTGCGGCCATTGAGGGGTCAGGCGAGTTTAACAGGTAAGATGTTGATGACAGGATCCCTTTAAGTGATTTTTAAAAAGATGTGCGGTTCGGGCTGCCATGGGCCCCCTGGGAGCCTCGGGTCCCGGACGGCCGCCCGAACCGCCCATATGATAATCCGCCACTGTCCGTAATGGACGGAACGTATTTCGGCCGCTAATCCCGGACAGAACACACTGCAGGGAGCCGGGCTCCTAGCGTCATAGTTATGTACGATGCTAGGAGTCCCTGCCTCGCTGCAGGACAACTGTCCCGTACTGTAATCATGTTTTCAGTATGGGACAGTAGTTCCATGGAGGCAGGGACTCCTAGCATCGTACATAACTATGATGCTAGGAGCCAGGCTCTCTGCACTGTGTTCGGTCCGGGACTTCCGGCCGAAATACGTTCCGTCCATTACGGACGTAACATGGTCGGGTGAACCGCACATACTTACCCCCTCCCTTCTCTGACGCCCGCTGCGGCCTCTCTGGATGACGGTTAAGGCCATGTGACGATGCAGCCTGTGATTGGTTGCAGCGGTCACATGGGATATGACGTCATTCCAGGAGGCCGCGCTGGGTAAGTACGAATACGCCGCAAAAGTCGCAACACGTGGCTGTCTGTTGCGGGTTTTGCATCCCCATTGAATTCAATGGGGAAAGCCTGCAGCAGAAAATCAATGAAAACACAGCATAAATTGACATGCTGCGGAATTAAATTCTGCACCGCAGGTCAATTTATTAATGTTTATGCTGCCAATTTTTTTCCCGCAGCGTGGGTGTGACATTTACTAAATCTCATCCACTTTGTTTCTACTGTAAATGCTGCAGATTTTCTGCACACAATTCCGTTGTGGATATTCCACAACGTTTATGCTACGTGGGAACCCGGCCTAACTTGCATATATCAGTATATCAATTAGTTTTTACTGCACACGTTCCAGACCCTTTTTTTTTGCAAAAATACAGAAAAAAGTCAAAGGAAACCGTCACATAACATAATTTAAATACAGTTTTCACCATTTTATTAAAGAAAGATTCCCAAATGAGGCTCCCGCTGTTATAAGGTACTTTGAAAGCTGCATTATAACACACATGTGAATCCAGTAGTACTCAACTCTTTTGATGAGTGGGAAAGAAATATACTTGCTCCCCCTGCTGGACAAAAAGATTCATAGCTATAATGTAACTAAACAACACGAGGAATAGAGAATGAAGTGTGAATGAGGCCTAAGGCTGGCCATACGTTTTTGGACATCCGATTTAGACCATTTTCTGCTGAATGACGGCGCATTTTTGTTACAGGAATGAATGTGACAGACGCCGACCAGACATATGTCTGCTTGGGTAGTCTTGTAAAGTCATACATGACAAACAATAGATCTATCTGTCACATCTCATCAATAGAAACAAAGCCACAGATCAAGGAGAATATCGATTGTCCACTTGTCGGGTTTAACTTATGAAGTTGTCATTCAGAAAACAGCCGTCCGAAATCCCTAATGTATGGCCGAATTGTCCGACGTAAAGAACAACAATTTCATTATTTTGCTTTTCTAAAGAGAAGAAACTTTCTAATATACTGTACATTTATTTTTCAAACATGCATGGATCGCAGGTTTTCAGTTCCCGTCACATGGACCCAGAAGTTCGGAGCTGCCATTCTTGCTGTGAAGAGTCGACCAAGGCTCTGACTGAAGAACCCCCCCCCCCCCACCACCCCAATCTGTGTCCATAACCGTAGTCTACTACGCTTTTCAGTACTTTTCCAAAACGTATACTTTTTTTATTCATATTGAAGTCAATGGCGACGTATAGACGACGTATGCTATATTAACCCCTTGAGTACCCAGCTAATTTTGGCCTTGAGGACCAGACCCATTTTTTCAAATCTGACATGTGTCACTTTATGTGGTAATAACTCTGGAATGCTTTTGCCTATCCGATTGATTCTGAGATTGTTTTCTCGTGACATATTGTACTTTATGTTAGTGAAAAGATTTGGTCGATAAATTCATTGCTTATTTGTGAAAAACACAAAAATTTTGAGAAAATTTGAAGAAATTATGATTTTTCCAATTTCAAATGTATCTGCTTGTAAAACAGATAGTAATGCCACACAAAATAGTTACTAGTTCACATTTCCCATATGTCTACTTTGTTTGCATCGTTTTTTGAACATCCTTTTATTTTTCTAGGACGTTACAAGACTTAGAACTTTAGCAGCAATTTCTCATATTTTTAAGAAAATTTCAAAAAGCTATTTTTTTCAGGGATGAGTTCAGTTCTGAAGTGGTTTTGAGTGCCCTATATATTAGAAACCCCCACAAAACACCCCATTTTGAAAACTGCACCCCTCAAAGTATCCAAAACAGCATTCAGAAAGTGTTTCAACCCTTTAGGCGTTTTACAGGAATTGAAGGAATGTAGAGCTGAAATTTTCAAATTTCATTTTTTTTTTTACAAAATTCATATGCAATATTTTTTTTTCTGTACCACAGAAGGTTTTCCCAGAGAAACGCAACTCCATATTTATTGCCCAAGTTCTGCAGTTTTTAGAAATATCCCACATGTGGCCATATATATATAATTTGAAAGTGTATAGTAGATCAAAATGTAGCATGCTAATGGTATGGTGTTTTTTTTTTTACATACCGTATTTTTCAGTCTATAAGACGCACCAAGGTTTTAGATATTATTTAATATTTTACTACTTTTACAAAGAAAAAACTTTTTGTTAAAAAAATGTTTGTTTCACCACATTCGGAGAGCCATTAGGCGGGATTCACACGAACGGGTCGTTCCCGAGCCCGAGTGCCGGCCGGTAAAATCGGCCATTCTGCATCCGTGCCGGGCCGGGCAGTGACATCAGCGGCAACTCCTGAAGGGGAATCCCCATGCGTTCGGTGATTCCGCTTCAAGAGTTTCCCCTGATGTCACTGCCCAGATATGGACAGAGACATCAAGCGCTCTGTCCAGGAGCGGAATCCCCGAAAACACTGGGATTCCGCTCCTTCAAGGAGCTAAAGTGCGGCTAGCACATAGCAGAGCGGGGACATACCTATAGTGCTCTGCTATAGTGGCGTCGCTACAGTAGTAGCAGCCGCAGCAGCAGCTGCTGCTACTAGCGGCGCCATCGAAGGTGTCGCCGGGCCAGGAAAACAAGCAGGGGACGGGAGCCAGCGCAGCGCTCCCTTCCACCTGCTGTACACCCCGGCCCTGCCACACCGTCTACAGCGATGCCATTCGTCAGAATGGCATCAACTCCTCCTCCTCACATGCACTCTGCGCTGTGAGGAGGCGATAGAGCGCAAGCTCCGGAAAACCCGGCCATCACTCGGGACACATCCCGGTGATGGCCGTGTATTACCTGGCCCCATAGACTTCTATGGGAGCCGGGCGGCCGGGTACCCGGGCGAAGATAGAGCATGTCCTATTTTTTGACGGCCGGTTTTCCCGGCCGTCAAAAAATCGGTCGTGTGAATAGCCCCATTAGGGGTCTATTATTCCTAATGCAGCCGGGTGCCGGCCGATTTATGAACGTCCGGCACCCGGCCGGGAAACCCTGCCGTGTGAATGAGGCCTAACTTTGACATTTTTTATCTATTGAGCTGTGCAAGGGCTTATTTTTTGCGGTACGAGCTGTAGTTTTTATTGGCACCATTTTTTGGTACATATGATTTTTTAATCACTTTGTTTCATTTTTTTTAGCGCTAAGGTGACCAAAAAAGCAAGCACTCTGGTGTTTTTTAAATTTTTTCTTTTTTTTATGCCGTTCACCATGTGAGTTAAATAATGGTATATTGTAATAGTTCGGACTTTTACGTACGTAGCGATCCAACGTAATTCCTTCCTTTTCAGTAATTTCTGTCTATCCCCTCCCCTTCTCAGTGTTGGGACACAATCTATTATCCTGAATCCAGTTGAATCAATTAAGATTCAGGATAATAGATTGTGTCCCAACACTGAGAAGGGGAGGGGATAGACAGAAATTACTGAAAAGGAAGGAATTACGTTGGATCTTTGAACTTGATTCTTTACACCCAAGAGGTTTGAATCTAGAATATAAGATAACACCTGGACTCTGAAACTTCATTGCTGTTTTTAAACATTTTTTATTAATATTGTACACTTTATGGGTGACCATCGAGATATGTTCATCTTTCTTCCCCCCTTTTTTTAAATAATTAGAAAAGCTTTCTATAAAAATATCTTGGATATTAAAGAAATTTTTTTTAATAATAAAACATTTTTTGCATATCTTTTACAGTTGGGGATTACCCTGCTTGGAGGTTCGTTCACCACACATCAGCGGGCATACGACCAGGACGTGGACTATACAATTTTTTTCTTCTCTTGTTTATCGCGAGTGTTTGTGTATTCATCATGGAGAACATAGAAGTTTCAAGGGGGATATTATAAGTGATGATCGATTATTTACTAGAAGTCTAGTGTATTATGCAGTACTAATATTCGATGTATTCCATCGGATGTATGTTACGAGCATTCCCTATAATTATTTTCTGTCCACTTTTGGTGATCTAATTCATATAGGCGATTTAACACGACTGATGACTTCAAGATCTTACCACTTTTTGACCCTCATTATTGGTTAACTACAGGTTAAATTTACCTTTTCCATTTCTCATTTGTAGTAGACGCCTGGACACACGTGACTTATCGTCACGCAGTGATGGCGTCCTTGACAACATGAGATTACATTCTATAAGCGTTTTCTCATGCGATTGCTATCACATTGTGTGGACTGGTACTTCTGAACCACACAGTGTGAGAGTGAGGACATCATTCCCTCTATAGGCACCTGCGTGTAAGAGATGTTTTTGTAATACTTTTGTTTTGATTATGCCGTTGCGATGCACTGATTGTGGAGCATGCGCGGTGGCGTCCTGAGATCGGAGCTGGAACCTGGAGTGTGGTGGACTTCCCTTCTTCGTTTTCTACTCCAAGATGAATAATTGATGGCTTAAATACTTATTATGGATTGAAGATGTATTGTATGTCGGATTTATACACTTTTTGTATTATGTAACAAGTTGTTGGTTGTCATCAAGATTAATGTATGATTCACCTGGGAGACCGGGATCACGATTCTCACTGGCTGCAATATACCATGTGATCATTCGAATTCACCTATTTAGTATGATGTTTTTAGATGTAATGTTAGGCTTGACAAAGACCCCACACTCACTATGGGTCGAAACGTTGCCTGTTTGTCGTGGATGTTTTGACAATAAAACCACTTTGATCATCTGGAGACGTGTGCTGTTTTTCGACTATTTTACTTGGAATTCTACAACATGCCGGAGTGGGTTTGCCCGGCTTGACAGCGTGCACCGCACCAGACTCGGGATTTGTGCTGCTTCAAAACCTTCCATTTTGCTACATACACAGGATATGTCATAAATATCAGATAGATGCAGGTCCCACCTGTTTCCGTAACTCGACCATATAATCATTAAGTGGCCAGAAGAGCGCACACAAAATTAGAACAGGGTTTAGGGGGCCCCATTCTAGAGATAGTTGCGGGTCCCAGAGGTGGGACCTGCATCTATCTGACATTTGTCATAAATGTCCTTCATGGGAAAGCCCATGAATGCAGCATTTAACTAGATAAACAGCCAGGAACAGCACGATCGCTGTTTCTGGCCGTTAGAGCAGCGTGTCAGCTGTAAAACACAGCTGACACCTGCAGTGTATCGAGCAGGCTCAGCGCCTCCATGACGTGCAGAAGCGGTCAGGGGGTCTCGTGCAGCCGGGGTCCCTTGACTGCCAGCTAGAACACGCAGGGGGTTTTTAGCAAGATTTATTCTTGCTAGACTGTGTCTTATAGTCTGAAAAACACGGTATGTTTTATTGAACGCCACGAAAAACCCTGAAAGAATCCGGCCTTAGTGAACATCAACCTCAGGTATATCTGTGCTCACACCTATCGCCCTATCATGACAAGGTTCAGGGCACAACCACTGGCACCCAGGTCAATGTTTTTGGGTTCTCTGCCATGTCCACCTGAAGTAACAGTACTTTCTTACATTTTCTGATAATGATAATTTATCTACAGGATAGGTGATAAACGTGTGATCGGTGGGGGTCTGACCATCGCTGATCCTGATTCTGTAGGTTTTGTTGCAGAAATTTCTGTGACTGAAAATCAGTTCCATTCATGAGATTATTTCTGCAGCAGGTGCACAGATTTCTGCAAACTCCATTCAGATGAATGGGACGGATTCTCAGTCAGAAATTTCTGCAACTAATTCTGCTGCGTGTGACTGCACCCTATAGTGATTTTCTGGACTCTTGGGAAAACTTCTCTAACGACCACTGGGCTCCCACAATGCTCTGCTTTCTGGTAACTAGAATCCAACATTAGAATTTAGCTTTTTGTGAAACATGATATAAACGCCAGGACAACAGATATAAAGAACATTCAACATTTATGTAGATTTCAATTGAGCAACGTTATACAAACGAACTAAAACGTGGGCTCAGTCCTTCAGCTTATGACAGAGAGACATCGTTATGCTGAATGTGCTTCAAGTTAAAAAAAAAAAAAAGGGAAGGAAGGAAGTCCTGAGTACCGCGAGGCCGTCACTTCCCCGCACTGCGTGCAAAATCATGGTCAACTTCACTGACGCACGTCAGTCGCGACACACGCACATTATTGTCTCCACTCTCGGAGCCATTTTGGCGGCGCCACATTCCATTCTCATAATGAATTTTGAGCGCTGGAAAAATGTCCGCCGTCGCCACCACCGCCGTCATTTACACTCACGTAACCAGAAAACCCGCAAACGAGCTACGTTTCGGAGTAGTCCCGCCCCTTGACATTTCAGCATTTTGACCGCTGTCAGAAAGGCACCGCCTATGTCCAATAGAAAGGCCGTATTTGGCATAAGCACCGCCCCCTGCCACAAGTATCCGCCAATGACATCCCTTCCTTCGACAGCTAGCGGACTGGGATGACGCAGCCAGTATTTTCCGGACAGCCGGGAGGGCGGGCACAATTATAAAAACAAATCCGTACTGAAGAGAGAGAAGGCGGGATATGAAGCCGAGCTGACGCCTTTACGTCTTCTTACGCGCAGGAGCCAGCGAGGTCGTGAGTGAAATCTGTACACCGGTTTGTTGTGAGGCGGTGGAGTTCGGCTTTTCCTTGTTGTCCTGTCGCTCCGTTTTTCTTTCTTTCTTCATCAGTGGATGCAGCGCCTTCGGGTCTAAACGAAGGCTAAACCGTGGAGGCGCCAAAGATGCCGCAGACTAAGTCGCGGAAGATCGCTATCCTCGGCTACCGCTCCGTGGGTGAGTGTCTCTCTCTCCGCCTTGGCACCGTGGCACGGCTTCTGATGGCCTGGCACA
The DNA here is from genome assembly GCF_050947455.1 of Rhinoderma darwinii. NCBI lineage: Eukaryota > Metazoa > Chordata > Amphibia > Anura > Rhinodermatidae > Rhinoderma > Rhinoderma darwinii. The sequence continues at coordinate 301,107,260 of NC_134691.1, read as the reverse complement.
CGTGCAGGATATTGCTACGACGTATTGCTTTCTTGATGCATGATTACCACATGCCAGGCCGGTTCCACGTCGTGCTCGCTCCTGGCCTCCTGTGCCTGTCAACGCGTAGTATACATGCTAGACGGGCTCTGCCTGATGTGGCTGTGCTAAAAGACCATGAGGTGCAGCGGCTGAGTTATTGTGACCTTTATCCGAGTGTTCTCACTCACTGATGCCCAGTATGTCCCTAGCAGGTCCAATGCCATGTGGAGAGACCCTGTGAAGTGGCATCGTGTCCTGATCTCTCCTACAGGACATTTAACCCTAATCCCCCAATAAATGATTTCTGCCAATGTCCGGGTTTAATAAAAAAAAAAAAAGGGGGCACCTCAAAAAACAAGGGGGCGCTCCCTCCGTCTGGGAAAAAAAAAGGTTTAACCTGCAGAGGCGACAAGCGTTCTTTACTATGAATCTATGGAATAGTCACCGCAGGAGCCGTCACAGCAGGGACAGTAGATGCTTTATAAAAGGCTTAGATCATTTCCTAGAACAAAAAAATATTACCTCCTATGTGTAGAGATTTTTACCTTTCCTTTTCCTGTCCCTTGATGGACGTGGTGGTTTTTTTTTTTTTTTTGTTTTTTTTTCAACCGTACAAACTTTCACAGTGATGCGCTGATCCCAGGGGGTACAGCAGCAGGCACCCCACCAGCTATCACTATAAAGGGGTACTGAGCTGGAAACCCTCCTCTGTGAAGTCAATGTGCCTTAAAGAGAATGTGGCGCTAGAATTTTTTTTTTTTTTAAACTATTCTTTCAGTGATTACACATTGTTAATTTTTTCACAAGTCAGGACATATTATAAATTAGATTCTAATTTGTAACAGTTCCATGTGCTGGCCACTAGTTGGAGCAGTTCCCAAAATTGCAGCATGGTCAATGTGGTAAAGCAACCTCATTTGCTTTATGCTGCAAATTTGGGGTAGACACACTCGCTCTAGTGTCCTCACACAATCCCCCCCCCCCCCCCTTATTCTGGCTAGTGCCAGGAGGAGGGGGGTGAATCTTCAAAACTCCTACACTGTGTGCTGCCATTTTCTGAGCGAATGCGCAGTGTAGGAGGATTAGATACAGTGTATGTTTGTGTTATACGAACGTAACTTGCCGCCTCCGCTCCTCTGCCTTGCGCCTTCGCTTCCTTGAACATATGGCCGGAAGTCGCCATCTTACTGTCCGGCCGCGGCTTCCGGTCCACATGAAAATGTCGCCGGATTTCGCTCTGCCGAAGACCTTCCTTTTGGTCTGTGTGGGAGCGGCGCATGCACCGTTCCCACACAGATGGTGTACGCTGCAGAGAATGGAACGGCTCTCGTTCACATTCTCTATAGGGTTGTATGTGCTGTATTCCATCTCTGTATGTGTCGTTAATCGACACATACGGAGATGAAGAAAAAAATGGCAGCCCCCATAGAGAGGTAAAAAATAGAACATGAGAACACAAATAAATAAATAAAATGTATGTTCATATCATATTAAAAGCAATATGATAAAAACAAAAAAATACATGACGCCTTCCCTTTAAAGAGGCTCTGTCACCAGATTCTCAAACCCCTATCTCCTATAGCATGTGATCGGCGCTGCAATGTAGATTACAGTAACGTTGTTAGTTTTTTTAAAAACGTTCATTTTTGGCCAAGTTATGAGCTATTTTATATATATATGCAAATGAGGTTTGAAATGGACAACTGGGCGTTTTTTTTTTCGTTATGTCAAACTGGGCGTGTATTGTTTTTAACTGGGCGTGTATTGTTTTTAACTGGGCGTGTTTATGTGTATGACGCTGACCAATCAGTGACCAGTCAGCGTCATACACGCCTCTCCATTCATTTACAAGCAGCACAGCGTTCTTACTAGAACGACGTGCAGCCACATACACAAGTGTCCTGATAATGAATACACATGAAATCCAGCCTGGACGTCATGTGTATTGAGAATCCTGACACTTCTGACTCGCAATAGAAATGAAATCTCGTTTACCTCCGTAATCTCGCGAGATTACGAGTGGCTTGCTGCAATCTCACAGAAAAGAGTCAGAAGTGTCAGGATTCTGAATACACATGACGTCCGGGCTGGATGGTCATGTGTATTCATTATCAGGACACTTGTGTATGTGGCTGCACATCGTTCTAGTAAGAACGCTATGCTGCTTGTGTATGATGCTGACTGGTCACTGATTGGTCAGCGTCATACACATAAACACGCCCAGTTGTCCATTTCAAAGCTCATTTGCATATATATAAAATAGCTAACTTGGCCAAAAATGAACGTTTAAAAAAAACAAACAAACTTTACTGTTATCTACATTGCAGCGCCGATCACATGCAATAGGAGATAGGGATTTGAGAATCTGGTGACAGAGCCTCTTTAAGCCGCATTCACATGATGGTTTTTGTCCTATGGGTTGTCTTGCTCTGTTAGGCTGGTTTATGTTAGTATACCTCTCTTTATTTTATTTTTTTTCTTTGGAGCCTATGGGTGATGTGTGCCCCTGTATGTCATATATCCCAGGCATCCGCTAAACGTACGACATGAGCTTTTCATTAATTACGTGTTAAGCGGATGCCATAATAGGCTATGGGTGAGAAGCCATCATTGGACTACATGCAAACGTGTCATTTGATGTAGAAAATCGACATCAAAACTGCAGGTAATTCCACTGGTAAGGCTGGGTTCACACGACAGGATCCCGCCCGAGTGTCGCCCGGTAAAATCGTCCATTTTGCCCGGCCGGTTTGCATAAAGTTTTGCATCCGGGCCGGGCAGATCTGGACAGTGACATCAGCGGCAACTCCTGAAGGGGAATCCCCATGTGTTCGGGGATTCCGCTTCAGGAGTTTCCCCTGATGTCACTGCCCAGATATGGACAGACATCAAGCGCTCTGTCCAGGAGCGGAATCCCTGAAAACACAGGGATTCCGCTCCTTCAAGGAGCTAAAGTGGGGCTAGCACATAGCAGAGCGGGGAGATACCTCCCCGCTCTGCTATAGTGGCGTCGCTACAGTAGTAGCAGCCGCAGCAGCTGCTAGCGGCGCCATGGAAGGTGTCGCTGGGCCAGGGCGCTTTTAAAACAAGCAGGGGAAGGGAGCCAGCGCAGCGCTCCCTCCACCTGCTGTACACCCCGGCCCTGCCACACAGTGTACAGCGATGCCATTCGTCCGAATGGCATAAACTCCTCCTCCTCACATGCACTCTGCGCTGTGAGGAGGAGGAGATAGAGCGCAAGCGACGGAAAACCCGGCCATCACTCGGGATATATATATATACATACATACATACATACATACATACAGTGTAGTCACGCACTTCTCCTGTCCCCCGGCCGGGGATTGGGGATTCCGACTCCTACAGCGAGCAATAAAAGTCCCTCCTCCTCCTCACATGCATTCTGCAGTAGGAGGAGGAGAGAGAGCGCAAGCGACAGTAGACCCGGCCATCACTCGGGACACATTCCGGTGATGGCCATGTATTACCCGGCCCCATAGACTTCTATGGGGGCCGGGCACCCAGCCGAAAATAGGGCATATCCCATTTTTTTGACGGCCGGTTTTCCCGGCCGTCAAATTATCGGTCTTGTGAATAGCCCCATTAGGGGGTCTATTATTCCTAATGCAGCCGGATGCCGGCCGATTTATGAACGGCCGGGAAACCCTGTTGTGTGATTCCCGCCTTAATTTTAAGTGCAGAAATTGACCTGCGATCTGGATTTGTAAACCAGCAGCATGTCTAATTCTGCTGTGGAGAATGCACAGATTTTCTAGCAAAGCCAAATATTGCGGATCACCTTCAAGTCCCAGGGTTTTTTTTTTTCTATCTACTTGAAACTCTTCTCTTCCCTGGTTCATTCCCAGTCTCTACACCCGGCCTCTAGTGGTGTGTGACACATGCTGCAGCAGTCCCATGTGATAACGCGCTAAGAGTATGTTCAGTTTTTTTGCAGGCAGAAAACTGCCTCAAAATTCCGTTTGGAATTTTGTGGCAGATTTTGATCTGCCTGCACGCCGTTTGCCGCATTTTTTGGCTTTCGACCATTGAGCGCCACGGGCAAAAACGCTGCGAAATACGCTTTCTCTGCCTCCCATTGATGTCAATGGGAGGGCAGAGTCGTAAACGCCCGTAGATACTGCATGTCGCTTTTTCCCGTGAGACTTTTTCGGCTCGCGGGGAAAAACGACTCCGCCTCCTATTGAAATCAGTGTGAGGCGTTTTCAGACGCGGTTTCCGTGTCAAAAAACGGTGTGAACTGACCCTAATACTGGGGGCCAGGTGTACAGTGACTAGCGAAACCTGGGGAGTGTTACAGGAAGTGAGTTTGGTTGTTTTGGTTTTTTTTTTTGACGCATCATAGGAAAATCCACACAAACCTTTTGCGTTTTTTTTTTGTTTTTTTTACGCAAATCCACTCCTTGAACATAGGCGGATTTCTTATGGGTCAGATACGTATCTGATCTAAAACCCACAGCATGTTCAGTCAGAAAAACCGCACCACAATGTGGTGCAGTTTTTCGGACGGAAAGCCGTGCTAGAAAAAAAAAAGTTCATGCTTACCCCAGCTGTAGTCATGGCGAGGCACCCTTTGACAAGTAGCCTGGCCTCCTGGGATGATGCAGCCCATGTGACTGCTGCAGCCTGTGATTGGCTGCAGCAATCACATGAGCTGAAACCTCATCCCAGGAGGCCGGTTTGGAAGAACAGAAGATAGTGTTACTATGACAACGCCTGGATTGTAAATATAAACTTTTTTTTTTTTTTTTTTTTTTTTCTGAGTAGCGATTTTGGCTCTTGTACTGCTTCCCCTTCATTTCTTGCTCACTGTGAATAGCTGTCAAAACAGCAGATTGCTGGGGGACCCGAAAGTCTGACTCTGACCCGATAGGCCATCAATAGCTGATGGGTCAATCCTGAGGATAGGCCATCAATTTTTAGTGGCTGAAAAACCCCTTTAATGGCTGCACGTTGTTGCGGGTGAAACCTCTGTTTACCTGTGAGATCATGCAGCCATTAACCCCTTCCCGACATACGCCGTATATATACGGCGCTGTCGGGAGGTGGTTCCCGCAAAGCGCCGTATATATACGGCGCAGTGATGGTGCGGGCTCAGAAGCAGAGCCGGCACTATCACCGCGGGGTGACAGCTGTATTATACAGCTGGCACCCTCCTGTAACTGCCAGGACCGGAGCTACTCTCCGATCCGGCAGATTAACCCCTCAGATGCTGCGCTCAATAGAGCGCAGCATCTGATAGGTTTTCACCCGATCGGCAACCCAGTGATGCAATCGCTGGGTTGCTGTGGCAATCGGACGCCAGAAAATGGCGTCCGAGTCTGCCTTGTACGGGAGCCGATGAGGACCCGCCTGCGGCGTGTCCTCATAGGCTTGCTGTCAGTGAATAACTGACAGCGCTAATACACTGCACTACGTATGTAGTGCAGTGTATTAGAGTAGCGATCTGGGCATCAGGCCCTCATGTCCCCTAGTGGGACAAGTAAAAAAAGTAAAAAAAAGTAAATAAAAATGTGGTAAAACAATAAAAACACACACATTTCAAATAAAAATAAAGCTAAACTGACTTTTTTCCCATAGTAAGTCTTTTATTATGGGAAAAACCGTAAAAATAAAAAAACCTATACATAATTGGTATTGCCGCGTCCGTAACGACCCAAACTACAAAACTATTATGTAATTTATCCCGCACGGTGAACGCGGTAAAAAAAAAACATGAAAAACAGCGCCAGAATCTTTGTTTTTAGGTCACATCTCCTTCCAAAAAATGCTATAAAAAGTGATCAAAAAGTCACATTTACTCCAAAATAGTACTAATAAAAAACGCCAATCCGTGCCGCAAAAAATAATCCCTGACACCGCTTTGTGCACGCAAAAATAATAAAGTTATGGGTCTTAGAATATGTCGACAGAGAAAACAAATGATTTTATAAAAAAAGTGATTTTATTGTGCAAAAGCCGCAATACATAAAAAAAACTATATAAATTTGGTATCGCCGTAATCGTATCGACCCGCAGAATAAAGCTAACATGTAATCTAGGGCGCACTGTGGATGCAGAGAAAAAAAAACAATAAAAAACTATTCCAGAATTGCTTGTTTTTGGTAATTTCCTTTACCAAAAAATGAAATAAAAAGTGATCAAAAAGTCGTATGTGTTCCAAAATGGTACCAATAAAATCTACAGCCCGTCTCGCAAAAAACAAGCCCGCACACCGCTCAATCAACTGAAAAACAAAAAAGTTACGGCACTAGTAATGCGGTGATGAAAAAACATCTCAATGCGCAGGCCGGAGGGGAACATTCCTTCAGTTTCAGGTCCCTAGTATTTAGGAACTAGGAAAGGGCAGGGACATAGAACATCCGCTGGAAGCGAGGGCGCCCGTATTATACCAGTGCAAAACTTTCCCAGCAATATTTCCCAAACTACGAAGGAGAAAAAGTCCCCAAAAGGTGCAGAGCGTTACAAAGGAGGGATAAGAAAGAAAACCGTTTATCAGTGTGACACCGGCCTGCGCATAACTGATTGCTTCACAGCGTAACACACATCTATGGATAATTGTATTATTTACCCCATTATTATGCCCTGATGTACTCCGCACAGATTACATATACCCTGATGTTCTCCGCACAGATCACATATACCCTGATGTTCTCCGCACAGATTACATATGCCACCACATTATAAGCTGAAATACCAGCAAAACCCCAAACAGAACTATTACCAAGCAAAATCCATGCTCAAAATGGCGGTCTTTCCCTTCTTAGCCCTACAGTGTGCCCAAACAGCAATTTATGGCCACAAGTAAGGCATTACCATGCCCGGGAGAACCCGCTTAACAATTTATGGGGTAAGATTCTCTAGGGGCACAACATCTTGTGCGGTGAATGGGCAGATCAGTGGAGAAATTGCAATTTTCACTTTGCACCATCCACTGCGTATTCATTTCTGAAAAACACCTGTGGAGTCTAAATTGTCACTACATCCCTTGATAAATGCCTTTAGGGGTGTAGTTTCTAAAACGGGGTCACTTTTGTTTGGTACATCAGGGGTTTTGCAAATGCAACATGGCGTCCGCAAACCATTCCAGCAAAATCTACGCTCCAAAAGATAAATACCGCTCCTTTTCTTCTGAATGCTCCCATATATGTAAACAGTCGATTATAACCACATATGGGGTGTTACCGTACTCGGGAGAAATTACTTTACAAATGTTGGGGTGCTTTTTCTTCTCTATTCCTTGTAAAAATGAAAAATGTGTATCTAAAACTACATCTTGTTGGAAAAAAAAAATATTTTTCATTTTCATGGCTTAATTCTAATTAATTCAGCAAAAAACCTTTGGGATCAAAATTTTCACTATACCCCTAGATGATTCCTCAGGGGGTGCAGTTTCCCAAATGGTGTCACTTTTGGGGTGTTTCCACTGTACTAGTACTACAGGGGCTCAGCAAATATGACATGACACCCAGAAACCATTCCAAAATCCAAATGGTGCTCCTTCCATTCTGAGCCCTACCGTGTGTCCAAACAGATGTTTGTGACCACATGTGGGGTATTATTTTACTCGGGAGAAGTTGCTTTACAAATGTTGTGGTGCTTTTTCTCCTTCAGTCCTTGTGGAAATGAAAAAAAAATACCTAAACCTACATTTTCTTTGAAAAAATGTAGATTTTCATTTTTACGGCCTAGTTACAATAAGTTCTGTAAAAAACCTGTGGGGTAAAACTGCTCACTCTACCCCTAGATAATTTCCTCATGGGGTGTAGTTTCCAAAATGGGGTCACTTGTTGGGGGTTTCCACTGTTTTGTCCCCTCAGGAGCTTTGCAAATGTGACATGGCCTCCGCAAACCATTCCTGCTAAATTTGAGTTCCAAAAGCCAAATGGCGCACTTTCCCTTCTCAGCCTCGCCGTGTGTCCAAACAGCCGTTTATTACCACATGTGGGGTATTGTTTTACTCGGGAGAAATTTCTTTACAAATTTTATGGTGCTTTTTCTCCTTTAGTCCTTGTGGAAATGAAAAAAAATTAGCTAAACCTACATTTTATTTGAAAAAATGTAGATTTTCATTTTCACAGCCTACTTGCAAAAATTTCTGCAAAAAACCTGTGGGGTCAAAATGCTCACTATACCCTAGATAATTTCCTCAAAGGGTATAGTTTCCAAAATGGGGTCACTTGTTGGGGGTTTCCACTGTTTTGTCACCTCAGGGGCTTTGCAAATGCGACATGGCCTCCGCAAACCATTCCTGCTAAATTTGAGCTCCAAGAGCCAAATGGCGCTCTTTCCCTTCTAAGCCCTGCCGTGTGTCCAAACAACTGTTTATTACCACATGTGGGGTATTGTTTTACTCGGGAGAAATTGCTCTACAAATGTTGTGGTGCTTTTTCTCCTTTAGTCCTCGTGGAAATGAAAAAAAATTAGCTAAACCTACATTTTATTTGAAAAAATGTAGATTATCATTTTCATGACCTAGTTCCAAAAATTTTTGCAAAAAAACTGGCCGGTCAAAATGCTTGCTACACCCCTAGATAAATTCCTCGAGGGGTATAGTTTCCAAAATGGGGTCACTTGTTGGGGGTTTCCACTGTTTTGTCACCTCAGGGGCTTTGCAAATGTGACATGGCCTCCGCAAACCATTTCTGCTAAATTTGAGCTCCAAGAGCCAAATGGCGCACTTTCCATTCTAAGCCCTGCCGTGTGTCCAAACAACCGTTTATTACCACATGTGGGGTACTGTTTTACTCGGGAGAAATTGCTCTACAAATGCTGTGGTGCTTTTTCTACTTTAGTTCTTTTGGAAATGAAAAAAAATTAGCTAAACCTACATTTTATTTGAAAAAATGTAGATTTTCATTTTCATGGCCTAGTTCCAAAAATTTTTGCAAAAAAACTGGCCGGTCAAAATGCTTGCTACACCCCTAGATAAATTCTTCGAGGGGTGTAGTTTCCCAAATGGGGTCACTTTTGGGGGGTTTCCACTGTTTTAGTTCCACTAGACCTGTTCAAAGCTGACATGGTGCCTAAAATATATTCTAATAAAAAGGATGCCCAAAATCCACTAGGTGCTCCTTTGCTTCTGAGGCCGGTGCTTCAGTCCAGTAGCACGCTACGGCCACATGTGGGATATTTCCTAAAACTGCAGAACCTGGGCAATAAATATTGAGTTGCATTTCTTGGGTAAAACCTTCTGTGGTACAAAAAAAATGGATTCAAAATGAATTTCTGGAAAAAAATAATGAACTTTGTAAATTTCACCTCTACTTTGCCTTAATTCCTGCGCAATGTCTAAAGGGTTAAGAAACTTTCTAAATGCTGTTTTGAATACTTTGAGGGGTGCAGTTTTTAAAATGGGGTGACTTATTGGCGGTTTCTAATATCTAAGGACCTCAAAGCCACTTCACAACTGAACTGGCCCCTGTAAAAATAGCATTTTGAAATTTTCTTGAAAATGTGAGAAATTGCTGCTAAAGTTCTAAGCCTTGTAACGTCCTAGAAAAATAAAATGATGATCAAAAAACGATGCCAATCTAAAGTAGACATATGGGGGATGTTAATTAGCAACAATTTTGTGTGGTATAACTGCCTGTCTTACAAGCAGATGCATTTAAATTGAGAAAAATGTTAATTTTTGCAATTTTTCGCTAAATTTTGGTGTTTTTCACAATAAATACTGAATGTATCGGGCAAATTTTGCCAGTAACATAAAGTCCAATGTGTCACGAGAAAACAATCTCAGAATCGCTTGGATAGGTAAAAGCATTCCGGAGTTATTACCACATAAAGTGAAACATGTCAGATTTGAAAAATGAGGCTCTGTCAGGAAGGTCAAAAATGGCCAAAGAGGGAAGGGGTTAATAATACTCTCTACATGGCCACATGATTTTGCAGGTAAGCAGACCTCTTCATCCTAACGAGGAGTGCTGAACACAGCCGAGGCTACAGGGAGCTTAGCTGAGTGCTTCTGCAGCTTTGTTTCAGCTATGGTGGGGGTCTCCACACCCAGGCCACCACCGATCTCTAATGTCTGCTAAAAGTACAGTTTTCTACTGACTGACCAAAACTGACGCTCCCCAACACTGGTAATTTTGATGGTGGTAAATGACTGCATGCTCAGTACATGTATGTTGAATCGTGGAATGGAACAATCCATGCTACACTGGGAATTTTACATTGTAATGTTTCCCTAACCTAAAAGGCTGCCGATGACATTTCAGGTCACACTGCTGATTCTGGTCTGGAAACATCACTGCTCTGCTCAGGTGACCCCAGGGCTCAAAGGCATTCTCTGTTCTGTAGCTTTATATTGCTGACCTTTCCCACAGCAACAAAACCGTGCGGGAAATTTTTTGCAGGTCAGAATAATCACAAAACCCTTCAGAAACCTTCTCTGAGGGCATTTCAGGTCTGTATAAGTGTGACATCTATGGGTAGCTCCCTCTAGACCATGAGCAGTATGGACGTGGCCCTATAGTGTGGTGTTGATGGCTTCTTTCCTTTTAGGTTTATAAAGATATGTATAGTCCTGTATTACAAGCTTAGGCTAAGTTCATAAAGCTGTTGGGCTCTCCACCCTGGCACGCATCGCTGTTCTTTCCATCAAAACAGAACCCCTACTGACCCTATTATAAGTGAATGGGGTCCACTGGGAACCAATTGGATCAATCATACGACGCATGCAGCAGTGTTGCAGCTTCGGTTATGAACAGTACAACAAACCCAAATGTGATGTTTCATTTCTATCTGGTGGGATATTAAAACAGCCACATGGCTCATCTGACAGGAATGTAGCGTGCGCTGGTCAGTCAGGCTAGACTGTTTAAAGAGTGTTAATTCTGATCACTTGTGGCAGAAGAACATGGTTGGCTTACTTAGAGGGAAACCTGACAACTGATCCCATCTTCTGACTTTTTTTGTAAAATGACTGAGGGAACGGAGCCCGATTCGAACGGTATGTGAACGAGCCCTAAGGACTGTCTTCAAATATTCATCAGGCCCATTTGTCAAATACCTTGATTCTCAATTAATTTGTCTCCTCATAACGCAACTTTTATTTGTATTCCAGGAAAATCTTCACTAACCATTCAGTTTGTTGAAGGACAATTTGTGGACTGCTATGATCCTACAATAGAAAACAGTAAGTGTCATGTGAAATGGTATAATTTCAACTTATTATTCACAATTGCGCAACTAAATTGGAATTCACAGGATATAATGCCACTTTGGCCCTAAAAACACTTAGTGGATTGCTGACATTCGGTTTTATTTCAGGAAACCCATTTACGGTGCCCTCTAGATAAAGCTGGCATCACCCCTGTTCAGAATTCAGCCAGTCATGACATGGCCTTGTGGATTGGCTGCCATGGTCACGTGACATTACCCAGCTTTCTAAACCTTGAACCTGCGTCGGGAGAAGCCATATTTTTATTTTTTTAAGGGAACCTTTCTCCTGCCCATACATGTGCAGCATGTAATGGGCAGTGCTGCACAAACGTTGTCTCACTTTCATTTTTATTTTTTTCTATCCTCGTTATTTAGATATCGGAGTCGTTATTTAGATATCGGAGTCGTTCTATTCGGTGTCTGGTATGCAAATAACCCCCTGAACTGCCAATGGGGCGTGTTACTTATCGCTGTGACACTGCCCAATCTGCTAAGGACAGTGTAACAGGCTTCCTTCCCTGTCTGACAAGAGCTGGAGAGGAGAGTTTTGCGCCCACGCACCGCTCCGCCACAACGGAACAGAAGAGGAGAAGAATGTGTTTTCTTCTGTTCCTTGGCAGCGACGTTCGAGCTTGCACATGCACACTCGCGCACAGCTCCAACACTGCTGCCAATGATGCTCCCGCCACCACGGATCAGAAGAACTCGCGTTATGTTCTGTTCCGTGGCGGAGCTGTGCATGGGCGCACGCTCTACTCTCTAGCTCTTGTAAAGCCTCTTCATCTTGAGTGGCAGTAATACCAGCCATATACTTTGCCTGCTGCCATCGATATGAATATTACTAATAAAAGTTGTTTTAAGTGGGGTGGAATTAGGGTTTTTTGTTTCCCAAAGGCAAATAGGATTTGTTAAATAATTGAGTAATCTAATTACCTTTTTAAAGAGGCTCTGTCACCAGATTTTGCAGCCCCTATCTCCTATTGCAGCAGATCGGCGCTGCAATGTAGATTACAGTAACGTTTTTATTTTTAAAAAACGAGCATTTTTGGCCAAGTTATGACCATTTTCGTATTTATGCAAATGAGGCTTGCAAAAGTACAACTGGGCGTGTTGAAAAGTAAAAGTACAAGTGGGCGTGTATTATGTGCGTACATCGGGGCGTGTTTACTACTTTTACTAGCTGGGCGTTGTGCATAGAAGTATCATCCACTTCTCTTCACAACGCCCAGCTTCTGGCAGTGCAGACACAGCGTGTTCTCGAGAGATCACGCTGTGACGTCACTCACAGGTCCTGCATCGTGTCAGACGAGCGAGGACACATCGACACCAGAGGCTACAGATGATTCTGCAGCAGCATCGGCGTTTGCAGGTAAGTCGATGTAGCTACTTACCTGCAAATGCTGATGCTGCTGCAGAATCAACTGTAGCCTCTGGTGCCGACACGATGCAGGACCTGTGAGTGACGTCACAGATCTGCACTGCCAGAAGCTGGGCGTTCTGAAGAGAAGTGGATGATACTTCTCATCAGAACGCCCAGCTAGTAAAAGTAGTAAAAACGCCCCGATGTACGCACATAATACACGCCCAGTTGTACTTTTACTTTTCAACACGCCCAGTTGTACTTTTGCAAGCCTCATTTGCATAAATACGAAAATGGTCATAACTTGGCCAAAAATGCTCGTTTTTTAAAAATAAAAACGTTACTGTAATCTACATTGCAGCGCCTATCTGCTGCAATAGCAGATAGGGGTTGCAAAATCTGGTGACAGAGCCTCTTTAAAGTCCTTTAAAAATCTTTTGGTTTCATTTTAATGAAGTTTAACCACATATTTAACAAATATGGACATTTCTGTAATCTTCAAATATTATGCCTTCTGCAAAAGTGAAGAAATCGTTCCTGAACAAAACGTTCCCTCCTACATGAGTAATACTGAGCATGAACAACATGCTGATAATGAGGTCTCTGAACTCTTTAGATCTGATGCTATTACAAGCTCACCTTTGAGCCACCTGGCTGTTCCCCATACTCTGCCTGCAATAAAAAGTCTGAATTTCTGGCATAATTTTCCTATATGGTCTTTAATAATTTTACTGACAGGGAGGTATGTAGTAAGTTATGACTATTTGCTTGCCATCCTTAGAATAAGGGCTAGAGCTTTAAAGGTTTATTCCCATTTTAGATGTTTATAGCATATATGTGTGACGGATGAGAGTCCCAGCCCTGCAAGTGACATCAGGAAGAAAGATCCCGGCCTATTCCTGCCACTCCTCTGGCCGAGCAGCCTCCAGTGACACTTCACACAGGAACTTTTTTCCTTTATCCCCCTATTACTAATCTGAGAGAAGACTCTTGTCACACACCCCCCTCCCCACACAGGGATGAGTAATTTGTATATTTACCTAATGCCATTTGTCAACTCCATGACTCCAATCTAGATCTTCTTGGTGTATTCCATTCTGATGACTATCTGCATTTAGTCTGACATATAAGTGGCATGTATGAACGCTGCACTACCTGAACTTTTATATTTAGGGGTGTTGTGCATCTGAGGCTCTGCTTGACTCGGTTTTAGCCACGCATTAATTTTTATCCTTTTTGTTTTCTTTTTATTCATAAAGTTTCTTTTTTTTATGCTAAATTGTGTGAGGGTGCCCATGATTTGTAAAGTGCTGGGTGGTATTTTTACAGTGTACTAGGTGTTTTCTTGCAGAAAATAAATAGGTAAAGGAATATAATCTTAAAAAAAAAAAGAGTATCCACCAGATCTAAAAAATCTATCATCTAGACATTCGATAAATGTCTGGATGCAGGTCCCAGAAGTGGGACCTGCGTCTGTACCAAAAACGGAGGTCATTCGACAATTGCAGTGTTCACGTTTATACTTCTTAAATGGGTATTCTTAGACGTTTATAGCATCTAGGGCAGGGGTCTAAAACTCGGCCGGGTAAATGGGCTGCACATAGTAATGCAGCCCTTTAACTTCATTTTTTTCTATCAAATTTCATAAAATGCAAAATAGTTTATGAATTAGTTCAATTACTATAACAATACTGCTAGGTTTAAACAGAAGGGAAATTTGTAAGCTTATTCCACGTGCTTTATTTTAACACACCAGTTTAAGTGTCACTAAATGCAGTCTTGCTGCTCTGTTGGCAGCGTTTTGCAGACTCTAGAATATCAAGATTGGGCAGCCACTTTTTTAGATAGTTGTGTGTATATATATACACACACACACACACACACACACACACACACACACACACACACACACACACACACACACACACACACACACACACACACACACACACACACACACACACACACACACACACACCTCCTAGAGCCCCAATGGAGCCATCTACAGTGAGGTGAGTCCCCAGCCGGAGCGTTGCCGAGGATTTCCACTGCTGGAGGAGCCCCTGACATCACTGTCCCTAGACAGTGACGTCAGGGGCAACCCCGGCGCTAGTATAGACTCTGCTCTGTAAACTCTGGGGGTGTGGGAGCCCCTGACGCCACTGTCCATATATGCCTCCTCCCGAGGGAGCTGCGGTGCTCCACGGGCCGTGTATGACAGCCTCAGGGGCCGCGTGTTTGAGACCCCTGATCTAGGGGATATGTCAAGTCTGTTAGATGCAGGTCCCAGCTCCAGCACCTGCTTCTATTTTGACAACGAAGGTCCCCCTGTCATCCCGCAGGTCTCTCCATTCTGTTCTATGGGAGTTATGGAAACGGCTCAGCTGTTACTGTAACTCCCATATCAGTTAATGGAGAGAGCAGTGAACAGATCGGGACCCCTTTTTCGAGA
The DNA here is from genome assembly GCF_050947455.1 of Rhinoderma darwinii. Taxonomy (NCBI): domain Eukaryota; kingdom Metazoa; phylum Chordata; class Amphibia; order Anura; family Rhinodermatidae; genus Rhinoderma; species Rhinoderma darwinii. Next base: position 301,092,243 of record NC_134691.1, on the reverse strand, counting down.
TAGTTTCCCCCCCCCACATCCATGGATATGCTATAAACGTCTGATGGGAATACCCTTTTTGTTTCTTTTGTGGTGTTCTAAGCTGATGCATCCAACATATCTCTAATGTAGAACATGTTTATGTCTTCCAGCATTTACTAAACAGATATGTGTGAATGGACAAGAATACCATCTTCAGCTTGTTGACACGGCTGGTCAAGTAAGTATAGAGATCTGTGGATCCAGATGTGAATGTTCATGTATGGGGTTACAAACTATAGAAGAACATTGTGGGAGATTTGTAGAGCAAAATTCTTGCACAATTTGTGGCAAAAAAGCGGCATACATGCTCTGCCAAGTTTATTGTGTTTTTGGTGTTTTGTTTTTTTTAAAAATTGCATTTTTCTATACAAAGTGTGAAGAAAAATGGGTGTGGCAAAGAGGAGCCTTGAAATTTGGCAGATTTGTTAATGGCCTGTGATTCGTTGCGAAATATTTTTTTAAATTACCAGATATGATGGCGTAAGGAAGAGGATAGGTTTAGCCAGTTGTGCCACCTTTATCATACAGCGTGCGCCGCTAATAAATTTGGCGACATGTTTAGTCTTTGTTTTTACTGGCTCTATCCATAAGACAGTATTTCCCCCACTGTATAAGCGTATTTGTTACATTTAGGGCCTTGTACACATGGCCGTATTTGAGTACTGGAATTTAGGTAGGAAGTATAACCTTTCCCCATATAGGAGGCCGTAATATAATGTGGTGGAGGCAGACTTATTTATTTTTCCTGAACTTTGTCTTCCTATCTTGACATTGCTGCACGCAGGGGACAATATATTGTTTTCTTTCCCTCTAAGTCTCTGCAGTAAGTTTCCTAGTGGTCGGTAGTGTAGAACAAGTTGATCTCCCGTTCCCAATCTCTGCTAAACTGTCACTTGTGCTGACCTGTAACTTATTAGATCCATTCCCGTGGAAACGGGGACATCCAGAGCTTGCTGTCTGAAATGAAATAATGTCATGTTTGGTTGTTGTGTGTGGGCGGAGGGGGGGGACGAAACACTACTTTGAACTTTTTTTTATTTATTTTTTCTTCTAGGATGAATTTTCCATATTTCCCCAGACTTACTCCATAGATATTAATGGATACATACTTGTATACTCGGTAACCTCCTTAAAAAGGTATGTGCTGTCTGGCTTCAGGAGATTTGCTGCAGAAACAGGGAGACTTTGCAGTGGGGCACGCTATAGCTGTGGATGAATTGGGTATCCACTGTTAAAGTGGACAACTATTTTGGTGCCTATAACAATAGGAACAAATACCATTCATAGGGAAATTCCCACATTGCACTATGACCTGGTGGTACAAAGCGGCATTTAAACTAATGGGGAACAATTCAACATATGACCATTAGGGCATACTGCAGTTTGGTGGGGGGGGGGGTGTTAGATTATGAATGAGGTAATAAAATCTCTACAGTGCAACATCTTGCTGCTGCGGTTTCCCCACAACACACAAAATGCTACAGAAAAACTGCCACAAACTGCAATGTATAAACCCGAAACGACTTGTAGCTCTTGATGCTTTTTCTTCTATTCCATGCTTGACAAAAAAACTCCAATATCTTAGCCACCAGTGTGAAGAGGGCAACAGTCCCCTTGCTTGTCCTGGTCCTGCTTCATTTGCAAAAAAACTTAAGATGTTGTTTACACAAGAACAGTGTGCGGTACTTGACTATGGCAAAAATAATCAATAACTTCATGTTTATAGACAACTGTAGAACTATTCAATTTGAAACAGTCTGACAAAAGCACATGCCGTTATTGGGGTTTCACCGTTGCCCTCCCCTTGAAATAGACTTTGTGGGGAGGTCTGTTTGGCATGGACATCATGCCGGAGGGCATTTGCAGCATGATCAATCTTAATGAGCGATAATACACCTCTGGTTGCTACGATAAAATACCTCAACATAAAGACCTAAAGTTTCACATGTGAACAGTGCCTTAGTAGTATTGTGCATTTTGTAACTTTTTTTCTTCTTTGTTTGTTTTTCAGTTTTGAAGTGATTAAAGTTATTCATGAGAAATTGTTGGATATGGTGGGAAAAGTCCAGTAAGTTGTGCTGCAATTTTCAAAATCAAAGTCCTGATATATTCTTTTCATCACATCAACTAACTGTGTCTATCTTGCAGGGTTCCCATAATGTTGGTTGGAAACAAGAAAGACTTGCACATGGAAAGGTTTGTTATGTGACTTCTCTTTATAAACTATGTATAATATGGCTATAGTCCGCAGTGGTAAGACTAAAGCAATGCATCATGGGTCCAAACTAATCATATTCATATAAAATATTTCCAGTAAAACCGTTGTCTAACATTACGCCATATTTGCCAAAACCGTTTAGCAGGAAGACTGGCCTTGTAAGCGCTAACTATCGATCTCCGTGCAACTTCCATTTTTCCCAGATCAGTTTAAGGCAATGTTTACAGGGCTTATTTTCAGATATATTTTAGCTCTTAAGCTGCTTGTATTGCATGTTAAAATATTCTTGCAAGCCGCTTCCCATTGATTACAATAGGATGTACGCTGTGTAGTTCATATTAGGTTTATTTTTACGCCACTGAATTAAACCACAGCGTAAAAAGACTTCTAAAAGCGTTTTGCGGCCTGATTTGTGGATTTTGTTTTCCCAATTTTAAATCTTTTCCGTTTACACACACAAAAAAAAAAATGCATGAAAAAACTTAAAGGCTGGATTCACACACACACACACACACACACACACACACACACACACACACACACACACACACACACACACACACACACACAGCGTTTTGCTAAGTGCAGCCAGATGTTATGTTACATTCTATAATAAAATACAATCTACACAATTATACCGCTTTAGTGGCAATTGGCTTTTTTTTTTTCTTTTTTCCCACAAACAACATGCTCTGGGTATAGCGTATTTTGTTTTTTCTACGGGCTTCTCTGTCACCATAAAAAAAAGTGTACAAAATTAACCAAATTAAAAACGCATGCTCTATTTGAAAACTGGTAGCTGTTTTTGATGCAGTTTAAAACGCCAGAAAACTGAAGCAAGCCTTAAAATACGCTCGTAAAAGCCTGGGTTACGCCTAGTTCTTTTCATCATGCATAATATGCTGTGTTTTAGCCTAAGGGCTTGTCCACACACAACAGAATTGCTGCAGACAATTTCTGCAGCAATTCCGTTGCATCAGGCTTTCTGCTGCTGCAAAAACGCACAATTTCCTGCAGTTTTTATGGCAGAAAATGGTGCGGAAATTGCTGCGTTTTTCCCAGTGTTAGGAGATGGAGACAAAACTCTGCCATTCTGCGCACTTTCCATAGCAGGAATTGACATGCTGCAGTCCGAAAAATATGCACCGCAGGTCAATTTCAGCTCTGAAACCTTGCGCAGCGTGTGGATGAGATCTGTTAAATCTCACCCATTTTGCTGCTACTGTATTCTGCTTTTTTGGGTTTTTTTTGGCTTTTTTTCCGGCTGGGAAAAAAGCAGCAATTCCAGAGCGTGTGGACGAGCCCTTAGACTTTGAAAACTATGCAATAGGAAGCGCGGCCATTTGCTATCTGGTAGGCTGTATTGATATCCCTCATTATGTATTTAATTCTTTAAAAAAAAATATGATGGCCACCGGGTAACACCTTGGTCATCTGCAACTTCAGTTTGATCTATGGGTGCTGATTTGCAATCTACATAATTTTGAAACGTGTTTATTTTTATTTTTTTTCATACTGACCTTGTGGTAAGTCATGATTAATACTATATACCTAAATATGTGTATTACAGAGTGATCAGTAGTGAAGAAGGCAAAGCCTTAGCGGAGTCGTGGCATGCGGCATTCTTGGAATCTTCTGCTAAAGAGAATCAGGTGGGTTTTGAGGGTTTACAGACCTTTAGTGGATTTAGAAGTAGAAGATATCTGCATAATCTTTGCAGATGTTCTCTCAGCTACACAAGTGTTTAGCATTTTTATATTAATGGTAAGGGAGATCAAGGAATTTTATATCTAGATCTCAGAATTCGGACTTCGATACTGATACCAAAACGATGCTTTTCCAATAATAAAATAAGTTCTTCCATTTTCTGATGTGAGGCACGTGGTGTGATGAATTTTGAACCTCCATGTTCTTCACATTAAGGCCTTATTTACACGAGCGTAGTTCACGTCCGTGATACGTGCGTGACAATTGCGCACGTCGCACGGACCTATGCTAGTCAATGAGGTCGTTCAGACATTTCGTGTGTTTCATGCAGTGTCCGCTGCGTGAAACTCACAGCATGTCCTATACTTAGTGTTTTTCATGCATCACCCACCCATTGAAATCAATGGGTTTGTGAAAACCACGGACGCACGTCCGTGTGCCACGTGTGATTCGCGCTACAGTTGAAAAAATTAAGGGAATAATAAAACTACCTCCTTAATTTCTGTTTATAAACATCAAACCCACGTGTCATAACTATGCCATACACGCAAAAAACACATTCATCCATGCACCAAGCACTCATGCCATGTGTAACTGCAACGTTCAAAAAAACGCTGCGCACATGTTCATGTAAATAAGGCCTAATAGTAATTAACCCCATAATGTTTGTCATAATGGACAACATTGAATTAAGTGTGAGGTACATGATGGGGTTAATTACTATTAACGTGAGGCACATGGAGGTACAAAATTCATAACTTGTGCTTCACATTAAGTGAAGTTTTTATTAATTACAGCGTACACAAGGGATGCTGTAAATTTGTTGTGGCGATACTGAATGTGTATTTAATGTATTGAGACTTATTTTAATGTTTACTGTAAAGTGTTTGTGGTTTTTTTTGTTACCTTTTTAAAACCACAATGTACATTAGCCTGTATACTGATGGTACACAGGCGGTTGTTAGGACATACCAAAGTATGTCCTAACAGGAAATGTGGTTACTTAATTGATCTTCAATGGACCCTGGGCTGTCTGCCCATATATGGAATGTCCCTCAATTGCATCACAGGGATTCCCTGTGATGCAATCCAATGAGCGTTCCCCTTGAATACTGCAGTCAGCTTTGATTGCAGCTTTCAAGGGAATTATGGGGGAGACAAGAGGCTTCTCTTATCTCCACAGTTAGAGTGGGGCTGCGGCTGTGTAATACAGCCACTGCTTTGCTCCTGACAAATGCGCGCACACGGTCAGCGCTGCAGTAATGAGAATAGAAGGCAGAGAACATGGGCGTGGTTTGAAGTGCGCCCGCCGTGATCTGGCTTCAGTGCCAGCGCTCATCATGCTGACTGCACGTGCACACTTGTCGGGAGCGGGTCAATGGCTGTATTCAGCCACAGCCTCGCTCTGACAATTCATGTGTTACAATACTAAGCTGTGCAGCACAGCTTCGTATCAAAATACATTAACAGTATTGAACCGTTTGTGCACGGCATTGAAACCGTATCGATATTTCGATTCAGCGTGCAACTCTAATATGTACGTGTGACGTAACTGCCTACATTTACAAAGATGAGCCTGAGTTGGACTTCTAATGACTAGATAGTCGGTATGAAGCTACCGTAAAAAGATGGTACAATATGTACATAAGGGAACTTGCTCTGCGGTGGAAACTGATTTCTATTAACGAGTCATTAGGCAAAAGATTTCAGGTACTACAGCTTTGGTTTTAGCTTGCAAGTCCAATATCATGCAATTTCAGTATCATTGGACTGCACTGAAAGCGATGCTGATTCGGATTTGTTTAGAATACCCATTGTACTGTGAACAAACACTAAATTAATCAAAGTATGTTTTGAGTCTATTTCCTTCGGAGCAATTCATGTAACATTTCCGTTATGGGCACATTCAAACGTGGTGGAATTGCTGTTGGATTCCGCTGCGGACAGTCCAGTGGAATTCTCCAGCGGCTGTTTTTTTTACATTTGTTTCTATAAATTTTTAGCAAACTTTGTTCCGACGTTGCAGAAATCTCCGCTACGGACCATAGACTGCGGTGTGGAATTTTCAGTCCGCAGCATGCACTGTCTGTTGCCGAGAAGAAGCGGAATTTCACTGCGTATTTCAGCCTTTGCAATGCAAAAACTGAAATCTGTGGAAAGTCCGCTGTGATATCTGCAACGTCTGAATTACCTGTCAGGTATGCAAATGTTGGTGCAGATTCGTTGCATAATTGCCCCAAATCTGCACCATTTGCAGCGGAAAAAATTCCGCCACGTTTAACGTGCCCTAAGAAGAAATTCTGTAACTCGACAGTCCGCACCTAAAGGAAAAAAAAAAATCATTATCTGTCTTATAGGATTATAGACCCAAAAGCAACCATTTAATATTGGTGATACTGACCAGCAATACGTGCAGTGCAGATATACCACTTATACACACTTCCATTTTCAATAAATAGTGTCTCCCATGTGCTGTGAAAGGCTACTATGTTTTTCTCTGCTGCCTCCATTATATTTTTGATGCATTTGCATGCTCTACTCAACATTGCAGTTCAGTGGTAAATTTGGAACCCAACACCATCTCTAATACAATTTCCGGATCTGAGTACTCTGTACCAGCGGAGAGATGAACATGCATTTGTGACTGCGATAAAGTGATCTCTTAAGAATACCCCTTATTGCTCTTTCCAGCTATGTGTTAATCTCTCCTGTCAGCATTTTTATTTTTAGCAACGCTTGTGGTCATTAATGTGTTTGCCTCTTTGTTTTCCAGACGGCGGTTGACGTTTTTAAAAGAATAATTTTGGAAGCCGAAAAAATTGATGGTGTGGGTTCACAAGGGAAGTCGTCATGCTCCGTTATGTAATTCCACTACACAAGCTGCGGACGCTGGGAATATATTCTACTTGAATAAGCAAACTGCCTGTTCGACTTCAAAACGAGGCTTTTCTGTTAACTATTCCCCTCCCAGCAGAAGTGTAATTGCTAGTAATGCCTTGGGACATCTTCTGGGACTGGAAAGGTTACACAGATGTTAAGATAGGGATGGTCACAGCCGCCTTTTATTTTATTTTTTTCCAGTTATGCGATACCTAACATCTTCAATCACTCACTTTCAATTTGTATATCATTTTACCTAATATTATGGCCAATACTTTTACTGGCATTAATTTTTCAGTGTAGTTTGTTTATAATATTGTAATCACTTAAATGATACCTATTGTTACATTAACCCTTTACTTAACCAGGCTTGAACGTCAGTGTTTCTTTCATTGTTCAGTGTAAACTTGTAAATAAAACAGCTGCAGACCTTGTTCTTGGTGTCTACTTGAAATTTTGGTAACACGTAATAGCCTCTGAGCTGGCAATATGCAATAGTCTCCTACTATTCAATGCATAATCACATTGTGCTGCAGTTTTTCGGTGGGAATTGTCATGGTAACGCAACCCTCCTTTGCTGTCTGGTATCGCTGGATGATGCTACAGCCCATGTGACACATTGGGATGAAATGTCATCTGAGGAGGCCAGACTGGAGAAGGAAGCAAGGAGTTCTGGGTTTTTTGCTTTTTTCCTGAGTTACGATTTTTGCAATGGAATCGCAGCATCAATCGACATTCTGCACTTCATTCGTCTTATGAAGGTTTTTTTTTTTCTCCAGCATGAGATTTTCGGAATCTCATCCACTTTGCTGCTACTGTAGATGTTACAGAATTTCTGCACGGAATTCCATTGTGGAAATTTCGCAGCATTTACGCTACGTGGAAACACTGCCCAAGGGCTGTTGCACACAATCACATCGTTAAGAGAAAGGACTGGTCAGTCATGTTCAACCTATTCTATAACGTTGATCCAGAGGAAGGCAAAAACCCGATTTTAGGGTTTGTTCGCACTTACAAAAAAAGTGGCTGACACTTACGGAGCTGTTTTCAGTGGAAAACTGCCTCTGATTTCAATAAGTTCTTGAAGCTAAAAATAAAGGTTCTTTTGTTTTGAGTCGGTTTTCAGTGTCAATTGAAAATCGGTTTAAAAAAAAAAAAAAAGTGACATGCTGCTTTTTACAAGATGTTTTTTTAATTCAGCAGCTCAAAAATACCTTGTGCTGATCAAACGAGGTGTATTTCCCTTTTCGATTCAATGAGAAGCTGTTTGTAGGTGTTTTGCTAGTGGTTTCCAGGCGTATTTCAAGGCCTTTACACTCAGAAATACGCCTGAAAAAAAACGATGTGTGAACATACCCTAAGGCGTATGTATGCCCATTGCCACATATTGGGGAGAAAAATTCCTTCCGGACTACAAATATATATCAATCGGAAGAAATACCTGGATCAGTGACCCATCTACGGCAATTTTGCACACTTCACCTGTGATAATATTGATCAAGAAAGGCATGTGGGCCTCCCTCTTGAACTTTTAAAAAAATAAAAAAAAATCAACCATCACACCATCTTGTGGCCGAGACTTCCATGCTCTTACAGTAAAGAATCCATGTCTGATCACTTCTTTCCTCTTGATGTAGAGGACACCACCTTGTCATGATTGCAGGCCTAGGTATAAAATATAATTAGACAGCTCTCGTATACCCATTCATAATCTACATTGTAATTATTATTGTTTTTAACTGAATATCCCAAAGTTTGATAAGCCATACTTGTGTTACAAGTCACTCATTCCATTCATTTCCTTATTTGCTATTAGTCATCCCCCTGCACTAGCTCTAACCCAGCTATTCCCCCTACAAAGGGGTGTAGCCGAGGCTAGTGGGGAAATCTTAGATGTAAGGGACTTTCTGAAGATGGGAGGCTCCGTAGCATGTTTTTAGATCTGGCAAACCAACCCCGCTTCCAGTTTTAAATAGAAGGGAGTGTGCAATTTTGGCAGGTTTACTAACCGGTATTTCTTTTGTAAAGTCCGAGTTTAATGAATAAAAACAATTTAGCGAGGGCTTTCATAGGGAGAGATTGCAGAACAGAAGATTAGGTAAGATGTTGAGTTTGTAAATGGCACATGACACACCAATAGTTTTCAAGAGGTGGAGATGGTTGCTGGGTACAGTGATATTTCAACACATCTGAGACCCATTGAAAGGAATCCACTACAGATACTTGGAGAGAAAGTGTAAGTCAAATATTCAAGGCCATAGAATTTTTTTTAATTTTTTATTTTGAAATTGAGTTGGAATGTGTGAAAGTCAGCCATAAGGTTTGGAAAAGTAGTTTGGAGAGATTATAAAAAGACGTCCGTTTGGGCTTTCGGCAGCACACCAAAGGGTTAACATGTTCTCTTTTCCTACTAGGACAGAAGAAAACACATTAATTCAATTAACCAATCAACATGCTGGCAGCTCCTTAAAACACCCCCAGAGGCCTCAACGAACGGTTTCCCCCCCCCCCCCCCCTCTTACTAGGAAGAAGGTTGTTGCTCTTATCCCTCCTGGCATACTGAGTGTGTCACGGCTCAGCCGTTCCCTGTCTCTCTTAGATACCTGGAGCTATGGATGTCAGTCAGGGTGATCCTGGTCTGACGCTTCCAAAAGGGATTCCATGCTTCTGGCTCTGCCTGCAGGTGTCTCAAGGCAACCGGTGAGAGCATTACGCTTGTGGCCATTCCTGCTGCTCATTAAGTCTGACGCGTGGTGTCGCTCTGTTTATTGCTTCCCTGGCGTGTTCCTCGGTGATCCAGCCGCCGGGAGTCTGACGCATGCGCACGAGTGGTAAGTCCATGTGCGGGATACCCGTTTGTATCGCGGGACCTGGCAATTTAACGGTATTGGCGGCAGTGTGATTCTGCCATTTTCTATTATTGGCACAAGATGTCCAGTCATTCAAGAATCAGGAAAAAGGAAGCATAAGAATAAACATAGGATGTGTACACTGTGTGATGATACTACTGATGGATGTCACGACTGTGCCCCCCCTGCTGAGAACTCTGGGTTCAGATCTGAAGCTCAAGAGTGTTTTTTGGGATGGTTGAAGACTCGGCTTACAGAAGCCTTTCAAGAGGTTTAGTCCTCTCATAAAGGCGCTAAGAAACACAAAGTCTCTAGATGTCTATCGCCTTCAGCTTCATCAGAGGATGATGTACAAGTGGTGTCAGAAGGGGAGATTACATCTGATACTGATACAGGATTGCCAGAGGATTATCTCCTCCACAAGGAGAAAGCAGACATCTTGACTGTCAGTGAAAACAACTGTCGAAGAAAATTAAAGAAGGTCTTCCTAAAAAGGAAGCACTTTATTATTTTCCTAAAAAAACACATAGGTTTCTGCCTGATCAACCACTGCTTAATGAATTTATGCAGATGGACTGGTCAAAACCAGATAAAAAGTTGGATACTGGATCCAGATTTAAAGCAGTCTCTAAACTGGACCCTAAAGACTTAGAGTGGGAAGCTCCCCCTAAGGTCGATTTGGCAGTAGCCAGGCTGTCTAAAACAATCTATGTTTCCAGTGGAGGACTCTACATTACTTAGAGATCTGATGGATAGAAAGGCGGATGCAGCCACTTGGAAAGCATCTATGGCTACTGTGCCAGTAGCTAAAGCTCTCAGAATCTGGTTTAGCCAGCTTTCCAAAGACCTGCAGGAAGGGGTCCGAGAGAAGAGATACCCCAGTATCTGCCAGATATAAAATTAGCTGCAGAATTTTTGGCTGATTTCCCTCTTGATGCGCTTAGATTAAGCTCCAAAGTATTGAGTTTATCTACCACAGCTAGGAGAGCCTTATGGCTTAAGGAATGGTCAGTCTAATTTCTGCAACTTGCCATTTCAGGCAGGAAGCCTGTTTGGACCCCAGCAGGATACAATTTTGGAGTCCCTGAGTGACAAGGGGTATCTTTCTTTCAAACTCCCAAGATACCCAGGTTCAGGCCCTTTCGGAGGCAATACAGAAGGTCCCCGAAAATGAACATTTTAGACAGTACAAACAACGACATTTCAAGCCCAGGACGGATTCAACGTCATACAGGCAGAAGCCCTTTCCTGGGGGTCCCAAAGAATCAAATTTGTGACGCCAATCTTCCGAATGCCAGGATAGGGGACAGGTTATCTCGGATCTCCTGCACCAGGCTCAAAACTATATCATTCTTCTGGGTTCAGTCCTTGATAAGGAGAGGGTACTCCCTAGAGTTGTCTCAGTCTCCTCCAAACATGTTTTTTTTTTATCAACCAAGGAAATCCTCACTCTAAAACTCATAAACGGATTCATATCCAAGGGGGCTCTAGAAAGATATGCCTTATCACCAGCAAAGGTCAGGCATTTACTCCAGAGTTTTTGTTCTACCTATATTCCTCTAGATCAGATTTGTGGAGCCGTTATGTGTTCAACACCATCTACATTTATTAAACATTACCGGCTAGAAATGTCAGAGAGTTCAGCTATGGCAAAAGAGTGTGAGAAAAAGCTGCTCCTCTTTATTTCCACAATTTTATTGCTTCTCAACTTCCATTATTGGCTGCCATAGGATGTCCAGGCAAGATTAAAATGTACTTACCTGACGTTTTTATTTCCTGGAGTCCATAGGCAGCCTAATTTTCCCACCCTAAATATATTTTCTGTTTTGGTTTTGGTTTTTTGCTGCATACTGATCTAATTACAGCTTGTTAATTTAATCACTGCTAATTAATTGTCTCTTCTACTGTAACTAGGGATAGAAACTTTAACCTATTATGTGCTGGACTCTTGGAAAATAACATTTCAGTTAAGTAAATAAAACATTTTTGGGCGATTCTGTTTCAATCTTTGGTGTCTTAATTTTCTATTGAACTTGGAAACTTTATAACCAACCTCTATCAGTATTTTATTATTATTCTCCCTCTCCTTACACAGTTGCCTGTTCGACTCTTTTAGTATGAAGCCATACAGGCTTTATTGGACTGTGTGCAGGGAGATGTTCTCTGTACATATGGAATGCAATAAAACGTACCACTATTTTTTTGGTCTGAGTGGTAAAGAATCTGACAGAAAAAAACCTCTCTGAAATCGGAGGCATACAGAAGCACAGTAGAGGACTTATAAAAGCTCTAAGTTGTGTACAAATGGATCCATAATACGTTTGTGCTTGAGCCCTATTTACTGCTAGCACCTCTGTTTAAAGAGGACCTGTCACTAGGTCATACAAGTTGAACTGGTTTACTGACCTGTCTCCCTGATTTCAACGCTGTTTTTTTTTCTTCCTGGAAAATTCTAGAGATATGGCTCACTGTTTTGTCTCCCTATATGCTATTATGGTGTAGTTAGCCAACAGGGCGTGAACTAACCTCAAGCCTCCTTGCGTTGACTGGTCAGTATCAGAGGCAGGGAAGCTAGCTCCACCCCGTTGGCTTACTACAGCAAATTAGCATTTAGGGAGCAAACACAACAGTGGGCCATATGTCTGGATTGGGGGAGGTTCAGGAAAAAAAAACTGCTTGAATCAGGGCGACAGCTCTATTCAGGTCAGTAAAACAGTTCAACTTATATGACCTTGTGACAGGTCCTCTTTAAATGGATTATATACTTTCAGTTGCCTTCCTTGGATGTGCGCGGGGGATTTATATGTACTTAGAGAGTTTAGCAATGCTACTACACTCTTTACACTATGAATTGTAATACTGTGCATGAACAGAATGTATCTAAGGGAGATTATTTCCCTGACAAGACGCTCTCCCTCTTTTTCACATTTAAAGCCCCCTGGAAGTTTATGGTGCTATATTATCAACCTCAACCAATCTCACTTTCTGCCTTTCAGCTATATATTTTTTTCCATTCAAAATACCCAGTGGCCAGATCTCTGGAATATGAACAGGGTTCATCACTTCCATTCATGTTTTAAATAGGCAGTTTTTAGGGCATGTTGTGTTCCCCACTGACTTCAATAGGTAAAAACGTTCCTTTTTATTTATTTTGTTGGTGGATTGCGGCACATTTTTCTTTCGGCACCCAACACAAAACGTGGACACAGACTAATGGTATGGGAACTGTATTAAATGATTTTCCTGTCTTTCTGATCTTTATAGCCCTCCTGAGGATGTGTCTCATAAGAAAATAGTCATGAATATTCTAATTTCTGAGAATAATCTATAGCACATGTGATGTAGGTAGGAACAGTTCGCCCACATTGCATTTGTTTGAGGACTGAGATGCGTTTATTTCTTCTGGAAAATAATATGGTATGTTGCTCCTGGGCTTTATTTGTCTTCTACAAGTCTGATTACCAAATGTCTTCAATTGCAAATGTTTTATACAGAGCACATTTACTTTGGAAACTCAAATAAGGGTAAATCAACAGATTGTGATGACTAAAATGTAATGTCTACTCTGTTTCCCTTCACACAAGGTCCATCATGCACCTGAATAAACTGGTTGGTAAAACGTGTAGTACATACCATGGCAGAGAGTGGAAATAGTAAGAACTACTACCCTTCAGAATCCGTTAGATGATTCTTTAAATATTTAATTTGCTTCAATTTTAGTTTTACTAGGGCAATACTTGTAAAATACATGCAATGAGATTTTTAATTTGTTGCATTGTGATATGGGACAGAATCTAATCTCGTTGATTAGGAACAATCAATACCTACCCCCACTTGTACATATAAAACATGTTAGGTTAAAGAGGCTCTGTCACCAGTTTCATACTTCCCTATCTCCTAACTAATCTAATAGGCGCTGTGTTTTCGATAACTTCTGTGTTGTTTTTTTTTTTAAAAAAACGTTTACTAGTGACAAAGTTATGATCATTTTAATTTTAACATTTACGCAAATTTTTTGTAAAAGCCCAACTGGGCGTTTTTTTACTTTAACCAAGTGGGCGTTGTAAAGGAAAGTGTATGACGCTGACCAATCAGCGCCATACACTTATTCATGTCCAGCTTTAGTCACAGCACAGCGTGATATCACAAAATCACACTGTGCCGTCACTTCATCCCGCGGGTCCTTCACCGGAGCGACAGAAGAATTACCAGACATCGCCTCCAGCCGACTCCTGGCTGGAGAGGCGATGTCTGGTCACTCTCCCGACGCTCCGGTGAAGGATCTGCGGGAGGAAGTCAAGTCACAGCGTGATCTCACGAGATCACGCTGTGCTGTAACTAAAGCTGGACATGAACGAAGAGAAGTGTATGACGCTGATTGGTCTTTTACAAAAAAAATTCAAAAATGTTAAAATGCTCATAACTTTATCACTAATAAACTTTTTTAAAAAAAAAAAACAACAACACAGTAGTTATCTAAAACACAGCGCCTATTAGATTAGGTAGGAGATAGGGAAGTATTGAAACTGGTGACAGAGCCTCTTTAAAGATGGGAATTTAGCTCGCCATGTCTCTTGTGCCCAGCAGTAAAGATTGAGGAAACAGTGTTACCTGTTTAACTTGCCAGGATTTTGCAAGATTTTTATTTACACTTTTTCCCTCCAAGGGGCCTGCAGAAAGCCTTGCAGGAGAAATGTCACCCACGTCTCTCCAAAACACACCCACTGGAGTGGATTTCCCAGTCACAGAGTCGGCAACTCTGTGGATGGGGATTCCGCTTCAGGAGTTGCCCCTGATGTCTCTATCCATATATGGACAGAAACATTAAGTGCTCCGTCCAGGAGCGGAATCCCTGGCCACACGGGGATTCCGCTCCTTCAGGGAGCTATAGTGGCGCTAGTAGAGAGCAGAGCAGGAGGATCCCTGCTCTGCTATAGTGGCATTGCTAGCAGCGCCGCCGGCCATGGGGGGGCCCGTCAAGACGGGCGGCCAGGGCGCCCTCATGCTTGGTATCGCCGCTAGCAGCCGCTATGGCTGCTACAGCGGTAGCGACGCCACTGAGTGAAGAAGAGCCCAGGCGGAAAGGCGGCTGCTGAGTTGCCGGGCTCGGGCGCTTCTGAAACAAGTAAGGGAAAGTAGTCTGCGCATCGCCCCCTTCCTCCTGCCGGAGTGATGCTCGCTGTGCGTTGCACACCCCCAGGGCCGCCATCAGGAATTTCTGGGCCCCATACAGCTACATTTTCTGGGCCCCCCTTTTACTGCTCGTGGGAAAAAGACGCCGACGCCTCCCATTGGAATCAATGGGAGGCAATTTCGGGCCGTTTTTGACGAGTTTTGCAATGTGGTTTCCGCGTCAAAAAACTCGTCAAAATACTCAGTGTAAACATAGCCATACACGTATAAATTCCCTGCGAGTGGCGCAGCACCCGAGCCTACTGTATAATGACATTCTGCAGCTGCCTGTCTTCCTGCTTCAGTTCCTCATGATTTTCAAGATCTCTGCCTGCTGTCTGTGAATGAGAACATTAAAACCAGTCCTGGCTTATTACTTTCACAGCTGATGGTCTTGTTACAATGTATCAGTGTAGATAAGAGCCATCTGCCTGGAGTCCAGCACAGGAGAGGGTTTTGTGCTGTTGCTGCGTTTAGCTCACAGATGATTGACTGATACATTGTAACAAACTTTCTTATATGCAACTTTAACGCCATACAGCCCCCACTGTAGAGAAAGCCATACAGCCCCCTCTGTAGATAACGCCATACAGACCTCCTGTAGATAACGCCATACTGCCCCCCCTTGTAGAGAACCCCATACAGCCCCCTCTGTAGATAATGCCATACAGACCCTCTGTAGATAACGCCATACAGACCCTCTGTAGGTAACGTCATACAGACCTCCTGTAGATAACGCCATACTGCCCCCCCCTTGTAGAGAACACCATACAGCCCCCTCTGTAGATAATGCCATACAGACCCTCTGTAGATAACGCCATACAGACCCTCTGTAGGTAACGTCATATAGCCCCCCCTGTAGATAACGCCATATAGCCCCCCCTGTAGATAACGTCATATAGCCCCCCCTTTGTAGATAACGCCATACAGCCCCCTCTGTAGATATCTACAAAGGGGGCTGTATGGCGTTATCTACAGGGGGTCTGTATGGCGTTCTCTACAAGGGGGTCTGTATGGCGTTCCCTACAGTGGGGTCTGTATGGCATTCTCTACAGTGGGGTCTGTATGGCATTCTCTACAGGGGGTCTGTATGGCATTCTCTACAGGGGGTCTGTATGGCGTTATCTACAGTGGGGGCTGTATGGCGTTATCTACAGTGGGGGCTGTATGGCGTTATCTACAGTGGGGGCTGTATGGCGTTACCTACAGGGGGCGCTGCATGGCGTTACCTACAGGGGGGGTCTGTATGGCGTTACCTACAGGGCGGGTCTGTATGGCGTTACCTACAGGGCGGGTCTGTATGGAGTTCTCTACAGGGGGGGCTGTATGGCGTTCTCTACGGAGGGGGGGGGTGTATTGCGTTACCCACAGGGGGGCTGTATGGCGTTCTCTACAGTGGGGGCTGTATGGCGTTATCTACAGAGGGGGCTGTATGGCGCTAACGCCATACAGCCCCCCTGTAGGTAACACTATACAGCCCCCCTATAGGTAACGCTATACAGCCCCCCCTGTAGGTAACGCTATACAGCCCCCCCTGTAGGTAATGCTATACAGCCCCTCTGTAGGTAACGCCATACAGCCCACCCTGTAGGTAATGCTATACAGCCCCCCTGTAGGTAATGCTATACAGCCCCCCCTGTAGGTAACGCCATACAGCCCCCCCTGTAGGTAACGCTATACAGCCCCCCCTGTAGGTAACGCTATACAGCCCCAACCCCCCCCAAAAATATCTGACCTACAGTGTGTCCTACAAAAGAAATGTATCCCCTATCCACAGGATAGGGGATACATGTGTGATCGCTGGCAGCGATAAGGAGAACGGGGGACTGAAAGTCCCCTGAAGTTCTCCATGACTAACCCCTGACTTCCGGCGTCTGCGCAGCTCAATAAAAATGAAAGGAGCGCTGGTCACGCATGCGCAGAAGCGCGACCGGCGCTCCATTCATTTCTACGGAGCTACCAACATAGACCTCGGAAGTCCGAGGTTTGTGATGGAGAACTTCAGGGGACTATCAGTCCCACGTTCTCCCTATCAATGCTAGCGATCGACACGGGCCCCCTCATGCCGCGGGCCCCCGGCGGTAGTTACGCCACTGGCCAGGCCCCTTACAGAAGTACCCCTAATACCCCCCTGATGGCGGCCCTGCACACCCCTAAGGCCAGCCCTGGTTAAGGGTCTCTAATGATGCACTACTAATTTGTGAACACTTCCTTGTCACTTCAAGACGCTCTGTCTCTATTTGCAGAGTTATGAGCAGCCTCAGCACAGAATTTACACAGTCGTTGCTGCTGCTAGAACCAAAATCGGTAATACAAGTGATTTAGGAAAACCATCATAGTGCACTACACTATAATCATTCTTCAGTGAAAGTGGAGGTACACTTTAAGATTTCCCTTCACTGGAACTAAGGGACATAGGCCAACCCCATAGCGTTATCCCTACCCCACCAAACTTAACAGTTGGCACAATGCAGTCAGGCAGGTAGCGTTCTCCTGGCATTCGTCAAACCCAGACTCGTCCATCACACTGTCAGATAGAGAAGCATCAATCATCACTCCACAGAACATGTTTCCAGAGGCGGCGTGCTTCACAACACTCCATCTGATGCTTGGCATTGTGTTTGGTGATGCAAGGCTTGCATGCAGCTACTCAGCCATAGAAACCCATGATATGAAGCTCCCAGGGCACAGTCTTTGTTCTGATGTTAATGCCAGAGGAGGTTTGGTGTTCTGTAGTTGAGTCAGCAGGGTTTTAGCAACTTTTATGCACTATGCACTTCAGCACTCGGTGACCCCGCTCTGTAACTTTACTATGGCCGAGTTGCTGTCGTTCCTAAACGCTTATTCTGTGTAATAATACTACTCACAGTTGATTGTGAAATATATAGGAGGAAAGAAATTTCACTAACTCATGTTACAACGGTGGCCTCCTATTACAGTATAACACTGGAATTCAGTGAGCTCTTTAGAACGACCCATTCTTTCACAAATGTTCATAAAGACGACTGCATGGCGAGGTGCTGGATTTTATACACCTGTGACAATGGGACTGAATAAAACAACTGAATTCAATGATTAAGAGGTGTGTCCCAATACTTTTGTTCATATAGTGTATATAAATTATGTATATTTCCATTGAGTGTATATTAGAAATGCTTGTCACATTTACAATCCCCTTTAAGTTTGGAAACCTGGTAAATGCGCTAATTAAAACAAACCAGTGGGAACAACCCTCTCCGCTCAAGTTTTATGCATGGCTACCTGGCTGAGACACCACGTGGGGGCATCCACAACTCACCTAAGAGTCCCATAACTTCTGCATAAGGTGTATGAGATGTTCTATAGTGTCAAATATGGGTTTGGAACTTGTCTGGGCAAAGCAGAAAACCTTACTAAAAAATAAAGCTATAGTTGTCTACCACCATCTAGTCCTTTAAATGGGGGTTGTTACAGCTTTGTGTTCTAATCTCACAAGAATGTATTTTATTTTGTATTCCATGGATTTTAGACTTTATCTTTCTAGCTGAAAAGTTAAAATTACTCTGCACATTCCTAGAGTTCCAAAAGCATTAGAAGCCCGACTAATAAATCAGTTGTTCTTGAAGCGGGATGTAAAGGGCAGAAATAACAAAATCCTTCTCATAATCAGCCCATTGTGTTAAGTATTTGTATCCTGAGACACATTTTATTTAAAAGGTCATACGTGTACTGGACCTGAGTTGGTAAGGAATACAACCTATAAGGCAGAATAGAAGCCACCGTGTTATAATGTATTCTGTGCTGAAGAGAAACTGCAAAGAATATATTGTTTTCTTGCAGGACTGTAGACCGTGAAGAAACAGCCTGTAGTCTGCTAATAGGATGACAAGCAATATGAATCCCTATGTTTCCTTCATTGTTATTTGATCATGTCCACCACTAGACGGGGTGGTTTAGATAATAAATACCACTGCGCTACTGAATTGTAATTTAAGCAATTCCCAGATTTTTTATGTAACACAAACTAGAACATTTCTTGCTGTTAGGCTGGATTCCTACAACTGTAATATGGGCACAACACCCACACCCCTCGTGGTTCTATTTATCTGAACTATTCAGAGAATTTGATGGTATTCTAAGTTCAGTTCAGTAGGGGGTCCAGGTGTTGTGGCCATATTACATCTGTGTGAAACTGGTTTTGAAGGGGTTGTCTCATGAAGACAACCACTGGTCTGTATACCCAATTAGGGCAAATGGCCACCATAGAAGGGGTTCCCCGCTCAGGACCCCCTCTATGAGACAGAATGGAGAACTACTCTGTAATACTACATTGCTGGCCAGATAAGGCTTTCCCCAGCAAACAGTTGATTTTGCTGGGAGTGCTGGGAGTAAGAACTGCATCGATCAGCTGATCGGTGGATGCATTTTGAAAGGGGTTGTATCTAATGAGACAACCCCTTTAAGTAAAGTCAACATAAATTAACTGGCCATAAATAATATAAAATGGCTAATTTAACAATATGCAGCAACAACCACATGCTTGCTATACATTTTAGAACTGTGAGGAAAGGATTTGATGCTGTAAAAATAGTAGGTTTGGACCGTTGCTTAGCAGCAATCTCGGAATACACTGGGTGACAACTGAAAATCTTCTTATTCCTGTGTATTCTGCTTGTCACCGTATCTCCACCAGGCTGTTTTCTGTTTCCTGCAGATGATGCAAGACTATTACAAACTAGTAATTTCTCTCCCTCCCTGCAGTGGTCTGGAGATTGCTTACTGCTTGTGACATGCATGCTGCTGTACAAGGCACAGTCTGCAGCTTCTCCTGTGCCTTAGACCTGCATCTAGGTCCGCATTTGTGGCAGTCCAGCATCCTGCTTACAACATGACATTATCTATATACCTATAGGTTCTGATAGATGTGATCTGGGCTAACCTTGCTATGTGATGTCTGGACGAGGCATCATGGAACATGTAGTTACCAGACCTCCTGACCGAAAACAGTGATTTCTACAATTAAGATGGCGGACAGAAGCTGGACTGTTCTTTTATAAACATCAAGTTGGAGGTGGCATTGAGATAAATAGTAGAACACTCTTATAATGTGGGATAGAATGGGGGTGGTAAGGATACATTTATGTATCTGCTGGAGTTATCTTTAACATAATCTAATGCTGTTATATAGCGTATTGTAGCTATTTTGTCTAACCAAATTGTTAGTACTTTTCCTGTAAAGGGCCTGTTCACATCAGCGTCGGGCTTCCGTTCATCGGTTTCGTTCACGGAAGCCTGACGCTGATGTGAAGAGGCCCTTAGGATCTCATGAAATATAGACCACACATTCTAAAAAAACAAAACTGCAGTAAAAATATACATGTTACTATGGCATATGCACAATCAGAACAAAATAAAACATTTAATGCACTGATTATGTCATCTCACTGTCACATTTCAAGGATCTGATCGTCATTGTCACCTGATCTAAGTAGTGGCAGTGCGATATTTAACACAAATTATGAGAGCGATGCAATATCTAGCACAATTTATTACTCGTGTAAATAGTTATTTTATCAGTATAATAAAGTAAGAGTTTTACTATCAGGTGCTAAGAAATTAATCGAAATGTCACAATCAATATAGCTGCTGAAACAAAAAGTAATTATTCCTCCTTATGTGCCCTTACTCTCGCATTGGATCGCTGCTCCTTAAATATCCTGTTCCGCTGGAGAGACGCCACCCCCGGACGAAGGCATTCCTGCCAAAACGCGCGTCGGGTTTGGTGTCTCTGCAGGCAGCAGGAGCAATTACACATGGGTAAGCTGTATTATGGCCATACATCTGGCTTCTTTCTGTGCTATTATGTTTATATGCATTAATTCCAGGTAGTTTTATATAGAAACAGCATCACGTTACTTCAGGTGAACATACCCACTCTTTATACTGCCTTGGTCTTTATACTATATGTTATTCGGTCTTCCCATATTGCTTCTACCTGCAGGACACTTGTTTGCATTGCATGGTTCCATTTTTATTGATTTATTTTGTGTATTCATGTCCAATAAAGTTTTTTTCATATTTCTATTAAATGATGTGTTAATTGACCTTCTTCTATAGGCTAGACCTGTGATATCATAGGTCAATGCACCAAGTCGATACTTGGTTTCTCATTTAACCAATTGTTCCTGGTGACAAAGCAGAGGGAGCCCATTAGAGCACCCATCCCAAAAGGTGCTACCTGGAAGGGGTTTCTTCGACACTGGTTACCAGTCTAACAATTGGTTTGTTCCTGAATGTACAAATAGGTCATTTGAAACAAAAAATTGCAATATCTTTATAAATAAAACATTTACTAATTTATGACAAATTTTATGTTGTGTGTGGAAATCCTCTTTATGATTTCCATCAAGCTATAGTACAGTGACCTTTCACAATTCTTAAAATTAGTAGGAATGTTCTGGAGGAAAACTGAAATGCAATGCAGAGCAAAGGAAATAAACGGACTCTCACGAATGTTTTTTAAGAAGAATATATGTTAGTTAAACCTTACTATGTATATGTGGTTAATCCAAGAATAAAAATGTAACTTTAAGATGTTCTGTAAGGATTTAGACACGGATTGCGCACTTAAATCCTGACAGAATAGCCGGCAGTGCATGTGAATGGGATATTTTATAATCCATTCACAAAAAAAATCGGCGCAAAATAATGAACGATTCACAGATTCCAAAACCTATGGCATGTTCATTATCGGTGTCGATTTCATGCTGATAAATTACAATGGAGCTAATCCATTTACGGATCCGCCTGCCAGTCCGTGGAAGAAATTTGAGTTTCAGCTTCGGATTTCTGACACAGATTATCTTCAAAATCCACTGCGGATTTGCTTAATGCAAATCCTGACTGTCCCATACCCTAATAGTGAAGAATATACCTTAATAGTGAAGAACATACCATAATAGTGAAGTCAGCATCGGACTGGGGTTTCCCTGGGCCCACCAGAGGAGATGATTCTGAGGACTCCATTAATATAGAACATGTACAAGTCGATGTTTCATTTCATCGTAGTCCTTGTTGTTATAATTATACACACAGGACATATCATCAATAAGGTCTCAATTCACTGAATCCGTCAGTCCCGCAGGCCTGCCAAAACTGCACACGTCAAGTTCGCGGGACTGACGGATTCAGTCAATAACTCTAGATACAGCTAGATACAGCAGCTACATCTAAAACCACCCCATGCCCAAACAACCCCTTTAAGTCAATGGGTCTTTTGGTGACCGCTTGCATCTGTCTTTATAAAAAGATGCCATCACACTAGTGTGAATAGAGCCTAAGGCCTCATTCACACGACAGGGTCCGAGTGTCGGCCGGGAAAATCGGCCGTTTTTGGCAGATTTTCCCGGCCGGTTTGCATCCCTTCCCCTGCTTGTTACGGTTCCCGACCGCTGGCTGTGTTTTTTATGGCCAGCGGTCAGGGTCCTTAAAACCCGAGCCATAGACTTTTTACGGCTCCGGTTGTAACTTGCTGCCCACGCGATCGGGCAGCTGAATGTTGGGTCTCCGGCTGTCAGTGACTGCCAGGGACCCTGAGGAGAAGATAGAAGCAGCTTTCACTGCTTCTATTTTCTCCGATATCTTTTTACACAGTGCTCAATGCGCGCTGTGTATAGGAATAGAGACAGCAGCGGCGCTGTCTCTATTCCTCCCGGTGATCATGTGACTGGTCACATGATCGCCAGGTGCCGTTAGTGACAGACTGCTGCTGGGTCTTACTAGACCCAGCACAGCCCTATTAGTGACAATCGTCACTATAAGAGGGCTGATTTCCCCTGTAACTGGGGCTGCTGTGCAGCTCCAGTTACAGTGGAAAAACATGGTGTAAAAGAAAGAAAAAAAATATTAAAAGTTCCAAAAAGGTCTTTTTTGACCTTTGAGGGACAGACCATAGTAATAAAAAACTAGTAAGTGCAAAAAATTCAACCGATTAAAAAACGGTCAGGGAAAAAACGGATGCAAATCGGGTCCAAACCGGCCGGGAAAAACGGCCGATTTTCCCGGCCGACACTCGGACCCTGTCGTGTGAATGAGGCCTAAGAGCTGCTATTTCTTATATCAAACTATGGGGAGGTCATGTGATATAAAGATTTTTTTAAGATATGCATGGACCATTTGTTTTTTCTGGGCAGGCTGCTGAAAGGTAAGGCGGGATTCACACGACCGGGTCGTTCCCGAGCCCGAGTGTCGGCCGGTAAAATCGGCCATTTTGCCCGGCCGGTTTGCATTAAGTTTTGCATCCGTGCCGGGCCGGGCAGATCCGGACAGTGACATCAGCGGAAACTCCTGAAGGGGAATCCCCATGTGTTCGGGGATTCCGCTTCAGGAGTTTCCCCTGATGTCACTGCCCAGATATGGACAGAGACATCAAGCGCTCTGTCCAGGAGCGGAATCCCTGAAAACACGGGGATTCCGCTCCTTCAAGGATCTAAAGTGCGGCTAGCACATAGCAGAGCGGGGAGATACCTCCCCGCTCTGCTATAGTGGCGTCGCTACAGTAGTAGCAGCAGCAGCAGCTGCTAGCGGCGCCATGGAAGGTGTCGCCGGGCCAGGGCGCTTTTAAAACAAGCAGGGGAAGGGAGCCAGCGCAGCGCTCCCTTCCACCTGCTGTACACCCCGGCCCTGCCACACAGTGTACAGCCATTCGTCAGAATGGCATCAACTCCTCCTCCTCACATGCACTCTGAGCTGTGAGGAGGAGGAGATAGAGCGCAAGCGCCGGAAAACCCGGCCATCACTCGGGACACATCCCGGTGATGGCCGTGTAATACCCGGGCGAAGATAGAGCATGTCCTATTTTTTGACAGCCGGTTTTCCCGGCCGTCAAAAAATCGGTCGTGTGAATAGCCCTATTAGGGGTCTATTATTCCTAATGCAGCCGGCCGATTTATGAACGGCTGGCACCCGGCCGGGAAACCCTGCCGTGTGAATGAGGCCTAAGAAAGATGCCTCTTTCCCCTGATAAAATATATTACAAAGTTTCATGTAGTCACAATGATGTCAGAATGACGGACACACTGTAAAGTTACGATAAACATACAGAGTATCAACTTTTTGACCAACAAGATAATATTTTTTTACAATCATGATCGACCCACATACACTATCATAGGAAACATTTCTTTAGTCCCATATGGAATTATGCACAGAACGCTATTTACACGTTACAATGCAGGTAAAAACTAATTGTAATAAAAAATGTCCACCACCTCACAAGAATTAATTAAATCAAATTATCAACTTATTGCTGAGAGTGATTCTTCCTTGGAATTATCCTATTGAAGTTCATTTCACAGGTTGTTTCCCAGCTTTAACGGCTGATAACACAGAGCAATCATTTGCACTCATTCCCACAGTAAATTTTAAGGCAATGTGATATATCTCAAGTTTTGTCAAGGTACAAATGTAGCAATTGTCACCTTGTCACTTGACGACATGGTGTAAATATTCCCCCTTCTGCATTGTCACCTGCTAAATCCCTTTAACAAGACATTGTGATCATCCAAAGCTGAGCAACAATATGAAGTGTAAAGTGATACACTCTCTGTCTTGCATCATCTCTCTTGTGCATAGGGGGGGGGGGGGGGGGGAGTATCTAGCAGTATATCCTAGAGATGACGAGGTTGCTACATGTGGTTAAATTTCTGTTATGCCACTCAATTCAATGCATCCTGTCGCTGCAGAATTTAGTATGTCCGTTAACGTTGGACATTATCTGCATTTGTCTATGAGCTCCAAATTAGTGAATGCCCTCTCAATGGTGGATCTGAGAGAGGCCGGCCGGAGAGAGACCATGACACGCAGCTTCAGTGTTCAAACGATCTCTGCCCTAGGGGGCGGATCCATCTTTATTTATAGGAAAATGAGAGTAGGCGGTAACCTTATACTTGCAAACATAAACATTCTATATATGGTAATATCCCAAAACTCCACATATGGTATAATGACCGGAAAGGTGTAGGCTTTGGTTTCAGCCAATCATCTACAATATGATAATGACTCTGATTCAGCCAATAAGAATTATTTCAATGCATTATAATAATTCTTCACCCTCCAAGCCCCAGGTGGCCTGAACCTTGTCCCATGGGAAGGACACACATCACAGATACACAAGTTAATTTGTCTCTACTTCTTATCTCACTAGAGAATGGAGACTGCAGAGAAGTTTAAATTAATTAAACAGAGGCCTGAATCCAAGGCTGACTTATGGTAAACAGCCATTGTCCATTCGGCCAAGGCTATTTGATCTGCTCCTTAAAAGAGTAATAAAACATTCAATTCAAGAACACATAACATAGAATTGCTTCAGGACATCTGCTGATATTTACTTTTTACTTATTAACCTCAAGATAGCTCCTTCAGGCCAAAAGATAGATTCCAATGATCCAAAATGGATGCCTACCATACAAGATGGAGTCCATGCAAAATGTTATCTTTGAAACCCATTCTAATCACTTTCACAAAAGCAATATATGTTCACACATATAAAGATAATTAAAAATATTTTTGACAATCCCTAACCTTATTATTATTATTTCAGTTACTTATATAGCGCTGACATATGTACATGTATTTCATCCTTCCCTATGAACGTGTATATGTATTCTTTTTTAGCCATGAAAATAAAGAATTTAAAAAAAAAAGTGATACACTCATGTGCCAATTATGTATGGGAACTTTCACATAGAGATTGTCATTATTATTAAATATTATTCATTAGGATATTTATTTCCTGTAGTTTCAGTGAACTTTTAAGTGAGTTAGAACTTTAAGAACTTTCTATTTCTGTTATCTTTCATATATCCGAGACTCAGCACATCACAAATAACCAGCACACTGCCCAACTAACTGGTTTTTGGAAGCCACAGTAATAGCCAGCTCTTACTCAGTGACGGAAGCATGGTAGCAAATTTTTCAGATGTAAGCCCCAGATTAACCGACCCTCCAAAACAAACCCAATTGTAATGTCAGTATAGTGTCTCCAGACTAAAGTGATGCCAATAACCCAGGAATTATTCCAAATTGTGCAACTCAAAGCAGACTCTCCGCACACTATGGACAATGACAGACAGGTACACAATGGTGCCACCCTGTAGATATTCCACATTATAAAGTCCATATAGTAGTGTAGACAGAATAGCAGTAGCAACACAGTGCTATCATCCACACACAAAGCGCATATGCCATTGTGCCCACTACACAGAATTATCCATAAAATTGTGCCTCCACATTACAGTGACTGTAAAATAATCACATCAAAGTAACCACAGATTAGTTACTACCACAGCAATACACATAACAATCTCTCCATGGTCCTGCACTACATCGGAGCATCCATTCAGTAGCACCTTGAATGTAGCTTTTCGCTTCCTGTGCCAATTTGTACAGTTAGGGTGGCCATACGCATTAGATGTATGTCTGTCGAATCCGACGATTTTAGCAGGACTGGCCGACCATCTAATGTGTATGGCAGTGTCCCGACTCCCCTCGACAACAGATGTCAGGGGAGAGAAGGCTCGGTTGGATTCCAACATGTCTGATCCTTTTGTTTGCAAGGAGATAAGCAGAGGAGACTGGCAGGAGCTGTTAGCTGGATGAGAATGCATATACGCTCGGCCGGGGAGTCGGGAAGAAAAGCTGTCGGCCGAATGCTCCTTCCAGCCAGAGGCGTAACTTGAAACTCCGAGGCCCCAATGCAAAATTTATAACAGGGCCCCTATCTACTGTATATCATTTATAATACTGGTGTCTTCTTATATGGCTGAGGGGCTTTTTGGCCCTCTCAGACTACAGGTCCCGACTGCGACCGCTACCTCTGCACCCCCTATAGCTATGCCCCTGCTTCCAGCCGACAGTTATTTGAAATGTATGGCTAGCCTTAGTGTATTGAGACATCCATCAGACACGAGTAACCTACAGTTTGATCAGTCTTTTATCAGGACAGAAGCATGGTATTCCAGGACAGTGCCAGGAATCAATCTTGGTTGTCTGATTGAATTATGGATACCAATATTTGGTTGTCATTGGATGTCAGGAGCCAACGAAAGAGGCTCTAAAGCCACATCATAGTCATCCCTGGTATATGCCTATAGTTTAGGCAAAAAATATCACTAGCATTAAAGGGGTTGTTCAATTATGCCCTAAATGGACACCATAGAGGGGTTGTCTCCTCTAGACCCCCCCCCCTTTGTGAGCCAGAGCAGAGAGCGCTCTCACTCTGGGGAACCTGACCTGTCCATGAGTCCTTCAATTCCCTTGCTGTGGATGTTGATCGCTGGCTCTGCTTCAGTATGAAAGGGGTTTGTTATGATGAGACAACCACTTTAAGGGCCCTTTTACACAGGACGATTTTCGGGCAGACGAACGTTCATAGGACGCTCGTTGCACATAATTGCCCTGTGTAAACAGGGAAGAGATCAGCATATCTGCTGATCATATCATTTTAAAAACCTGAAATATTATCGTTGTCGGCAGCACATCTTGGTGTGTAAACAGGGAGACGCGCTGCCGACATGATAATAATGTATGGGGACGAGCGATCGGAGTAACGAATGCTCATCCCCATACATAGCTCCATGTGACGGGAGCAAGCGAGCGCCAATCAACGATGTCTCATTGATCGGCGCTCGTTGCACCGGCCAAAATTGGCTGGCGTAATAGGGCCTTAAGACTTCTGTCATGTACTGCTATTTTATGCAGATTAACAAACTCCCAAATAGATTACAAATGCAGTGTTTATGATACAGACAACATTTTATGTTTCAGAGTTCCTACTTTCTGACTATGACACTGGAGCTTCAGGTACGTGTCATACATTTGCTAATAAAGACGCTGTTAATGCCATTTAAGGGACCACTTACTGTGGAAGGCTTACTCATCATGCACAGATGGATCAGAGAACAATCTAATTTGTCGCTCTGCGCCCAGGTTTTGTTTTTTTCTGAGCCAACTCAGCAGGACTGTCAAAACACGAAGTCTTCACCAGATGGGAACACTGTGGCAGGAAAACAATGACTCAAACCTGGCAGTCACATTTTAAAAATATTTTCTGTAAAAAATGATTAAGCAAAAACCTGGACCAAAGCGATGCAACATATAGGTCCGCAGTATTTCTTGGCCAGCTACTTCTTTTCACTAGTCACAACCACATGATCATTTCATTGGTAGTCTTTTCAGATTTTGAGACACTATACTTCCTGTGCTGTAGTGCCACGATGTTTGGCAGGTAGCAATCTTTGCACTGAGAGTCATAAAATATTTGAATGTCTCTTTACTACAATAATCTGGAAATATCCTACATTGTGACCACTAAGCAGAATAACTGTGAAATAAAAGTAACATATAACCAAGGTCTTAAAGGAATTGTCCAGCTGTTCTGGCTTCCTCCACTGCCAATGGTTCTGTGGTTCCAGTCTATGTTTACATTACAGCAGCAATTATTACATGCAGTACCAGTCATTGACTTCGGTGGTCACATGCCCTTATGGCTGCTACAATGTAAAAAGAGAACAGCGAAGGACCATGGGACTATCGGTGCTGGAGCTGCAGGTGATTTAATAGGTGAATATGGGCTGTTTTAATATTTTAGCACATATGCAACAGCCAGATTCACAGCTGGACAGCCCCTTTAATTAAAGCATATGTTCACCTGAACAGATCTCTGAGATGTGCACCTGTGTGTCCATCACATGAACAGGACAGATTTTCATCCTCTGCTTATAGTCATAAGAATCTTCATTGGTTACATCCAGATATCTTGAAAACTGCAAGCAATTGATACCTAAAGTATATTAGAAAATTGTATAACGTTTCACTATATAATAAATTTGCTTTATTTGATAAAACCATAATATACAACACCTTTACGTTTTCCTGGGCTTTACTGGGTTTGTTGCGTTGTTGTAATAATATACACCGATCAGCCATAACATTAAACCACCTGCCTAGTATTGTGTAGGTCCCCCTCGTGCCGCCAAAACAGCTCTGACCTGGCTAAGCATGGACTTCACAAGGCCTCTGAGTGTGTCCTGTGGTATTTGGCACCAAGACATTAGCAACAGACCCTTTAAGTCCTGTAAGTTGTGAGGTGGGGCATTTATGGATCGGACCTTCTTTCCCAGCACATCCCACAGATGCTTTATCATATTGAGTTCTGGGAAATCTGGAGGCCAAGTCAACACCTTGAACTCTTTGTCGTGTTCCTCAAACCATTCCAGAATAATTTTTGCAGTAATGTTTAGATAGGTGGTACATGTGAGGGTATGTGCACACACACTAATTACGTCCGTAATTGACGGACGTATTTCGGCCGCAAGTACCGGACCGAACACAGTGCAGGGAGCCGGGCTCCTAGCATCATACTTATGTACGACGCTAGGAGTCCCTGCCTCTCCGTGGAACTACTGTCCCGTACTGAAAACATGATTACAGTACGGGACAGTTGTCCTGCAGCGAGGCAGGGACTCCTAGCATCGTACATAACTATGATGCTAGGAGCCCGGCTCCCTGCACTGTGTTCGGTCCGGTACTTGCGGCCGAAATACGTCCGTCAATTACGGACGTAATTAGTGTGTGTGCACATACCCTCAAAGTAACATCCACATGAATACCAGTTTCCCAGCAGAACATTGCCCAGAGCATCATACTGCCTGTGCAGGCGTGTCTTTTTCTAATAGTGCACCCTTATGCCATCTTTTCCCCAGGTAAGCGATGCACCTGAACCCAGTCAAAGTGGCGTAACTACCGCGGTAGCAACTACAGGGGCTGCGGCTTGAGGTGGCCCGTGCCGCGACACGCCCTCCCCATATGTCTGGTGTCATCCGGTGGCGCCGCTAGCAGCCATTACGGCTGCTACAGCTGTAGCGCCGCTACTATGGGGCCCGCGCCGCCGAGCCTCTAACATGTATGGGCCGGGCGACACAGGCCCTCTCATGCCCATAGGCGTCGCTAGCCCCGGAGGGGGCCCCGGTGCTAGCGACATCCACCCTGTCTTGCAGTGATTGTACCTGCATCTATAGCACGCAGGTACAAATATATGCATTAGCGCTGAATGGCCAACCATTCAGCGCCTTACAATGACGTCATCGCGCCGCTTCCGTACTTGAAAGGCGCTGATTGAAGGGGCAAGTCATTCTGCCCTGCCAGTCAGCACCTTTGAACGACGCGTCGTTCAGCTCCAGCAGACCTGCTCAGAAGAGAGCAGATCTGCATTGCCGTCGGATAGCGTGGGAACAGGATCATGTGAGTATGTAAAGTTTTTTTTGTTTTTTTCTAATAAAACTGTGAGTGGCATTATCTACAGGGGGCTCTATCTACATGGGGGGTTGTCTATATGTGGGGATGTGGGTCACTGTATACGGGGGGTCTCTATGTGGGGATGTGGGGCACTATCTACTGGGGGGGTCTATATGTGGGGAACTATATACAGCGGGATCTATATGTGGGGATGTGGGCCACTATATACACGGGGGTCTATATGTAGGGCACTATCTACACGGAGGGTCTATATGTGGGGATGTGGGCCACTATATACAGGGGGGGCTATATGTGGTTCACTATATACAGGGGGTCTATATGTGGGTATGTGGGCCACTATATACAGGGGGTCCATATATGGACAACTATATACAGGGGGGTCTATATGTGGGGATGTAGGCCACTATCTACAGGGGTGGTCTATATGTGGGCATGTGGGTCACTATATACAGGTGGGTCTATATGTGGGGATGTTAGCCACTATCTACAGGGGGGTCTATATGTAGGGATGTGGGACACTATATACAGGGGGGTTCTATATGTGGGGATGTGGGGCACTATCTACAGGGGGATCTATATATGGGGCACTATATACAGGGGGAGCTTTTTGTGAGACACTATATACAGGGGTGGGCTATATGTAGAGCACTATCTATAGAGGAGCTATTTTTAGGGCATTTTCTATAGGGGTGGGCTATATGTGGGACACTATATACAGGGGTGGGTTACCTGTGGGGCACAAGCTACAGGGGGGCTATATGTAGGACACTGTCTACAGGGGTGGGCTATATGTAAGACACTATATACAGGGGGAGCTATATGTGAGACACTATCTACAGAGGTGGGCTATACGTGGAGCACTATCTATAGGGAAAGCTATATGTAGGGCAGCACGGTGGTTAGCACTATTGCCTTACAGCTCAGGACTCCATATGTGGGCACTATCTACAGAGGGCTGTATGTGGGACACTATCTATAGGGCTTCTATGTAGGGCACTATCTACAGAGGCTCTATGGGGGTCACAATCTACATGGGGCTAGGGGGCACTATCTCAAGTGAGAAGCTGAAGACATCTGAGCGGAAAACTGCAGAAATGGGTCATGGCCAGGAGAAATCCATCATAGATGTCTGATTTTTGGATATAAAAATTTTTGGATATACAAATTGGTGACCTTATATCCTAATGGCCTTAATGATATTACAGAGTCCGCGTTGGACTAATGTCAATCTTATTTCTCTGATTGTAATTTTTATTGATAGCTCACTAATTTTATTGATACGTTGCTTCTTAATGTCTATACTAATCTAATCTTATTAATTTTTATGCATTACTTCCAATTTCATTGACATATTGTATTTTACTATCTACATCGAGATATATTTATGTACTAATATTTCCAGAGCTATCCGATGTTGAGGGTATACATATATCCTCATAACTAAGCGTCATTTTATTATTTATTATACATTTTTCACTTTTTACAAATATATACAGCATACACGTTTGCATTTTTGTTTAATAGCTGTAATTATGATATAACTATGCGATATGCTCCAGCTATTTGCTTCTTTGACTCATGGTATTGTTCCTTGCATTGAACCAGTCCTCACAGTATTTCTGCTAAACTTATAATAAACATATATCCTGCCACTTCTAATTTTTCATCTATGACTGATTAAAAATGAAGATTGGCTTATTTGCTTTTGTGTAAAACTTCCCCCCTGCGCGTTTTTGCGCTTCACTATGTGTTCCAACACAGTTTCCCTTCTCTTCCGGTATGCCTTTGTTTACGGTTGCCATGACAACGCGCAAATATGCGCTGCATTAAAGATCTCGTACAGTGTTTTTGACATCGTACCATCTCACCCTCCCCCTGACAACTCCAGATTATCTATCCCTTCCACATACTACATATAAAACACTGTTATGAACAACATATCGTTTGTATTGAGTGCAGCATTTTCCTGTTGTCCCTTGACTGAACGGATCATTATGTTCATTTAGTTACTGTACTAAATGTGGCCTTTTATATCAATTATTATCTGTTAGCAACCTATTTGTGACTTTTATTCACCCCATTTTTACTGTTTACTGTGTTTTGTATTTTTTTGACATTGCTGAACTTTGACCTGCTGGTTTTGGCGGGTTTTTGGCCAGGAGGCTGGTCTGAACTGGCCCAATGAACTTGCTTTTCATTTTTTACTTTTTTGTATATATATGTGTGTTTTTGTACTATCCTCTTGATATGCCTGATGAAGATGCCGGTCCGGTATTGAAACGTGTAGCATTTATCGCCATTAAATCAATTCCATCAAGCAGCGCCGTGTATCCCGTTTTTTCTTCCTGTATTTCTACTACCTTGGCAACCCCTTGGGAGTTTGCGTTGGGATTGGCAGCAGCTTTTCTACTACGAATTACATGCCGGTAATTTACAACCTTGGAGGTGAGCATATATGTGCGTTATCTCCGCTCATTATTTATTGATACCGCAAGTTTGGCGCCGTGTTCTTTTTGTTTCACTTTTAGTATCATAGATGTCTGGACAAGAGCGAGAAGAAAAGAACTAGAATCTGAGACGTCACCGGTGAGTCACTTAATATAAAGGTTTATTCTGCCTCTAATCAGCACAGTAGTCAATGTATGATCTGCAGCGAGATTATGGTGGTATGATTTTTTTGTGTGAAACAGCATCTCCCAGCATATCCTTACCATTGTTCGGGCCATGCTGGGAGCTGTAGTTTTATGCCGTACAAACCTATACGGCAGGGGTTGCACTAAATTGAGCTGTATTTGTTCTGGTGTTGTATTTAAGTACTGAGCTTTGTTCTGGTGCTGTATATACGTATGAGATTGGTTTTGGTGCTGTATATATGTACTGAGCTTTGTTCTGGGGATGTATTTATGTACTGAGCTTGGTTGTGGTGCTGTATATATGTACTGAGCTTGGTTCTGGAGATGTATATATGTACTGAGCTTGGTTCTGGTATTGTATATACGTACTGAGCTTGGTTCTAGTGTTGTATTTATGTACTGAGGTTGGTTCTGGTGCTGTATTTATGTACTGAGGTTTGTTCTGGTGCTGTATTTATATACTGAGGTTGGTTCTGGTGCTGTATATATGTATGGGCTTGATTCTAGTGCTGTATTTATGTACTGAGGTTGGTTCTAGTGCTGTATTTATGTACTGAGCTTGGTTCTAGCGCTGTATTTATGTACTGAGGTTGGTTCTAGTGCTGTATTTATGTACTGAGCTTGGTTGTTGGTACTGTATATATGTCAGAGCTTGGTTCTGGAGCTGTAATTATATAGAATATATTTATAATAACAAAATTGCAGGGCAGATGGAATTGTTCTCAATTCATTGTATATTTCATGGGAACCTGTCTGGTAGTTTTAACCCCTTGAACCGCCATCATGCGGTAATACATGACTTGACAATATTTCCAAACATTTCCTTGTATGTTTTTTTCAGATGCAGCAAAATCTTTAAAATCCACTTTGAAAATGGTGCACACTATATGCTAATTACTGATTAAAGCGTCATGGGGCGGTGCCGCTATCCTGAAGAGTCACATAGGTCTGCCTCCAAACCCACCTTTACTTGTTCGATTGACATCTCCCTGACTGATACAACTTTCTCAGATGCGCCATTGCCTTGTGGCACTATACACAAGGGGGGGGGGGGTGTGGCACTATACACAAGGGGGGGGGGGGCTGTGTGGCACTATACACAAGGGGGGGGCTGTGTGGCACTATACACAAGGGGGAGCTGTGTGGCACTATACACAAGGGGGAACTGTATGCACTATTTACAAGGGTGAGGGCTGTGGCTCTATCTACAGGGGGCTGAGTGTGGCACAATCTACAGGGGATTGTGTGTGGCACTATCTACTAAGGTGGAGGACTGTGCTGCACTATCTACTAAGGGGGGCTGTGTGGCACTATATACAAAGGAGGGGGGCTGTGTGGCACTATATACAGTGGGAGATGTATAGTGCTATATACAGGGGCGGCTTTATGGCGATATCTACAGGCAGGCTGTATGGCACTATCTACAAGGGGGAGGTGGGGGCACTATCTACAAATGGGGTGTGACACTGTCCATAGGCGGGGCTATATAGCACTGTCTACAGGGGGCTGTATGGCGCATTCTACAGGAGGCACTATCTATAAGGGGATAGGGCCCAGTCTTTCCTAGTTACGCACCTGCCCTGTCATCCACTTGAAGTAAAAAAAAAAGTGACTTCACACCCGGCCCCCTTCTTCCATTGCTCCTTGGTCCAATTCTGATTCTCACCTGCTTATTGTAGGCGCTTTCACCAGTGGACAGGGATCATCATGGGAGCTCTGACCGGTCCGCACCTTTGTGTTCTGAGACCTTTCTATCATAGCTAGCAGTAACTTTTTCAGCAATTTGTGCTACAGTAGCTCTTTTGTGGGATTTAACCAGATGGGCCATCCTTCTATTGTCCTTTCATGGACCATTGTTGGTACCTGCTCTTTTGGAGATGCTCGGACCCAGTCGGGAGAGAAAGAGAGAGACACAGTAAGTGATAGGCTATAGATGTGGCTTTATAACTACAATAATGTTAGTAGACTATAGGCCTCTTTCCCTTGGCGGTCGTGTAGCTTCAGCTCGCAGGTTCAGGAGTGTAATAACAACTCTTGTGCTGACCGTAGCACTTCAGCTGTTTTTGTTGCTGACTGAACTTTCTGAGCCCTGTATGTTCATTTTATTTTCCTGATACAAATCAGAGACACCAGTTCCAGGAATAATATTTGTTGAACATTTCTCTTTTTTGCCCATGGCTTTTCTTCTGGAGAACGTCCTCTGTTTAGCTATTCCTTAAATGTGAACCTTACCTTGTTTAGCACATCAAAAACATTTCATTTACCAGACTATGCTGTATCTTTATTTATGCATATGTAACCTGTTCCTAAACACTTCTGACTAGGGTTGTCACGATACCAGAATTTGCACTTCGATACCGATACTTTGAGTAGTATTGCGATTTTCGATACCAAAACTATACTTTGCCAACAGTAATAAAAAAAAAATAAGTTCTTCCATTTTCTGATGTGAGGCACGTGGTGTGATGAATTTTGAATGTGCCTCACATTAATAGTAATTAACCCCATCATGTTCCTCAGTCATAATGGACAACATTGGGTTAATGTGTGAGGTACATGATGGGGTTAATTACTATTAATGTGAGGCACATGGAGGTTAAATTCATAACAACTCGTGCCTTCCATAAATAAGTGAAAAAAGCTTTTATTATAATTTTTTTTTATAGCGTACACATCATAAATGACGCAAAAAATGTGTTGTGCAGGTTATTACGGCCGCGCCAATAGCGAGTATTTTTTATATTTTATGTATTGAGACTTCTTTTAATGTTTATTGTAAAAAATGTGTATGTGTATTTTTTTTATTTAACATTACTTTGTTTTTACTTTTTTATTTTTAAACTTTAATGTACTGGCATATGTCTATATTACAGTACATTAGCCTGTGTACTGATAGTACACAGGCAGTTGTTAGTACATACCTAAGTATGCCCTAACAACACGAAATATTTTAAGACAGCCTGGGGTCCTTCAATGGACCCTGGGCTGTCTGCCCATATATGGTATTTCCCCATTTGCATTTTCCCCTTGAATGCTGTGGTCATCTTTGATCGCACCATTCAGGGGAATAGCGGCGGAGATGAGAAGTTTCTCTGATCTCCGCCGTTAGTGCGGGGCTGCGGTTTTGTAATACAGCCATTGCCCCACTCCTGACAACAAGTGCGCACGTGGTCACAATGAGGTGATGTGGCCAAAGCTGCACTAATAAGACACTGAACACAGAACATGGGGGTGTTTTGCAGTGCGCCCGCCATGTTCTGTCTTCAGTGCCGCCGCTCATCAGTGCAGCTTTGGTCGTATCACATCATGCTGACGGCGCGCACTTGTCAGGACTCAGGAGGGGGCAATGGCTGTATCACACATGTATAACACAGCCACAGCCCCGCTCTCATACATTCATGTGTAACAATGCTAAGCTGTGCGGTCGCACAACTTAGTATCGAAATACATGAAATAACGGTATCGAAACTTTTGACGGTGCACGGTATCGAAACAGTATCGAAGTTTCAATGCATCGTGCATCCCTACTTCTGACCTACATACCTCACCCCCTCATACTGAACTCTGAGTACTCTGTCAACAGTTAATCCTTTTTATATTTATTTTGATTTTCTGTTGCTCATATCGACAACATATTCTGCTGTGTTGTACACATTGAGTTAATGTCGGTTTTGTAAAAATTCTAATAAACATGGGCCTGGGACAGCTACCAATTAATGTATTTAATATACAGTAGTGTTCAAAAAAATAGCAGTCCAACACCAATAACCTGATAAATTAATGTTTTTGGTAGAAGTGATATTTCTGCATAGCAAATAATTTACTTGTAAGTGTAGTAGAGTAGTACTAAAAAAACAGCCAACAATTAAGACATGCAACTCATTCTGGGGAATTGAATAATTAAAGAGGCTCTGTCAGCACATTATAAGTGCCCTACCTCCTGCATAATCTGATCGGCGCTGTAATGTAGATAACAGCAGTGGTTTTTATTTTGAAAAACGATAATTTTTGAGCAAGTTATGAACAATTTTAGATTTATGCTAATTAGTTTCTTAATGCCCAACTGGGAGTTTTTTTTAAACTTTTGACCAAGTGGGCGTTGTACAGAGGAGTGCAGGGCTGTCATCAGGGCAGTATTACTCCCGTCAGGGGCCCGGCCACGTGGATGAAGAAAAGGGGCCCGTCGGGCTGTCGTCTCCACCCCTCGGACTGTCGGCACCCCTCGCAACGCTCGCGGGCCCCCCTAGAAATGCACGCAGGCCCCCTCACAACGTTCGCGCCGCTCCCCTAGCAACGGTCGTGTACCCCCCTAGCAATGGTCGCGGCCCCACCTGCATACCTGTTGTAACTTCACAAACTGGACGGGGAAGATGCAGCATGTGCAGAAGCTCTGTATGGAGATCCCACCCCCCCAGCCAGCTCCTCTACACAGCTGACCGAACCCGCAGACTGGTGAGTGTTTCCCCCTCTGCATCCTGCATCCCATTCTTCCTGACCCAATTTGCAGAATGTATAAAGTATGTTAAAATGTTTTTTGTTTTTTTTTTTCGTTTTCCTAGCGTTTTCTTTTTTGCCGCGATTTTCACAATCGCGGCAAAAATGGCACAAATTTGCCGCAATTATATCAAAATCGCAGCAAAGCCACGTGATTTCTGCTGCGATTATGAAAATTGCATAAAAAACAGGATACAAAACATGAAAAAATAATGCTGTTAGGCTATATTCTCACAGTGTGGTCAAATCACGTTTTCGCGATTTTGCAAGAATTGTGGCAAAGAAATTAGATTTGACCGCACTGTGTAACGAGACTAAGGCCTTATTCAGACGGCCGTGTTTGGTCCGTGATATACGGAGCGTGTATTAGCCGTATTTCCCAGGCTAACCACAATTCATGGAGTCAGACTCCTAGCATCACAGTTATCAATGCTGCTAAGAGTTCCTGCCTCTCCGCGGGAATACTGCCCCATATTGTAATGATGTTTTCAGTATGGGACCGGGGACAGTATTCCCACGGGAAGGGAGGGACTCCTGTGATTATAGATAACTGTGATGCTAGAAACCCAGCTCCCTGAACTGTGGTCGGTCCGGGAAATATGGCCGATACACGGTCCGTATATCACAGACCGAACATGGAAGTCTGAATAAGGCCACTTACTTGTCTCCTGTTTTTGGTGCGGATTGAGCACTGAAAATTCACTACAAATGACAATATAAGGCGATATTCAGACCAATGTGTGTGAAATCAGACATGAAGAACGCCCGTTTTTCACGACCGATTTGCACCCGTGCGGGACCCGTTTTCACAGATCCCTCATGGACTTGAGTTTATTGAAGGATCCATGAGAATGCACAAAAATAGGACATGTCCTATTTTTTTACAGGCCCTTCACACGGTCCGTTAAAACAACGACCATGTGAATAACCCCATAGAAATACATGCAGCCGTGTGATGGCCATTAAAAAAAACATCCTTTACATGGACGATTAACACGTTAGTCTGAATAAGCCCTAACTCATGTGAATGGGGTTTGTCAAAACCCCAACAACGTGCAGCAGAAAAAAAATCTGCATGGAATTTAGGACGTGCTGCTGATTTATAACCCCTTAACGCAATATAACGTAACTGTACATGATAAGGGTTAGGTATGTATGGGAAGTCACAGGCTGAGCTCGCTCCATACACAGCGGGTAAACCAGGGGCGTAGCTAGGGGGGGGCAGGCGGGGCATGTGCCCCGGGCGCAACCCGGAGGATAGGGAAGGGGGGGCGCCGAAGAGCAGCTGATCGCTGCTGACAGGCGCCCCGTATGTCGGACACCTGCCGACATACGGGGCCAGGAAATTACGGCGTTCTGACTGGGGTCTGTGACGGCCAGGGAGTGGACCAGTCCAGTCACCTGACTTGTCACCTGACCTCACATTAGTGACATGAGGTCAGATGACTCAGGTCAGGGGACAGGTCCACTCCCGTGTTGCAGCCTCCCAGCATCTTCCTCTACTCTGTGCTCTGCTGTGCCGAGAAGCAGAGAGGAAGCTCCGCCCACAGCCCGTCCTGACCTGTGATGCTGTCAGCAAGGAGACATGGTGAGTGTCTGTGTGTGTATGTGTGTGTAGTGTGAATACAGTGTGTGTCTCTGTGTTTGTATGTGTATATGTTATAGTGTGTGTGTGTGTGTGTGTGTCTGTCTGTCTGTGTCTCTGCATGTGTTTGTCTCTTACATCTACTACATTATCTGTACTCAGAGAGTTATCACTGTGTTATCTGTGGTGTTACATAGGACTGCAGATAATATCTACTACATTATCTGGAATCAGAGAGTTATCACTGTGTTATCTGTGATGTTACATAGGACTGCAGGTAACATCTGCTACATTATCTGTACTCAGAGAGTTATCACTGTTATCTGTGGTGTTACATAGGACTGCAGGTAATAATACTACATTATCTGTACTCAGAGAGTTATCACCGTGTGTTATCTGTGGTGTTACATAGGACTGCAGGTAACATCTACTACATTATCTGTGCTGTGTACATATGTGCCTGTGTGCGTATATATGGGTCTGTTTGTGCATGTGTCTTTGTGCTTGTATATTTGTGCCTTTTATGTATTTGTATATGTTCCGGTCTGTGTATTTATCTGCCGGTGTGTGTGCGTATATGTTTCTGTAAGTCTATATATTTACCTGTATGTATTCCAGAATGTGTGTATGTATATTTGCCTGTATGTCTAAATATCTACCTTTATGTATGTACAGTATATATGTTCCAGCGTGTCCATATATGTGGTTAATTTTTGGTTTGTGTAGGGGGCGGCAATAGAGAGTCCCGCACAGGGCGCCATCCAAGCTAAGGCCGGCCCTGGCTGTCACCAAGCCTAGTCAGAAGGATCTCCGTCGCTCCCTGCGCCGAATGACCACCTCGGCTTCTGCGGTAAGTCACACCGGGCAGAGTGGAGAGTGGTAGCGGTAGGCTACCGCTCACCGGTCTGTTCACAGTGTGGCGCTAAGTACAAGGAGGGGGGAGTGTGGCGCTATTTAAAAGGGGGGAAATGTGACGCTATTTACAAGGGGGGGGAGTGTGGCACTATTTACAAAGGGGCAGCGGGCTGTGTGTGGCACTATCTACAAGGGGGGCTGTGTGGCGCTATCTACAGGGGGCTGTGTGTGGCCTCTTTAATTTATTTTCTTTTAATTTATTTTTATGTTAATTACATTATAGAACTACATCGCTTGTAAAATGTAGAAATGCTTTTATACTCGAGTTACATAAAAAAAATTGTGGAAAAAAAAATGACACCTCATTGATTGGTAGGGAAAGAAAACTTGGCGAGGGGGAAGGAGATGTCGGGAAATAAATGGGGGGGGGGGGTGCCAATCTGAATCTTTGCCCCGGGTGCAGGAGAACCTAGCTACGCCTCTGCGTAAACGACTGTGTTACGCAGCCGACACCTCACTGCAATGGGCGGAATCAAAGATCACTTTGATTCCGCCCCTTTAACACCTTAAATACTGTGGTCAATCGCGAGTGTTCGAATCAGGGGACACCCCCTGAAACAAAAAAAATTTCACCCCACAAATATTTTTTTTTCAGCTTTCCAGTACATTATACGGTACAATAAATGGTGCCATGAAAAGCTACAACTTGTCCCGCAAAAAACTAACCTTCATAGGACTATATAGATGGAAAAATAATAAAATTATAGCTTTTGGAAGGTGGAGAGTAAAAAACAAAAGTGGAAATCTGAAAAATGGCTGAGGAGGGAAGGTGTTAATTCAGCTGTATGCCTATTATGCTATGTTCACTCGCTTAGCAAAAACTATTTCAAGGGAAAACAGCTCCTATGAAAAACGGCTCCAGAAACATCTGAAGAAGAGACATGCACTTCTTTTTCGCGGCTGTTTTTTTACGTGGCTATTTTTCAAAACAGCCGAGTAAAAAAACCGGGCCGTAAGAACAGAACGCAGTTTTTCCCATTGAATTCAATGGGCAGATGTTTAGAGGCGTTCTGCTTCTGATGTTTCGGACGTTTTACGGGCGTTTACGGCCCGAAAAACGGGCAAAAATGAGCCGTGTGAACATACCCTATTGTTGCAGAATTGTAATGTATTTCATCCTTTACAATGTAAAGGTTTTATTTGCTGTACATCCCCAGCAAATTCTGTAACTCACACATTGAGGAATTTGGTGCACAAAATCCGCATCAAAACCACAGGTAATATCGCAGGTAAAATCTGCACCCAAGTATAAGGCCACACGGAGGGGCCCTGACACGGTCGTAATGCGGCTAACAACCGGGCCGGCACCATGTTCGGTGCGGCTGTCAAACAGTCTGTTAGTGGGCGATGTTAACGCGGGTAAACCGTCCCTTTATCTGCAAAATCGTGCGGCCATGAATTAATACACCCCTTATGGCTGCACGATTTTGGAAATTTCAACAACTTACCCTCTATTCATTCTCTATGGCAGCCTGCTCCATGGTTTCCTTCACTGTAATTGACATCAGCACCGAAATCAGTTAATGCGTATAACGTACAAACGTGAGTGCCACAATTTCCGTTGCCCACCCCCGGTAATGAAGGGGGGCCCAGACTTCTTGGCTGTATGGGGCCCAGAAATTCCAGATGGCTGCCCTGACCTCTAGGATTTATTGTGGCACAGGGAGAAGACAGAAGTCACTGTAGGTGAGTACAAGTAATAACATTTTTCATATTGCTAACTTTATTTTTTTTGTTTTGCAGATTCCGTGGACCTATTGGACTACATCGTAGATTCGGTGGACTACTGCGATGATCGAGGTTTTTTTTTTTTTTTTTTTTTTTTTTTATAAAATGGTTAACAAGGGTTTTGTGGGGGAGTTTTTATTTCAATAAAAATATTTTCTTATGTCTCTGTGTTCTTTTAATACTTTATTAGCACCTTAGTAATGCCAGTTGTTTGTTTGACGACGTCCATTACTAAGGCGGGGCTTAGTGTGAGCCAGTAAAAAGGCTCATACTAACCCCCCATTATTACCCCGGTACCCACTACCCCGGTACTTGTGGGCAGGGCCGCCATCAGGAATTTCAGGGCCCCCTACAGCTAAATTTTTTGGGCCCCCCTACCGTGGCACCGCCTGTTAACGGTACTCCGTCCAGCACTATATCATGGTACCCAGGGCGGCCATCAGGGGGGGTATTAGGGGTACTGATGTGAGAGGCCCGGCCAAACCTAATTGAAAGGGGGGCCCGGCAAACTGCCGCGACTTGCCTTTGGTAGAAAAAAAACAGGCCCCTGCAATGGGGCCCGTTTTTTTCACCAAAAGAATGTTGTGAGCTGCGGGCCCCCCTTTCAATTAGGTTTGGCCGGGCCTCTCACATCAGTACCCATAATACCCCCCCTGATGGCGGCCCTGGGTAGCATGGGGGTCGTCATGGGGCCGTCAAACACCGCCGCCCGTGCGACCGATCGCGCGCACCCGCAAACTCCTGCGCATGGGCACCCGCGACCGCCTGGAACCGCGCACCGAATTTTGAGGCAGATATTGACCTGCCCACACTATCTTGCCGCGTTTTTTGCCCGCTGCGATTGAGGACAGCAGACAAAAAACGCAGGGAAAAA
The DNA here is from genome assembly GCF_050947455.1 of Rhinoderma darwinii. Lineage (NCBI taxonomy): Eukaryota > Metazoa > Chordata > Amphibia > Anura > Rhinodermatidae > Rhinoderma > Rhinoderma darwinii. The sequence goes on along the minus strand of NC_134691.1, from coordinate 301,049,873 downwards.
TGCATTTTCTGCCTCCCATTGATTTCGATGGGAGGTCAGAGGCAGAACCGCGGCAAGAAAGGACGTGCTGCTTTTTCTTTTTTCCGCGACTGGCTCCCATTGATTTCAGATTAAATCAATGGGAGGCGGTTTTGGAAGTTTTTTGGTGCTGATTCTGACGCAGTGTCCGAGTCAATATCAAGGCCCAAAAACTCTGTGAACTGGGCCTTATTGTTAGGGCTTATTCAGACGAACGTGTAATACGTCCGTGCAACGCGCGTGATTTTCACACGGACCTATGTTACTCTATGGGGCCATGCAGACTGTCCGTGATTTTCACGCAGCGTGTGTCCGCTGCGTAAAACTCACGACATGTCCTATATTTGTGCATTGTTCGCGCATCACGCACCCATTGAAGTCAATGGGTGCGTGAAAGTCACGCCCAGCACTTCCGCAGCCGCATAAACTATGAATGAAAACAGAAAAGCACCACGTGCAAACATACAAACAGAGTGTCATAATGATGGCGCGAAAATCACGCAGCCGCGCATCATACGCTGCTGCCACACGGAGCTGTTATGGACCTTTTGCATGCGCAAAACGCCATGTTTTTGCGCGCGCAAATAGCACGCGCTCGTGTGAATCCGGCCTTAGGGTAGGAACACACTAGGCATGAACACTGCGGATTTTATGCAACACATTTTATTGTGGAAAATCCGCAGCGTATCACAGTCGCAGCCGAGTGGATGAGATTTGAACAAATCTCATCCACACTCTGCAAAAAAAATTGACCTGCAGTGTGACTTTTGGCTTTTTAAGCCGCAGCGTGTCAATGTATTCTGTGGAATCGCTGCTCCTCTGTTGCGGAAATGCTGCGGTTCTGCCGCAAAAATCACAAATGAGAAAAAATAAAAAGGCACTTTTTTAAATTTATAAAAAAGTTTAGACTTACCCCGGCCGTAGTCCTGGTGACGCGATCCTCTATTCTTAGCGCAGCCCCGCCTCCTGTCATGACTTTTCATCCCATGTGACCGCTGCAGCGGTCACATGGTCTACAGCGTCATCCCAGGAGGCGGGGCTACGTTCAGAAGAGAGAGATGCGTCACCAGGACTACGGCCGGGGGAAGTCTAAACTTTTTTTTCCCTGCAGGATTCCCGCAGCGGACACGCCTCACGAAACCTGCACCACTACTTGGTGCGGTTTTGGTTGCAGAATTCCCTGCGGCTACCGGGGCGGATAAGTTGTGGAGTTTTACTCAGCATATCCGCCTAGTGTGTCCCTTATGATGTCGCTCCTGGAGCTGCTGCCGCTCTCTAAATAAGCAGTTGGTCCAGTAAAATTTGGAATTATTTTTTTTTGTGAACCAGCTTAAAAAAATACAAAACTTTTGTGTTAGGGCCTGTTCACATCACCGTTCGCTTCCGCTCCGGGGTTCCATCTGAGGTTTCCGTCGGGTGAACCCCGCAACGGAAAGTGAAAGTGACAGCACAGCTTCCGTCACAATTAGCGCAGTCGACTGCACTATTGATTCCGTCCGAAAACCAGCCGGAATGGTGACGAACGGAAACCATTAGCGATGTTTCCGTCACCATTGAGATCAATGGTGACTGAAACGGAAGCTGTGCTGTCACTTCCAAATTTTACTGGACCAACTGCCTATTTAGAGACCGGCAGCAGCTCCAGTAGCTGCGCTAAGAATAGAAGATCGCGTCACCAGGACTACGGCCGGGGTAAGTATAAACTTTTTTATCAATTTAAAAAAGTGCCTTTTTTTTTTCTCTTTTGTGATTTTTGCGGCAGAACCGCAGCATTTCCGCACCAGACGAGTGGCGATTCTGCAGCATAAATTGACATGCTGCGGCCTAAAAAGCCACAACTGCAGGTCAATTTTTTTTGCAGCGTGTGGATGAGATTTGTTCAAATCTCATCCACTCTGCTGTGACTGTGATACACTGTGGATTTTCCACAATAAAATGTGTTGCATAAAATCCGCAGTGTTCATGCCTAGTGTGTTCCTACCCTAAGGCCGGATTCACACGAGCGTGTGATTTTTGCGTGCGCAAAAAACGTGGCGTTTTGCGCATGCAAAAGGTCCATAACAGCTCCGTGTGGCAGCAGCGTATGATGCGTGGCTGCGTGATTTTCGCGCAGCCGCCATCATTATGACACTCTGTTTGTATGTTTGTAGCACGTGGTGCTTTTCTGTTTTCATTCATAGTTTATACGGCTGCGGAAGTGCTGGGCGTAACTTTCACGCACCCATTGACTTCAATGGGTGCGTGATGCGCGGACAATGCACAAATATCGGACATGTCGTGAGTTTTACGCAGCGGACACACGCTGCGTGAAAATCGCTGACAGTCTGCACGGCCCCATAGAGTAACATAGGTCCGTGCGAGGCGCGTGAAAATCACACACGTTGCACGGACGTATTACACGTTCGTCTGCATAAGCCCTAACAATAAGGCCCAGTTCACAGAGTTTTTGGGCCTTGATATTGACTCGGACACTGCATCAGAATCAGCACCAAACAACTTCCAAAACCGCCTCCCATTGATTTAATCTGAAATCAATGGGAGCCAGTCGCGGAAAAAAGAAAAAGCAGCACGTCCTTTCTTGCCGCGGTTCTGCCTCTGACCTCCCATCTAAATCAATGGGAGGCAGAAAATGCATTTTTCGCTGCCTTTTTTGTCTGCTGTCCTCAATCGCCGCGGGCAAAAAACGCAGCAAAAAACGCGGCAAGATAGTGTGGGCAGGTCAAAATCTGCCTCAAAATTCTTTAAGGAATTTTGAGGCAGATTTTTTTGGCCTGCAAAAATACTCTGTGTGAACAGGGCCATACATAAACAGCACTTTCAGACACTTTACTCACTGTCAGAAGAGCTGCTCCCTCTCCAGTCCTCGTCAGGCGATGTCTTCGGTCCAGATGTCGTCCTTCACCTCCAGGCTCCAGAAAATTGCGGGGATCGAAGAACTCCTGCCGTCGCGCAAGAACTGGACTCCTCCCCCTCTCCTTACGCAGCTACGCTCTGGAGGAGGAGAAGAAGGAGGAGGCGGAGGCGGAGTCGGACGAGGAGGCGCTGGACGAGGAGGCCGAGGAGTCGGAGGCGGGCCAGCAGGTAATTAGACTGTGCGCCGCTGTTCTTCCCAGTTGATTGGTCGCTGTACTTTTGGTGCGTGCGCACCGCATCCCTCTCGGCGGCGGGCACGAGCGGGTTGCTTTCCAGCCTTCCCCAGGTCATTCGCGCGTGAGCGCGCGTTTGCGGTAACGAGCGCGCAGGCGTGCGCTTGCGGTCGTTCGCGCGCGGTGTTTCGCGGCAGTGTTAGATGAGAGGGGGGCCCGCAGCTCACAGCGGTGTTTGATGAGAGGGGGGCCCGCAGCTCACGACATTGCTTTGGTGAAAAGAACAGGCCCCATTGCAGGGGCCTGTTTTTTTCTAACAAAGGCAAGTCGCGGCAGTTGCCGGGCCCCCCTTTCAATTAAGTTTGGCCGGGCCCCCTACAGTAGTACCCCTAATACCCCCCTGATGGCGGCCCTGCTTGTGGGATACATTATATGAATTTCAAGCATACGAAATAGTATAGACCAGACGACCTGGGCCTTTTGTAGGTTGCGAGACACTTTCACATATCACAGGTCTTGAGCCACGTTGATTTTTAAGGGTACGTTCACACGTAGTAAACACTGCGGATACTGCGTGTTTTTTTTACAGATTTTTTTAATTTAACATTACTTTTTAAAAAAATTATTTGACTTTTTAATTCCATAGGGGAATTTTTAATTTTGATTTTTAACTTTTTAGTGTACTGGCATATACCTAAGTATACCCTAACAACAGGAAATATGGTCCGACAGCCCTGGAGTCCTTCAATACAGTCGTTGCCCCGAAAATAAGGTGTTCGCCCTGCTGATTAATATGGTGTGCTCTGACCTAGGGGAGAGACTGTCGCTGTTTGGAAGGTGTGCCAGTTATAATAAATGGCGGCCATTTTTGCACAAATGAGAACAAAAAGTGCGGCCGCATTAGATGTCACTTTTGAATTGACTTCTCGCAATGGATGGTAAAACTTTCCTATTGTTGGAACATGTGGAAAAGATTTATACTTTTCTAATTTCCGATTCACTGATATATCCATATATATATATATATATATATATATATATATATATATATATATATCATATTCTCCACTACGTGTCTCTAAAGGCCTAGACACACATATTTTTAGGCAGGCTTGATTAAGGCCTCATGCACACGGCCGTGCCTGTATTCACTGCCCGTGGTTGCGGACTCATGCTGTGCTCCCATACAAAGTATGAGAGCACGGACCGTAAAAAAACGAAAAATAGGACATGCTCCATAATTCTCGGCGCGGTTCTACGTCATGTACACCTTTCCGTAGCGATACGGAAAGGTGTCTGCAACCAAAAGAACAGGGCAGGTCCGTAATGGCGGACCGTATTTTTTTTACGTTCGTGTGCATGAGGCCTAACATATTCCCGATTACCCGCCAAAATCTGTGTGAAATCCATCTCCTATTGTTTTCAAAGGGTAATTCGCGTGTAGAGCCTGGTGATGACGCTGCCCATGATGGATCTGATTGGGTGGGCAACATGGAGTAGGGGGGTGGACTGCCCAAAATGCATTTAACCGTGTGCTCTGGTGCCAAAATGCTGTTGTCTGACTGAAGATGGCAGTCTGTAGAGTGTGACAACTTCACAGTAAAGCTGGCTGCCACATTCAGTCAGATTGCACTACACGCAGTAGCATTTTAAGCACCTAGAGTCAGGCAGCCATTTTATGCATAATCTAGAGACTGAAAGCCATTTTATACGTCACCTAGAGACAGGCAGCCATTTTATGCTTCACCTAGAGACAGGCAGCCATTTTATGCTTCACCTAGAGACAGGCAGCCATTTTATGCTTCACCTAGAGACAGGCAGCCATTTTATGCTTCACCTAGAGACAGGCAGCCATTTTATACTTCACCTAGAGACAGGCAGCCATTTTATGCTTCACCTAGAGACAGGCAGCCATTTTATTCTTCACCTAGAGACAGGCAGCCATTTTAAGCTTCACGTAGAGACAGGCAGCCATGTCCTAAAAGTAAATACACACCCAGAAATAGTTCTTCATCATTATTCCACCATTAGGCCTATTTACTCAGCCCATAGATGTGTTCTCTATGTTGTGCCAACACATGCATGTCATGTAACCCTGAATGCCAGGGGTCCCATGATGTGTGTGTGTGTGTGTGTGTGTGTGTGTGTGTGTGGGGGGGGGGGGGGGGGTGATCACATGACTGACGCCATGTTTAGTCATTTTCCAGTAGCCTGTGGATGCATTACACCGGCCTGATCTGTGGACTATACCATTCTACTGTGGAGTCGGGGGCTACTGCACTGTTATATAAAAATGAAACCAAAACCTGAAGCCATAATCTCAAAAGTAAAGATATCCATTGAATAACAGTACAAAAATTACTGTATTAATCCATATTGGAAAGAGACAGTTGACCACAACTGCAGACATACAACATATACCCAAAAGACGTATAAAATAATAAAAACAAAGTGTGGTAGAGCAGTGGACACAGCAGGTTACAATGTCTACAGAGAATACAAAGAGACTACAAATGGAAGGCATAAGTATGCATATAAACAGTATAGTATAAAGGAGAATAATGCAAGTAAACAGTAAATACTGACACTCCTCCGGCTCAAACATTTGAAAAGTGGCACAATACGTATCAATGTAAATACTTCAAACTATATTGAAGGTAAGACCAAACCAAAAACATTACTAATGATTCCATATATTTATAATCCTGTGTAGGGGAAGAATGTATATTCAAAAACTGTATAATTTCCTATTCTATAAATAAATAAAATTTAAAAAAAAAAACAGACCGCCACTTATCTCTGTTTTAAAGCTGTAGACATTGAAAAACTGAGAAAAAACCCTTCTGCCATTTATTACAATGGGGGGGGGGAGGGGATGTAACAGTTTAATTTTTTAAATCATTTGAACTCTAGTAGTACACTGATAAGTTTTGGGTGGGGCTGATTAGAACGCTGCTGTGGTGATGTCATCAAGTCCATTAGGATGTCATCAGTCTCTAGCCTATTAGGCCAGGTTTTACCTTGAATCCGTTGAGGGTTTTGTAGGAGAGAGAGGAAGAGAGGAGAGAGAATTGATTTTATATTTTGCTATTGCGCATTTTAGTCCAAATATGGACAGATTTCTTGTAAGTAATTATATATTCATGTATTGATTATTATTAAGGATTGATTAGGAATAAGTAATGAGCAGTAATTAATAGAAATGTTTGTTTACTTGTTTTTTTAGAACAGCAAAACTGATTCAAATGTATTAATTGTTCAGAATTAGAAAATAGGGTCTGTTTTCCCCCCACAAATATCACCGCTTTAGTTCATTAGCCGTGTATAATATTGCATTCACTTTAATTGGGCTGAGCTGCAATACCGGCTCTAGGACAGGAGTGGCGCTGTTTCAGGAAAAAGTAGATTATTTTCGAATCCAGGACAACCTCCCTAGGGTCAATTCACACGTTGCGTAAATACTGCGGATTTTCCGCAACAGAATTTGTTGTGGAAAATTTGCAGCAAATACAGTAGCAGCAAAGAGCATGAGATAAAACAAATCTCATCCACACGCTGCATAAATAACGAGCGGAAAAAACACTCAGAAATTTACCTGCAGTACAGAATTTTATTCCGCAGCATGTCAATTGTATTTGCGTAAACGCTGCTTATTTGTTGCGGCTTTTCCCCACTAAATTCAATCGGGAGGTAAAACCCGCAACAAATAGCAATTGTTGCGGTTTTTTTCGGCGGGTTCACATAGATTCTGCCGCAAAAAAAACGCAATTCGCACAAAATAAAGAAATCTTATACTTACCCAGGAGTCTGTGTTTCTTCCTCCAGGTGGGCCTCCTGGACCGCTGCAGCCAATCACACACTGTAGCGACGGTCACATGTGATGAAACGTCATCCCAAGAGGCCAGCCTGGATGACATCAGAGGGCCAGCCTCCTGGGATGATGCTTGACGCTTGATCCCATGTGACCGCCGCTGCACCCAATCCCAGGCTAAATGCTGCAGTTTTCCGCAGGGGACATTCCCGGGTGAAAAACTGCACCACAGTTTGGTCGCCTGGAATTCCCTGCGGCGCACAGGATGGATACGATGTGTTTTTTTACGCAGCGTATCTGCCCCGTGTGAACTCAGCCTTAATGTGATGCGACATAAGGAGGTTATAAATCATGTCACTGAATGGAGGATTATTCCTTATCTGTCCCACAGAAATATTTACCTGCTCTGTCCCGTGATCAAACTCATGTCACCAAGTTTGTGGAGCCCGGGAAGAAGAGCAGGAGATGGAACTTTTTTCGACGTCATCCGTCCAAAGTTGAGGTGATTTCTTTTTTTTTATACGGTGTATATTTCCTCATAAAGTAAAAGCTCCACCTTAGAGCCACTTAATAACATTATGGAACTAAAATCTCAGCAATTTCCTAATATATATGTGACCGGAGTCATGACTCAAATACGTCAAGTCGCTTCTCCCCTTATGGAAATTTACCCTTCCCTAAAGCTGACACTGAAACAGAGTTGGATTTTAATGGCCACAGCAGCCGTTTATTATTTAAATAACAAGGAGTTTTAAATACCATAACTTTTTGAATCCCCGAAAAGGAATTCATCATAACATTAAATAACCCACTGCGACCCTATCAGGGTTATAACATTATTAACCAACCAGAATGACAGGGGCAAGTCCTTGAAGCCAACGATATTTAATTTTGGCCATCTGCCCACCAATACCTTACCCCCAGCCGTAACCCGGCCCGGGGGCACCAATTACCTTTTGCAGATGACCACCATATATATAACCCAGCTTTCAAAAGGGGTAACACCCTAAGAAGCCGACTAATTGGGGGTGCATCCCGTGATGCATTCCCCCCACCACTTTTTACGACCTACTTCAAGGACTCCCCCCCGCAGCTGCAATGACAAAATTAATCTGACCAAAGACATACGTTGTTAGTCAAATAAACTTCTGACCGAGAAAACCACCACCCACAGCAACCTTTTGCAGCAGTGCACCAATCCACTCCAGGGCGGGCGGGCGGGAACATGTTCTTGCTTCTGTGTCCTGGCAAAGAGAGGGAAGAGCACAACAGGCCAACAGGTACATCCCCCTCAATCCCCACTCCTAATCCCACAAGCCCTCCTCCTATCTCTATCCTTAACCTCTCATAGGCCAAACAACTCCATGTCCCTCCCATCTATTTTAGTCATGGAGGCCTCCCCTTATTTCCTTTCTTGTCTGCAGTACGGCCTCTTCTTTTCATTCAAAACAAGGCAGGTGCGGGGAATTCCTATTCCTTCAAGTTGTTCTCCTGGCACCAAATGGAAGAGCTGCCCCTATGTCAGTCAGTCAGATGCGTAATTCAAAGCTTATGGACCCCAATGTAACAGGGCCCCCCACCTACAATGTTACAATGTTACAATTCTGGTGTCTTCCTATGTGGCAGAGAGGCCTCCGGGCCTCCTCAGACACCATGGCCAGGTGCGACTGTCAGGGTATGTTCACACAACTTATTTTCGGCCGTTTTTCGGGCCATATACGGCCGAAAAATCGGAAGCAGAACGCCTCCAAACATCTGCCCATTGATTTCAATGGGAAACACAGCGTTCTGTTCCGATGGGCCGTTTTTTTACGCGGCCGTTTTGAAAAAGAAGTGCAGGTCACTTCTTGAGCTGTTTTTGGGGCCGTTTTTCATTGACTCTATAGAACAACAGCTCCAAAAATAGCCATAAAAAACGCTGCGAAGGACGCGAGTTGCTAAAAAAACGCTTGAAATTTAGGAGCTGTTTTCCTTTGAAAACCGCTCCGTATTTTCAGACGATTTTTGATAAGCGTGTGAACATACCCTCAACCCCTTCTAGTCATGCCTCTGCAGTCACTATATTCCTCCAGTCTTTTCCCTACCTCTGTTCACAGGATACAGGCTGTCATAAATGGCGCCTGTATTATGCTGGTGCCCCAGGAGAGCCAAGCACAGAGAATCTGTTGCTATATCACACACATTACCCCACACTGATACAGGCAGTAATTAAAGTAATAGATATAATCTATAAGGACATTTTATTTATTGGTAAAATGGAAAAATAAAAGAGAATAATTACATTTATTTTATGATTAGGATTTTTCCACATTTGTTGGGGTACAACGAGTGTATTAGCTCTTTAGAAGTTGGTGTCCATTATACTGATCTGGCGGAGGGGGTAATATACATCTCTCTCAATCTGATGTTGTGGTATCCAGAATGATAGAGAAAGAAGAAATGCTGCCAACGCTTACCCATGGATATTGACTACTTGGTCGGACATTGTTATGGCTTATTGGACACATATGCATATAGCCTAATTGGAAACTGTTATTAGAGGGTAAAGAGATTGTCCAGCATTAGAAAAAGAGGCTGTTTTCTCTCCAGAAACAGCGCCACTCTTGAAAATTGGCTGTGTCAGGTATTACATCTCAGCCCCATTTACTTGAATGGGAATGAACTGCAGTACCGGACACAGCCAATAGACAATAGTGGCACTGTTTCTGCAAAAGAATCAGACTTTTTTTTCTAACCCCAGAAAAACCCCTTCAATGTATGGTATATCAACAAAGTGACAGAAGCCTCTTATATATAACCACAAGATCAGCATTTATCTCTACTACTACAAACAAATCATGAGCATGGTGACTGGGTGCTCAGCAATGTGTCCCTGGGGTCCTGGGTTCCAATCCGACCAAGGAAAACATCTGCATGGAGTTTATATGCTCGTTCTGTGTTTGCGTGGATTTCCCCCGTTCTCTATTTCCTTTCACGCTATAAATACATACTGATAAGTTATTTCTATGAAATCGACCCCAGTGTGTGTCTGAGATAGAGAGAGAGCCCCATTGGGTACAGTGAGTGATGATAATCTGTGTACAGTGCTATAGAATATGTTGGCTGGAAATTCTAATAATTATAAGGAACTACAGAGACACATTCAAATGAACTCAGTTTTCTACTTATTTACAGCAACGTCCTGCTGGCTCCTTTGATAACATCGTTGACGTTCCAAAAAAAGAGCCTAAAAATGTAGCCAGGACACAGAAACGTTTCTGGAAATGTATTAACAGGAGAAAGGTAAGATTTCTCTTAGTGTAAGTTTTTTCTACATACGTAGAAGACGTGGTTGGTGGGTGTTTGGATCTATTGGAGGATGTTACATTGGTAAGATACTGGGATCATGCATATCAAGTACATGTTGTGCAATTCCCATCTATTAAAGGAGTATCCCAAAATCATAAATTATCACCTATTCACAGAATAATTCATCATTTTCTGATCGCTGGGTGCCCAAATGCTGGTACCCCCACCGATCATGAGAATGGAGGTCCCGATCCCCCAGATCCTCCTCGCTTCACCCCGAGCAGTGGGAAGGAGCTTAAAAGGAGCTTCATTGTCTATGAGAATGATGGAAACAGCCAAGCACTGTACTCGTCTGTTTCTGTAATTCCCGTAGACTTTGAATGTAGCGGTAGCGCGCAGGCTGAACCACCACTCCATTCAATGTCCTCCATACTGCGGTCAAGCAATGAGAAGGATCTGGGGATTTGGGACCCCCGTTCTCCTGATCTGTGGAGGTTCCAGCAGTCCCCAGCGATCAGACAATTATCATCTATCCTGTAAATAGGTGATAATTTAAGATTTTGGGAAAGCCCCCTAAACTCTAGTTGTTTTCTTTGGCAGGCTTATGTAACACCAAGTGGCCCTCCTAAAGATGTGGCAGATAAATCATCTGAAAATCCAGTATCACAGATTGAAGACATTCAGTTGGAGCTGAAGCCGCTGACATCCACAGTCAGGAGGGGTCCTTATGTTAAGGTAATGTTACCGGAACTGTCAATCCCCAAAGATAGATAAATAGATATGAGATTAATAGACAAGTAGGAAAATAAATAAGAGATAGACAGATATGAGATTAGATAGGTATATATGAGAAAAATTGTAGTGCAGTCTTTCGGCCGGAATGTCCGCTGCGGAAAACAGCACGTAAAAAAACAATCCATACTTACCCGTAGCCATGGTGACGCGTTCCTTTGACGTTATACAGTTAGTCCTCTTGGAATGACATTTTATCCCATGTGACCGCTGCAGCCAGTGATTGGCTGCAGCACTTACATAAAACGTCATCTCTGAATTCCGGGCTGGACGCAGGAGCAGAGAGACCTGGGTAAATATGAGATATTTTTTTTGTGAGCTCAATACACAGCGGCGGCTGCACAAATCTGCACAAATAGTTTGATACAATGGGGCAGATTTACTAATGCTGTGTAAAACTACGCAGCGTATCTGACCTAGAACCTGCAGCACATTCTATCCGAAAAACCGTACCACATTGTGGTGCAGTTTTTCGAGCAGTATTTCCGCTGTGGAAAGCAGCGCTAGAAAAAAAATAAAAACCGTTCATACTTACCCCGGCCGAAGCCATGGCGACGCATCCCTCTGACATCCTGCAGCCCGGCCTGCTGGGATTAGGTTTCATTCAATGTGACGCTACAGCCTGTGATGCGCTGCAGCAGTTACATGGGATGAAACATCATCCCTGGAGGATGGATTGGATGCAGGAACAGAAAGTTCAGGGCAAGTATGAGAATTTTTTTTCTGAGTTGCGATCTTTGCGGCGATATTGCAGATTTTCCACTTCAAAACTCGCAACATCTGCTACTTGATGCAGGTTTTATCTCCCCATTGATTTCAATGGCGACAACCTGAAACACAAAAGCAGCGATTTATTAAAAAACCGCACCACAGGTCAATTTATGAAAGTTTTTTTACTCTGCGTGTGGATGAGATTTGTTCAAGGCTCATCCACTTTGCTGCTACTCTACTACGCTGCATATTTTCTGCAAATGAAATCGGTTGCGGAAAATCCGCATTGTTTACGCTACGTGTGAACCCGGCCTAAATGTGTTTTCTTTCTGTAGATCAAAGTGCAAATTCCCCATAATAAAACCAAGAAAAGAAGCATCATATATTTCTTCCGCAAGGTGAGAACATGAGTTTATTACTGATTTCCTGCAGTCACTATTTTGTGTTTTATCTGATTTCCTAGCTTATGTGAACCCTTAGTCATAATATAAGTAGAAGCTGGGTGAACACAAAGTGGAGGAGATGCAGGTGAAAGTCAGAAAGAAGGTGCGCGTTTCTCTCCATTATGTTCTATGAGAGTTACGAGAACAGCCATGCGCCCTGGAACCACTTGGGCACCCATTCTTTTGAAGGTTGGGGGTCCTACCTTTGGATATGGCACGAATGTTGTCCTAAATCTTGATCTGTCATTTGCTGTATGTTTGCTCTTTGGTGATATACTTAACTAGTAATAGAAATATCTACCAATATGATTCACCTTCATTCACTTTTATTCTGTTTTGTAGAAGTTTGGTTTAGAAGAGCTTCAGCCACCGATGCCAAAGAAAAAACAAGTTGGCACCCAAGTTACGGAAGTGGACCTTGATAAAATCATAAAGGTTTCTACTAGCACAAGTACCAACTCGTACTTACAGGTCTCAGTAGCAACACAAACAAAGGAGGATGATCTGCGGAACATCTCAGAGGTGTGTATGATAAAGGCTGAATATACCCCAGACCCAGGACAAAGCCCTATATCACAGGATAAAGCAGTCCAGGAGATGGGGCCAAGGACATTAATTCTGGGGTAATCATAGTCCTCAAGAATAATGTTCTGCATCCTGAGAACTATTAGTGATGAATGTCTTAATAACAACATCATATAATCTCAATATCCTGCAATAAAGGGAATTATTATATGCTATTTATACAGGTGACAAAATCTTGGAGCGGAGGAAGAAAAATAAGGTCATTCTTAGCACCATCAGAAAGACCCACCCCCGAGGAAGAGATCTTTGTCTCTGTAAGTATTACTTGTGTTTGGTTCATAAAGGGACATTTTCTCCTCAAACCAGAAAATTCCTAGGATATATAGAAGTCCTTGAGTCAACCTCTTCAAGTTGTTTAACATTTAATTGGATGTTGGTTGACAACCAATATGGCCACCATTCTGGCTACCACAGGGATTGTGGCCTAGCGTTACTAGACTACTGACCTGCCAATCTGCACATAGTTGTGAAGGAATATAACTACATGCTACAGATTTTTTATTCAAGAGTCTGGTAAAGCTTGATGCCAATCCCTATTAGAGCTATAATGGCTGATTGTTGTCCATCGCTTGCGAGAAGGAGACAGAACTAAGAAATAACTTAATACAATGTTTAAGAGTGTTACAGAAAAGGATCAATCATGGTGATTTTTTTTCTTTTTGGTGGAGATGCATTTAATAAACAATATATTTAGAAATGTGATAGAAGATATATGATAGGTTTAACATGTTCTACTCAATGATCAATCAATTAATAATTATTCAATTTGTTTTTCAGAAACCACTGCCACCAATTGGAAGACAACTCATTGTTATTAAAGAAGCCAACTCTGTAAGTTCTCACATATTTAGATTCATTTTGCGTTGCTTATATAGCGCCAATATATTGAGGAGTCCCTGTCCCCAATGCGGTTCAAAATCTGAGCAACAAGATTCTTTGAATCCTGTCCATTTGTGAAGGTGTTTGTTGTTTGCTATTTTGGATGTGACCCCCCGGACTGTTTTCTGACTCTGTCTTGGGATCACTGCCTGCCCTGACCTGTATCTGTCTATCGTGTTGCATGAACTCTGCCAACCCTGACCTCGTATTTGTATGACCGCGCATGTGCCCCCTCCTGTTTTCTCCATACATAATTCTAGTTGGGCAGACTACCACTGTCTCTGCTGTCATGTCCTCATTCTGTGCAACTCACTGTCCGGGACCATTAGACATTTTTTTCTAATGTATTTTAAAGAATCCCTATGTCACATAACCATAGTCCCACACACAATCCTGATTTGGTCAGATATCTCCACTCCACTCTGTCCTCATCTAGATACCCTTGTCGCATCACTTTGCACTTTATATCCATGTTGGCTCATATACTGGCTGGGTGATGGGTTCATGCATCTTTATTTTTATTCTCATTGCCAATACAAAGGGTTGGGCCCTTGGAGAACTTTATCACCGTGTACCTATCGTATCCTCCCATTCCATTAAGATCATAAACTCTTACAATTACTGCCACAACTGTAAAGAGCTGCTAAATGTGTTGGCGCTAAATATAAATTATTATTATTATTATTATTATATGAAATTATAAAGTTCTGTTTCCATTTCAGATCAACAAAGTGACAGTGAAGTAAATTGCTGCATTATACAGTTATGTCCTATTTGTACATCCAGGAAAGGAAACCATATGACTGACAGTCAAAGAGGATTTACCATGTAACCAAGTAAAAACTTGGTGCACTGACCTATTATATTCATGATATGTCCTACAAATAGGGTCAATTAACACAAAATTGTTAGAAAAATACAAAATATCTTTTATTGATGAACATGTATAAGACAAGACAGATTTTAAAATGAAGCATACACTGCAACATCACGGTGTCTTACAGGACAGGAAAACATATGGGTATACAAAAATATATGAATGTAAAGCACAGGGGAATGACATCAATTACATGCAATATAAATAATGGGCAAATGTCCCCATGCATGAAGTTGAAACTGGTCCAAGAAAGGTATGAGGAAATGGTTCAATGTGGTATGGACATTGTATAGTATAAAGAACCTCTCAAAGAGGATAGTAAACAAAGGGTAACCAAATCTATAAGACCAGACCTATATAACCCATACTGTTGCTCCTGCACTGTAGAGACACCAACCCGACGCGTGTTTCGGCTGGATGCCTTCGTCCGGGGGTGGTGTCTCTCCAGCGGAAGCTGCTTCTTAAACTGGCTGTCGTCCAATCATGTAGGGGAAGTGAAAGAGCGTCAGACTAAATAAGGGGATAACCTCTATATGGCGTCATACGCCAGGTTCGGAAATGTCCGGTGATGTGCTTCCGGTGTCGCGTCATCAGGAGTGGTCAGAGAGGGAGCGACAGAATATCACTCTAAGTCCACTCATCCAGACAGAGACGCGAGACCGCAGGACATCTCGGACACACCCACCTATGCGTAAACGCTCGGCTTTTCCCAATCAGTGGAAGGAATCAGAAGACCGAAACATGACTGGACAAATGTAGACAAGAGAAGCACATAGGCATGAAACAATGCGAGTAGTTAATCATTGATATATTATCACATGAGTATTTATCAAAAAGATGATCTTTGTTGACAGATTTGAATATTAATAGAAAACCACCAAGAATAAAAAATGTGAAATAAAGAAATATATGTTGATATTTACAATGTATTGTTGTGTGTACATATAAAAAAAAGGGTGTGTATATATATATATATATATATATATATATATATGCCTTTTCTAAACTATCTACATGAAAACTGAGTGATTGTTGAAGCTAAAACTTGTGTTAGTGAGTGTGAAAATAATGTGTGTATGTATGTATATGGTACAAAATATGACAAAACAATGTGTGTAAATGTGAAGTAAAACGTGTGGCGATTTGTGTGTAAATGTATATGATGTGCACGTATTGTAACATGCCGATATGTCAAACAAATATATGTTATATGTTTGTGTGGCAAACGAATAGTGAGTGAAAAATAATAAAAAGTAAATAAAAAATAATACAAAATTATTTAAAAAAAAAATATATAACAAATAAATAAATGATTAACAAGTGAACGTAAATGGTGATAAAGAAAAAGTGAGCAATGATTGGTGAAAAGTAAACATGGTGAAATACAGTTGATGATGATTATTAATATTGAATAAATGGTACAGTATAATAAAAATATATATAAAGATACGTGAGTGAAAAAATTATATATATTAGTGCGTGCCACACAGTATATTTGGGTATTATACTGTGTCGGGGCAGCAATGGGGACGTTATACTGTGTGGAAGGAACTATGGGGTATTATTATACAGTGTGGATGGTCCGCTATAGAAGCATTATACTGTGTAGTGGGTTCTATGGGAGCATTGTAACACTGTGTGGGCTGAATGGGCGGGGTTAGAGGCGTGGCCTAACAGGGGAAAAATTTGCTATGCACACCGCTTCCATTGTCCCTCTTTACTAAACTGAAAAGTTGGGAGGTATGATAACGTACAAACATGTGCGCCACACTTTCCGTTGTCCACCCCTGGTAATGGAGGGGGCCCAGACGTCTTGGCTGTATGGGGCCCAGAAATTCCTGATGGCGGCCCTGGAGGAGTGTATGACGCTGACCAATCAGCTTCATACACTTCTCTCCATTCATGTCCATTTGTACTCACTGCACAGCTTGATCTCGTTAATGTGGGTGTATGTGACAGCTCCGTGATCTCGCAAGAACATCCTGTGCATTGAGTACAAATGGACATGAATGGAGAGACGTGTATGATGCTGATTGGTCAGCGTCATACACTCCTCTGTGCAACGCCCACTTGGTCAAAAGTTTAAAAATGCCCTGTTGGGCTTTAAGAAACGAGTTAGTATAAATCTACAATTGCTCATAATTGGCTCAAAAATGATTGTTTTTCAAAATAAAAAACACTGTTATCTACATTAGAGCGCCAATCACATTATGTAGGAGATCGGGCACTTATAATCTGGTGACAGTGCCTATTTAAGGGAAAGCTGCTAGTTCAAAATAATAGCAGTGAGGAGTTAAATTGGTGAAGTGCTTCATTCTGCGGAATGTTGGTTGTAGTGCATTTCCTTCTGAAATATTGGGGAAAATTGGTCGTTCCAGACACTATTCTGATGAAAAATGTACTTTGATTAAGAAATTTATTGTAGAGGGAAAAACATATAGAGAAGTGCAGCAAATTATAGGCTGCTTAGCTAACATGATCTCAAATGCCTTGAAGTGGTAACAAAAACCTGAAAGACGTGGAAGGAAGCGGGGAACTACTGTACGAATGGATAAAAGAATAGCCAAAATTGCAAAGGCTCAGCCAATGATCACCTCCAGAAAGATCAAAGAAGATCTGAAGTTACAATCAGAAGAGGATTAAATGAAGCCAAGTTACAGCAAGAACTCCTGACAAAGTCCCGTTGTTGAAAAAAAGACATCCTGAATAGGTCAAAATTTGCCAAGGAACACATTGGCTGGCCCAAAGAGATATAGCGCAACATTTTGTGGACTGATGAAAGCAAAATTGTTATTTTTGGGTCCAGTGGCCCCAGACAGTATGTCAGACAACCCCCGAGCATTGAATTCAAGCCACAGTAAAGACAGTAAAGCATGGTGCTGCAAAAATCATAATATGGGGATGTTTCTCATACCATGGTGTTTGGCCTATTTATCGCATACAAGGGATCATGGATCAGTTTGAATATATCAAAATACTTTTGCCGAAGAAAAAAATGCCCTTGAAATGGGCGTTTCAACACGACAATGAGCCAAAATACACCAGTAAGGACTTCTGTCCCCTCCGGACGGCGCTCCCGGGTCATTAAATAGATGCAGATAGACAGTCATGTGATGAGACTTGTCATTCAGCCTCTTCCACAGTAACACACAGGGAACTAGCGCAGGTGCAGTGGAGGAGTGGAAGAGGGCACCGTCCGGAGGGGACAGAAGTCGGGCTGAGGGTGTAACTTCAGAAATATGGAAAACAGGATACAACTTAAAAAAACAACATATATTAGTAAGTAGCAAAGAATCATCATTAACATACATTGGTTTACATTAGCAATAAAGTGGCCAACACCTTTAATCGCTGTATAAATGAATAGTTCTGCAACTTTGTA
Source organism: Rhinoderma darwinii (assembly GCF_050947455.1). NCBI lineage: Eukaryota > Metazoa > Chordata > Amphibia > Anura > Rhinodermatidae > Rhinoderma > Rhinoderma darwinii. Next base: position 301,032,001 of record NC_134691.1, on the reverse strand, counting down.
ATATACTGTGTTTTTCAATTTCTTACCACTTATGAAATATTTGTTTGCTGTCAGTGAATGTAAACAGTCTTGTTTACATTCAGAGGCAGAAAACCTGTACACACTTAGTCCTGTTGTCATCTGAAAGTGCATACAGTTGTACCCAGTTTAGGCAATGCCCCATGAGCTAAACAGCCTGGACTGGAGATTGATATATTGTAGCAAACTACCAGAAACAAATCTTACAAATCTCTTAGGCTTTGTTCACATCTGCGCCAGGGTCCCGTTCCAACGTTCCTTCGGAGCTTTCCGTCGGAACGGGACCCTGTCTGACACAAACGGAAACCAAAGGTTGCCGTTTCCATCACCATTGATTTCAATGATGACGGATCCGGTGCCAATGGTTTCCGTTTGTCTCCGTTGTGCGAGGGTTCCGTCGTTTTGACAAAATGAATACTGTAGTCGATTACACTATTGATTCCATCAAATCGACGGAAGCCTTGCACAACTGAGACAAACGGAAACCATTGGCACCGGATCCGTCATCATTGAAATGGAAACCTATGGTTTCCGTTTGTGTCTGTCAGGGCTCCGTTCCGACGAAAAGCTCAGTCGGAACGGAGCCCTAGCGCAGATGTGAACGAAGCCTTAGGTAGCTTACTACAATGTAACCTCCTCCAAACACTGCATCTACTGAGCTACTTTCTGCCTTGAGAGCCGTGCGAGATACTTTGTTCTTTTTGATCTAAATGAAAAATACACAAATAGAGAGATATATAGATTATATTTTAATAATAAGATCCTTACAGGAAAAATAACCTTCTATTATTCTTTTAAAAATTGTTCCAAATAGGCCTGCAAACATAGACCTCTGATTATTACTGGGAACTTGTCCTCATGTGAACTGTGATAAAAAATACAATGTATGTGAAAGAATTCCCAACAGTGAGAGAGCATGACCTCAGCACACTTTACATCCAGTCTATGATATTTATAGAGCGACGTGTCAGTCTGACAGCTCTAATTTTAGGATTGAGTTTGCGACGGACAGATCCTGTCATCACACATAACAGGTACACCGCGTCCATGCTTGCATGGAAGAGTCTCAGACAAATCTGTGATTGTGTTATACATAGTCATGGTAAAAAAGCCTTGAATTCCTAGACTTGTATATAAGCTCAATTTACTCATATTATTCTTTTATTTGCATCTGCAATGCATTTTCTATCACTGATATCATTCAAAACTTTATTTTTTGTGTCTTTTAGTCAGTGTATGGCACAGCCTATCTGTTCTCTTCCAAATTATCTATTTAACCTTTCACTGCCATGGTCATATGAGACCAAAATCTTTATTCGGTTCAGGACCGCGCTATTTTGATCCTTCAGGACCAGACACCATTTAGTCATTTTTAGCACGCGTTAGTTAAACGGTTCTAACTTTTTTATTTGCCGGTCTAGTGACATGGTTCTTGCTATGTTTCTTTTGTATACAATGCAATTTTTTATCATTTTTATATGCATCCTTCTTGCTATTTTAGAATTTCTAGGTGTATAGTTTTAAAATAATAGTACAAAAATATTACCAGAAAAAATTAGCTGAAATGTAAAACAGCATAACATAGTTTTGCCCTAAAATAAACCTTTTATTTGTGATCATCATTGTCTACCGTAAATTTTTATATATCACATGTTTATTTTAGGGTAAATGGGTTAGGGCTATGGATGTAAACTATAATTTTTTTATTTTATAATTCACGTTCAATTTGTGTGTGTTTAAAGTTTGAAAATTGTTGCGGCAGCAAAAGGGTTAAAGTCCAGCTGCAATGCACCTCATAAAATGAAAACACCACGTATTATCATCCCCTAAGACAGGGGCGGATTTAGGGGGGCATTAGGGGTAATCACCCCCCCCCCCCCGTAGAGCACCATGCTGATTGTTTTAATTGGCCGCTATGTATTGGGTTTATCCAATACATTGCAGCCTATTCTGACAATACTTAAATTCCTCGCTCCTAGGCTCCTCTTCAGGTATCTTCACTCTGGGTCCTGACGCCCTCCAGCATCAGAACATAGTGTGTTGAAGCTGTAGAAGAGCCTCGGATGAGGGTAAGTATATGGGTGTCTGGTCTGGGGTCATCTCTGGGGTCTGGTCTCTGGTCATCACTGGGACCTTGGTTGAGGTTTGGTCTGGGGTCTGGTCTCTGAGTTCTGGTCTGAGGTCTAGAGTTGTCTCTGCGTCATCTCTGGGGTCTTGTCTGGGTCATTACTGGGGTCTGATCTGGTGTCTGATCTCTGGGGTCTGGTCTAGGGTATGGTCTGTCCTGTGGTCCGAATTTATACAGGGGTTTGGGCAGGAAACTATGCAGTCATCAAGAGAAGTGATGGTGGTCTTGGCCAGATGCAGAAGAAAAAGAAAGAGAACAACTCTGATCAGAAAAAGACATCACCTGTGAGTCACTGGATTTATAGAAGATCTGTCACCTCTCCTGACATGTCTGGTATAGTAAATCCTTGTATTCCCCAGTAGCCATTAACCATTCTAGTGCATCATTGCTTAGAACTCTGTGTTGTAGCGTTCCTCTGTTACTCCTCCCGGAACACAACTAATTGATTTTAACTATATAGCTACAGCTGCAGTATAAAGCCATACATTGAGTTGCAAACAATCATGTGGACAGCAGCTGTCTCTGTGTAGCGCTACTGATTATTACTTATTATTGTAAGTGAATATTTAGTAACCTGTCTTCTTTGCTTTGTACAGTACTGCAGTTTCCATGTATTCGTGGACAAGGGTTTTGTGTAGTGGCTTTTTTTCTGTTTAATTATGTTCATGATATGATATAGGAGGTCACTCTCATTTTTTAATAAAGTTACAATGAATACCATGAAACACTGAAGATTGCGCTTTACTTTATATTTAATTGTTTTGGCTGTAGAGGATGATGGTTGACATTTAGTTGACCCAGCTAATATCAGGCTCAGGTTAGCTCACAAATAGCAGAGATTAGAGAAGTAGAAATTGCTAAAGTTCACGGTTAGGGTTAGACTTTAATAACTTTTTCAGTATATTGATGCTAAAAGACTTAGAGATCAAAAATACTGGAGTACAAATTAACTATTTCTGACTTAAGGTTATTTAAACATCTCATTTTTGTTCCCTGTTGATTGTACTCATGGCTCAATAAGGCTAGGTTCCCACAGTGCAGATTTGTTGCAGATTTTACATGCGTTTGTTTTTAGCCAAAACCAGAATTGAATCCAGGAGAGCCTTACTTTTATATATTCCTTCTGTTTAGGTTCTGTTCCTGGTTTTGTCTTAAAAAACGCGTGCAAAATCTGCCGAAAATCAATCTCCACTAAAGGGAACGCAGCCTAAAGGTTACCAACTGGCAGAAATTTCATGGATAGTCCGTAATAAATGTGGACTATTGTCCAGTGTCTGTGGTGTCCATAAAAAAATTGTATGGTTCGTGATTCTTTTTTTTTTGTAATGGCTGGAACTGCCTTTACCGATACAGACACACCGGGATAATTTTAGAGAAGACTATGTTTGGCGCCAGGTCAGGGTGCCGTTATCATGAACATGGAGGGTGTTAACGGGGTTTGCTGGGACTGTAATATTGATGTTCTATTCTTGTCCCTATTCACTTTTGACTAGTAAACTGCTGTAATATGAGACCAAATTTTACATTCCTGGGATATTTTTTTTTGGAGTGTATTTTTTATGTTTAGCATTCCTTTTAATGCTCCTTATGTGTTCATATTTGTGTTTAGACCTATAGACATACAGTATATTACTTAGAAACGTTATGATTCATTTTTAATTTTTTAATCTTTCCATAAATAGATTTGGTCTTCAACGAATTTTGGCAAGATTGGCCTTAGTATGAAAAATTTGTTATTGATTTCCAATCATCTCAACATCTCAAGCATACAGGCATTTTTGTTAGATTTAGGGTATGTGCACACGTAGTGTTTTCAACCGCTTTTCGGGACGTTTACCTAATTTTTTTGTTATCTAGAGAAAATCATAGATACAAAACTGTTTCAAAATATTTGATCAAAGTCTTATATGTAAACAAAACAAATGCTATCCATCTCCCTTCCTTGTATGGCAATGATTACTAAGATCTGTTTTCCATGCTGGTACCTTGTTATCTAAGGGCCAGTTCACACAGAGTTTTTTGTACGCATTTTTTGACGCGGAAACCGCGTTGGAAAACGTTCCAAAAAACCTACGAAAATGCCTCCCATTGATTTCAATGGGAGATGGAGGCGTTTTTTTCCGACGAGTGGAAAAACCGTCTCGCGAGAAAAAGCAGCGACATGCCCTATCTTCAGGCGTTTACATCTCTGACCTCCCATTGACATCAATGGGAGGCAGATAAAGCGTATTTCGCGATGTCTTTTGCCCATGGTGCTCAATGGCCGTGGTCAAAAAACGCCACGGCAAATGGCGTGCAGGCAGATCAAAATCTGCCTCAAAATTACAGCCAGAATTTTGAGGCAGAATTTTCTGCCTGCAAAAAACTCTGTGTGAACATACCCTTAAGGCTGGGTTCACACGAGCATGTTACGTCCGTAATGGACGGAACGTATTTTGGCCGCAAGTCCCGGACCGAACACACTGCAGGGAGCCGGGCTCCAAGCATCATAGTGATGTACGATGCTAGGAGTCCCTGCCTCGCTGCAGGACAACTGTCCCGTACTGTAATCATGTTTTCAGTACGGGACAGTAGTTCCACGGAGAGGCAGGGACTCCTAGCATCGTACATCACTATGATGCTTGGAGCCCGGCTCCCAGCAGTGTGTTCGGTCCGGGACTTGCGGCCAAAATACGTTCCGTCCATTACGGACGTAACATGCTCGTGTGAACCCAGCCTAAGTGTACCAAGGACTCAGGGAAATTGAAAATTACCCAAAATACACAAAATTCATACAGGGGCAAGTTTTATTTTCAAGTGAAGTGCATTTTCCATGTAAATATGTGGTATACATTAGGTGGGGTATTTTAACCCGGTAACTATTGTAACCAGGTCTTTTATTTAACCCTGCTAGACCTTTTCTGGTACAGTGAATATTTCTTCTGCTTGCCAAGATCATTAAGCAGCGCTGAACCAGGATGTAGCAAATCTCTGCTGATCTGAGCTTATCCGGCACTACATATACATCTAGAATGCACTTAGCGGCAGGATGTCAATACCTCCCTGTATCTAATACCTGCTGCCACTTCCTTTCCTGATAAAGAGATCATCTGTCAGGCGTATTATTGACAGAGGATTACAACTGAGGGGAAGAACAAATCAGGTGTACAAAGTCCAAAGGCTCAGGATTGTCTTGTCTAAATAATCGATTTTTGTTAATAATTTCTTCAACGCTGTAGAGGAAAAGAAGTGGTTTGCATAAAACAAAGATAAAATAATCTTGTTTTTAGTAACATTTTGGGCAATAGTACACATGCAAATAATATTCTAGCAATCTTCTATAGGTAAAGGCCTGTGCTGCCCGGTACCTGCATTATAGCTGCTGACCTTCAGCAGCCGGTGACCCTGCCATGTGGGGGGACATCACAGCTTACACCATATGTGTTAACCACATGCAGCCACATTAAATTATACCCTCATAGGACAACGTTTGCTTGGCAGTTACCCGTGTGGCATCAAACATTGTTGTCTAGCCCTAGTCTTAAAGGAACAGTGTCATCACAATTTTTTTTTTAATATGTTAAAGATGTTAGTGCTTTATTAAAAACGTTTATATTTATTTGTGTGTTTGTGTTTTACTTTTTCTTATTTTTACACTTTTTCTTCCCTATGGGGGCTTGCCATTTTTTTGTCCATTTCTGTATGTGTCGATTAACGACACATACAGACATGGAATACGGCAGCTCCAGTCCCATAGGGACTGCGAACGGGTCCCGTCCCATCCACTTCTGTGTACGCCGTCTGTGTGGGAACTGCGCATGCGCCGCTCCCACACAGTCCAATTTGAAATGCGCGCCGTCCGGCGCCATTTTCCTGTGGACCGGAAGTCGCGGCCGGACAGTAAGATTACTACTTCCGGTCGCGGTTTCCGGACTTGTGCACTTGGACCAGCGGCAGCAGACGGAGCGGACAGGCCGGAGGGAGCCGCGGCGGCAGGAGCAGGTAAGAGATTTCTATGTATGTTCGTGTTTCTGTGTGTTTACTACTGTATGTAAACCTACTACACTGTGTGTTAGCTCAAAAAATGGCGACACACAGTGTAGGAGGTTAGACTGTTCAAACCCCTCGTTTATCCCGGCACTAGCCAGGATAAAGGAGGGGGGGATTCTCCGAGCTCACTAGAGCGAGTGCTTTTTTCCCAATTTTGCAGCAAAAAGCAATGTGGTTGCTTTACCACATGCAATGCTGCAATTTTGGGAATAGCTCCATCTAGTGACCAGCAATGGGAAATATTATAAATTAGAATCTAATTTATAATATTTCCTGACTCGTGAAAAAAATAAAAAAAATTTGAACAATGTTTAATCACCTACACACTAAATGTTTAATTAAAAAAAAACAAACATGTTTTGCTGGCAACACATTCCCTTTAAAGGGGTTATCCAGGGAGCAAACATGTTCTCAAAATGAAATAAATGTTGAATATGAAGTCCTGTAGTCCTTATGCAGTGATGGCGCACTGACATATGCCTATGTGACCGCAAGCATTCTCCCCTTCAGATGTGTCGGTGCATCATTATCCCACGTGGCGGCTAGAGCGCTGGCTTGCTTCTACAGGGACATCATAGTACCAGCCCCCTAGCGGTCACGTGGGATGATGACGCAACAACACATCTGAAGGGGAAACTGTTTTCTTCTTCAACAGCTGTGTCCTAGACAGCATTACCCGGAATTATAGAATGTCGCTAGCCATATTCAATAGTGCACACTACTCACTGATCCACCAATGAAAAAAGTTTTATTTTTCGGCACACTTGTGGCCAGTCTCCCAGAGGGGTGAGCGCTGGGAATACAGAGCGCACACGTGCGCTAGTGAACAGTACTTGTGGTAGGCGGGGATGCCACTATGATCGAGGAACGAAGGGGGGCTGATATGGTGGCAGCTATAGGAGCATTATACTGTGGGGGCATTATACTGTGGGGACAGCTATGGGTGGCATTATATTGTGGGGACAGCTATGGGTGGCATTGTACTGTGGGGACATCTAAGGGGGGCATTATACTGTGGGGGCAGCAATGTGGGCATTATATTGTGGGGGCAGTTAGCACTGTCTACAGCAGGGGTCTCAAACTCGGCCGGGTAAGTGGGCCACATATAGAAAAAATTTGAAGTTGACGGGACGCATTTCAACAATCCAGTTTTCCAGTTTAAGTGTCGCTAAATGCAGTCCGGTGGCTCAGTTGGCAGCGTTTGGCAGTCACACAAATGTCCAGATTGGGCAGCCCCTTTTAAGATAGTGCCACAGAGCCCTCTGTAGATACTGCCACGGTGCCCTCTGCAGGTAATGCCCAATGGCGGATCATCATATGGGCGTTTCGGGCGGCCGCCCGGGGCCCGAGACACTCAGGGGGCCCGAGACACTCAGGGGGCCCATTGCTGCCCGAACTGCACATAATCGTAAAAACTATGCAGCGCTAACTCACTGCAGAGAGAAGGTGCAGGCAGAACAATTCGGGGCGGGCTTAGCCGGGATAGTGAAAGTTACCTCTCTAAATAAATGTGCTCCGAATTGAAGGCTAAAGGACCTTTGATGACGTCGTGCCCATGTGACCCCCGTCCACCAATCAGGTCCGTCTATCACAGTGAATGAGAAGAATATCTGCAGGGAAGAAGGCCCGCCCACCAGTGAAGTTTTTACACAGAGCTCCAGGCTGGTGAGTACTTTTCCAAACCCCCATCCCTTCATCACTCACTCCCTCCATCTGTTCATCCCTCCCTTCATTCTTCCATAACTCACTCCCTCCCTTCATCACTGCTGTGTGTGATGCTATATACAGGGGGATATGTGTGATGCTATATACAGGGGGATATGTGTGATGCTATATACAGGGTGTTATGGAATAAATATATGTATAATGTATCTGGGACCTCAATGAGTGCAATGCTGAAGAGAAGAACATGTATTAGAATATATGTTGGGTATGTGATGGTATAGAAAAACCTATAATCAATGATATAAGTGTAATGTATGTACTACTTCAAGGTAGAAGGATAAACGAGTATATATTTTGGGTATTATTGAAAGGTTATGGAATGTAATAATCTGCAGATGTTCTGCCGAAACTGGAAATTGCGAATTCATTATGTTATGAGGGTACTACCAGGAACTAGGGAGTCTGTTTACAGACTTTTTGGGTTCTGGGCGTACAGCCAAGATAGATATGGGTAGAACACCGGATTAAAAATTAGATGTAAGGAATAAGAACAATGAATGTAGAGATAAGAATAATGAGGAAAGAAACCACAAGAATGTATATGTGTCTGCACGTAATTATATGATATTTTTACTATATAAACTCTGTGTCTCTGCAAATAAAGTCAGAAGTATTTTTGCCTTGAGAAACGTCTCAGTGTGTCTTTGCTTCTCCGAGCTCGCACCCCCCCCACCTGATTTGAACCTGCATGGAGATCAAGGCGTAACGTGACCTCATTGCGATCACAGAAATTGGCGCCCGAAACAGGGACTTGACCAGAAGGACGGCACCCCACCTAGGGGATCTCCCGGGACTAGAGTGGCGACCACCCGGACGAAGGAACGTGCAGACCACTGCTGCAGCAAGGTAAGAAGACTTAATTCTTACAAACTCTGCTCTGCACCTTCCTGTCTGGTAGGTCACCTTCCCGGTAGTACTCCTGAGGAATAGAGGGGCCACATGAGGGTATTTTTAGTGTAAAAATCTGGTCAAGTCTATATGTAATCCTACCCTCAGGATAAAGTGCCTGATCTCCATGACAGTATTTGTATGAATGTTGTAGAAACCCAGTTTTGTGTCACAAATGCATTTTAGAATAAGGAAATTGTTTTTTGGAAAAAAACTTCCGATAATCCGGCAAATTACCAGAAACATGTGTACATGCTTCAGGTGACTATGGGGATTATGATAGGCTAAATTTTAGCCCGGAAATCGAAAATTTTGTGCAATCTGATAATCCGGCAAAATGCCGAAAATGTGTGTACAGCATTGAGGTACTTGCGGAGATTATCATGCGCTGATTTTCAGCTCAAAATTCCAAAATTTTGTGCAATCTGATAATCCGGCATGTCAAAAGAACAGCTTGATTTTACGTTTGCCTTATTATTTGGATCAGGAATATTTGTCATATTACTGTTATGGTGTGGAGGATATCTCCTTGAGTGGTGTTTAAAGTGAATAAGAAGAAAGTAAGCTAGTTATAAAAGGAATTTAATTCTCTGGCCAGAGTAGAAGAAGGTTTAAAAGGGTTTTGAGGGGATAAGTAACTGTATAAAATAGGTGAGAAAGGTAGTGTGGGACTTTCCCTAACAGCCAATAGCCATAGTGTTTGTTAGTGAAGATAAAAACTGAGAGAGAAGGGTAAGAGTCCCCTCCATCATAGCAGGGCTATGGGAAACAGTCACGGCAAACGAGAGTTTGAGGTATGGCATATGGGTGAGCAAGCACCTGTTAAAAGGGTGTAAGCTTACTAGGGGATCGTAAATCCAGAAATTCACCTATCAGGAAAACTACCCCCTACATAACTTAGGGTCTGCCTATAGGCGACCACTTATAACTAGACAATGGGGAACTGGTGTCCCTATTAAGTACGGAGACTAGAAACTGTCTAAAACAGATGAGAATGGAATTCGTCTGTCAGCTAGAATCTGTAATAAGAGTAAGTACGGAAGCTAGAAACTGTCTAAAACAGATGAGAATGGAATTCATCTATCAGTAGCTAAAATCTGTAACAGGAGTAAGTACGGAAACTAGAAACTGTATAAAACAGATGAGAATGGAATTCATCTGTCAGTAGCTAGAATCTGTAACAAGAGTATGAGATGAGCACCCCAAAGGACAAACCGCCAAACAGGTAGTAGCAGAAAGAGAAGGTAAAAAGGCAACGCAGGGAACAAAAAAAAAAAAAATTTAATGAAAGCATGTGGTCTAGAATCCCATGGACGGTTAGACGCAGAAAAATGGAATGAATGTTGTGACACAAAACGTGGATGGTTGAAAGATAAAAAGTTACAGGGGAAAGCAGAAGCATGGAGAAAAGTGTCAGAAGAAGTAGTACGAGGAGGTTGTCAGAGGAAATTCATATTTTATAAAGTAAAGTTTAAAGCAAAGGAAGTTATAGAAGTAGTAGCTGTTTTAATGTTGCAAATGACCTTATAGTAAATTCCCATATGGTATAATTTAGAATCAACTAGTGTGACAAGAGAAGGGGGAGGTGAAGAACAGCTGCTAGTGAGATAAGAAATGTAATCTTGTTCTTGAAATGAATGGACACAACATTAAATGCTGATATAGATATTTTGTATGACTTTGTGTCATTTTGTAGATTGAATCAGGAAAAGTGATAAATGTAATAATGTATAAGCAGTCCTTCACAGCCAAACCACCAGACACCTCTGTCTTATATTATGAGACCCTTGATTCTGTCATACATTCTGCACAGAGTGCAGAGTTGCTTGCCCTGATCAAGGCATGAAAACTGGCAGAGGGAAAAAGAGGAGGGCGGCTCCAAGCCGCAGATTGGGCAAAAGGTATTCTGGAGAACAAAGGGAAATTGGAAGGTAGAAAGTTGATGAAAAGTGCTTTAGAGGGATTTGCAGAAGAGGAAGTTAGGAATAAGAAATGTATTGTATGTATTAGAGAACAGGACCAGCAGACGCCCGGTAATGGCGTCCGTACCTCATGTTGAGTGTGTCCTCATTGTTGGTGGGAAACCCCCTGCGCACTGTTTCCAAGGGGAGAGGCTGCCCCCCCCCCTGCCCCTGATGTGGCCACGCCCGGCCCAACCAAATCAGTATGAAATAATCACCTTGTTAATTTTGTCATTTGTAGTGTTTTTTCTATTTACAGAAGTTCCAGTTTAGTTCACTGATGAAACAACACGTCATCATAATATAGAGATGGTGGCCGTCAGATTGTACGGTTAAACATTAACGTAGATAATTCCTATACAATGGTGTGATGAATGATTGCAGATACGTATGTTGTTTTGCCGGCATTGAAAGTGTTAAGATTGTGAGAAGTTGTGAGAAATGAGTTTGTGACCCCCCTCCCTCCCCCCTAAAGTGTGCTGTGTTTGGGAGGAGGAGGAGGGGGGCTGACTGGGTGCAGTCTGCAGGGCTGATGAGACAAAGGGATCTCAATATGCACTGCTGAGATATATATATATCAGTAATGTGTACAAACCTAAATACATTTCTTCTCTTTTGCGCATGCGCTGTTGGTTATAAAAGTTACGATATTCATGTGTTATGATGTGATCAGATTTCATGTGTTTTGATGTTAATTTAGATGTATTAGACTACAGATACTGTGAGACACGGGGGGTTTGAAAATGTATGTGCCCCCCACCGTTCCCTATTTTTTATATACAGTTTATTGGTTTGCAGTAATTAATGTTATCAGAGATAATATTTTCTGTTTTATTGAATAACTAACTACAATTGTTTTATTTTTTATTTCACACATGAGTTATGTTATTGTAAAGATCAAATGTTTGTCAGGAAAAAGTCATTTTTGTTTCAGGCTGTTGTACATTACAGGGGGTTAAATTAGTGTTATGTTGAGATGTAGTTTTGAACTCTGCTACATCACTCTCGCAGAGTCCACAAAGGGGGGAAGGGTGAAGGAACTGATCAGGTACAATTTTGGTTTATGTGTAAGAGACCATCCCCCTCCAGCAAAGTTACACAGGAGGCAGAGGTGACGTCACTCACACGAGTTTTTATGGATTTAGATGAGGGAGAAGGCAAAACAAAACTTGTCTGGACATTGTTAATTTGATGTAAAGTTTTTGGGAATGTTTTATTTTTATTTGTTTTTGTATTAATCAAGTATTTGCAGAACCTGATAAAAGTGAGATTCTCAAAGTATTCTGGATTATCAGCTGAATGAGGAGGAGTTGTGTTTGGTAGCGGCTTGTGACACCAATCCATGGAGTACCTCTTCGCAAGCATATACTTTGTACTGTACTGAACAAAATGGACATGACACTGCGGTTCTCACACAAAGTTATGGACCACAGCAGCGCCCGGTAGCATGTTATTCAGCTAGACTAGACCCTGTGGCCCGAGGTTCCCCATCATGTGTGAGAGCTATCATTGCTGTAAATTCAATGTTAAACAAGGCCTCAGATTTGGTCCTGGCATTTCCACCACATGATATTACTGCTATTCTAACTCAAGTACAACCTAAGTATTTGTCCACTGCAAGACATTTGAGATTAACCTGTGCTCTTCTTCTTCCTGAGCAGGTTACTTTACACCGCTGTACTACATTGAACCCAGCTACCTTACTGCCTTTGGAGCAAGGGGGAGAAGACGTAGGTAAAGTATGGTCACAATTTTTGCCTGAAACTGATGAACATGATTGTATGGCCCTTATGGCCCAGGAAACAGTGGGCTTTGCACATATGAAAGATACCCCACTCCAAAACCCAGACCTAATACTCTTTGTGGATGGTTCAAGGTATTGTGTAGAAGGATCTTTTCTTACAGGATATGCAGTAACCACCGAAGATGTAGTCCTAGAAGCAGCCTCCTTACCAGCGTCCCGCTCAGCACAAGAAGTGGAGCTTAAGGCCCTGGCAGCAGCATGCCAACATGCAGAAGGAAAGACAGCAAATATTTACACTGACTCTCGATATGCTTTTGGGATTGCACACGATTATGGCCCCATATGGAAGGCTAGACAGTTTTTGACCCCTGCAGGTACACCTGTAAAGAATGCAGACTTTGTAAAATACTTGATGGAGACCCTGATGTTACCCACAGAAGTAGCAGTAGTAAAAATTAAAACTCACACTAAGGTGAGTTCACCAGAGACAAAAGGGGAAATGCCCTGGCAGACGAAGCAGCAAAGCAAGCAGCACAGAAGCTACCCGTGTTAGCAGCCGTATGTCAGATAAACGATCCAGAGGAAACAAGACCAGCTGTAAGCCCGAAACTACTGCAAAAACTTCAAGGACAAGCAACAAAAGAAGAAAAAGACAAGTGGACGGCCCAAGGAGCAACGCTACGAAAAGATGGCCTCTGGCAATGCCAGAATAAACTGTGCCTGCCTAAGACAATGTTCCCAATGATGGCCCAAATAACATATGGAGAGACACACCAGTCAAAAACGGCAATGATGGACTTGGTAAACAAGGTGTGGTATGCCCCAGGGTTTAGTGTGATGGCCAGCAGTTTTACACAAGGATGCATGATCTGTGCAACACATAATATTGGAAGAACTGTAAAAGTACCACAGAAGCACACACCCAGACCAATTTACCCATTCCAGAGACTACAGATAGACTATATTCAATTACCAAAAGTCGGTACCTATGAGTATGTGCTTGTTTGTATTGATCTCTTTTCAGGATGGCCAGAAGCTTTTCCAGTCACCAAAGCTACAGCCGTAGCCACAGCAAAGAAACTGATCAACGAGGTGGTGTGCAGATATGGAGTTCCAGAGGTGATCGAGAGCGACAGAGGAACTCATTTTACGGGTGAAATCATGAACCATGTGTTGTCAGATCTAGGCATAAGTCAAGCCCTACATACACCATACCATCCACAGAGCAGTGGGAAGGTTGAGAGACTAAATGGGACTCTCAAATTGAAAATCCAAAAAGCAATGGTAGAAACCGGGAAACCATGGACCGAGTGTCTACCATTAGCCTTGTTCTCAGTAAGGTACACGCCCACAAAAAGAACAGGTCTCAGCCCATATGAGATCTTATTTGGGTCGGCTCCCAGATTAGGATGTTATTTTCCACAGGTGCTCCAAATGCAGTATGGTAGACTAACAGATTATGTATCAACGCTGAACAAACAATTGACCAAGGTGCATGCACAAGTTTTTGCTTCCATTCCAGGTCCTGATTCAGTTGAAGGGACGTATAAGCTAGAACCGGGAGATTGGGTCGTTGTCAAAAGACACGTGAGGAAGAGCCTTGAGCCACGGTTTGATGGTCCTTTTCAAGTTTTGCTCGTTACAAGCACCTCAGTGAAGCTCGAAGGAAAGGCAAGCTGGATTCACGCCAGTCATTGTAAAAAGGTTCTTCAGCCAGAAGAATGAAGATCTTTGCGGTTGTTGCGGCGGTTGTTGCGTGTGCTCTTATACAAAAAGGCAGAACTGCTACTCCTGTACACGTAATCAGTACAGAATCACTGGAACAGTTAAGGACAGGGTGGGCGAATGCCACAGTGATAGAAAGCAGGGTAACTACACCTGTAAGGCCAATGCCCCGTGTTATACTACAAATGTGACTACAACCGAAGGGACTTGGAAAAAAAGGACCACATGGAGGGACTGTGTACCTTCACATAGACAAAACAGCCAACATTAGCATACAAGAAGAGACGCCGGGGCTGTTGTTTTGTTGTTATGAACCAGATTTACAGTATCTACAGAAATATACAACCAGTAAAAATAGAAATGAAATGATAAATAAGATTTATGAAAGATGCAACAAGGAGAGGCTCAACTCTACGATTGTAATAAAATAAACTGATGGGATGATATTATGTATGAATAATAGCCAAATAAGAAATAGAATATATTTTGTATTCTTGATAACAATTTTAAGAGATAGTTTTAAGCCACATATAAGAGTGATGTTAGGCAATGGACAGACATTCTGCCCATAGGAGAGAGAAATGATACGTGGTTATTGTTACAGCCTGAGTATACTGAGTGTACACCTAAATGGTGCGCAGGAAGACTAATAGCATTTCATGTGAAAAATCCTACTCTATTATGCAAATTTATTGTTATGCCAATGGTAATGATTGATCCGGTGACATTATTAGGACAATATTGGATGCCGGAAATGAAAGGAACACACATAGATTCTTAAAATAAGACGAGGAATATAGATTTATGCCAATTAACAGAGCAAGGATATGTATGTAATGAACAGTCAGGGATATATGAACCCTGTCTAATGCAGCACCAGGATAATGTATGCGCACTCACTATAATCCCAAAAGCTAACCTACAGGTTTATATTGAAGTAGGTCCACAGCATGTATGTTTAATAACTAACAACAAGCAGACCCTTAGCCAGTTTAATCTCACAGGACCATTTTCAGGATGTCTATACAATGTGACGCATTTGACTTGGGGGAACCAAACTATAGTGTTCCTGCCTACTTTAGAAGAAATAATGTCCACTGTATGGGTACCTGAACCTTTGCCCTATGGAAATTTTAGTTTGCCACTGGAAGAGTTAAAACAAGTGTTACAAAAGTCTAGAGACGTAAAGAAATTGATAGCAGTCCATAATGTAACTCTAAGTAAAGTGAAAGTATTGGCTACAATAGCAGCTAGGGAAGTAATAAATTTATCGTCAGCAATAAAAGATGCCAGTGCCCATCATTGGTATGACATATTTACAGGATTTTCCCCCCACTGCCACTAAGATACTGCATGTGTTATTCCAACCCTTGATATGTTTCATAATATTGTTTATATTGCTTACATGTTTTAATTGTTATACATTTTGCAAGATAAGGGAAGCATTCAATCAGAGGCCTATACATTATGATGAAAGAATGTTGTGAGATTACCCCACCTACATACCTGTGTGAATCAAGTGAAGAAATGGATCGAAGCCTTGCTATCAGGAGATAGAAGTAGCATTGGAATTTAGGTGTTGGTAAAATCACAAAAGGAGGGATTGTTATGGAATAAATATATGTATAATGTATCTGGGACCTCAATGAGTGCAATGCTGAAGAGAAGAACATGTATTAGAATATATGTTGGGTATGTGATGGTATAGAACAACCTATAATCAATGATATAAGTGTAATGTATGTACTACTTCAAGGTAGAAGGATAAACGAGTATATATTTTGGGTATTATTGAAAGGTTATGGAATGTAATAATCTGCAGATGTTCTGCCGAAACTGGAAATTGCGAATTCATTATGTTATGAGGGTACTACCAGGAACTAGGGAGTCTGTTTACAGACTTTTTGGGTTCTGGGCGTACAGCCAAGATAGATATGGGTAGAACACCGGATTAAAAATTAGATGTAAGGAATAAGAACAATGAATGTAGAGATAAGAATAATGAGGAAAGAAACCACAAGAATGTATATGTGTCTGCACGTAATTATATGATATTTTTACTATATAAACTCTGTGTCTCTGCAAATAAAGTCAGAAGTATTTTTGCCTTGAGAAACGTCTCAGTGTGTCTTTGCTTCTCCGAGCTCGCACCCCCCCCACCTGATTTGAACCTGCATGGAGATCAAGGCGTAACGTGACCTCATTGCGATCACAAGGGGGATATGTGTGATGCTATATACAGGGGGATATGTGTGATGCTATATACAGGGGGATGTGTGTGATGCTATATACAGGGGGATATGTGTGATGCTATATACAGGGGGATATGTGTGATGCTATATACAGGGGGATGTGTGTGATGCTATATACAGGGGGATATGTGTGATGTTATATACAGGGGGATATGTGTGATGTTATATACAGGGGGATATGTGTGTGATGCTATATACAGGGGGATATGTGTGATGTTATATACAGGGGGATATGTGTGATGCTATATACAGGGGGATATGTGTGTGATGCTATATACAGGGGGATATGTGTGATGTTATATACAGGGGGATATGTGTGTGATGCTATATACAGGGGGATGTGTGTGATGCTATATACAGGGGGATGTGTGTGATGCTATATACAGGGGGATGTGTGTGATGCTATATACAGGGGGATATGTGTGTGATGCTATATACAGAGGATGTATGTGATTCTATATACAGGGGATGTGTGTGTGTGATGCTATATACAGGGGGGGATATGTGTGTGATGCTATATACAGGGGGATGTGTGTGACGCTATATACAGGGGGATGTGTGTGACGCTATATACAGGGGGGATGTGTGTGTGACGCTATATACAGGGGGGGGTGTGTGTGTGACGCTATATACAGGGGGGGATGTGTGTCGGATGCTATATACAGGGGGATGTGTGTGACGCTATATACAGGGGGATGTGTGTGACGCTATATACAGGGGCCTTTGTGCACGTGGTGCTTTACTATACAGTGTTTGACACAATTATATTCAGGGGCGCAGTGTTTGGTGCTATTATATTTAGAGGCACAGTCTGTGGCACCATGATCATTTTGTTTTCGTTTATATGTGTAGAAATGTTGGAAAAGTGAGCAACAGAAGACATCTAAGTGGCAAATTCTGCAGAAATGGGTCATGGCCGGGAGAAGTCGTCATGAAGTCTGGACCGGATGGAGAAGAAAAGAGGAAAAAAGTTACCAGAATCTGAGGAGTCGTCACATGTGAGTCACTAGATTTATAGAGAATCTGTCACCTCTCCTGACATGTTTATTATAGGAAATCCTTGTGTTTCACTAAAAGTCTTTGTGCAGTCCAGGACTGATAGGCAAATGCGTGTTACCATTCTCCTTGTTAGGAGGATGTGTCCCTGCACAGTGTGATACTGTCAGCGATGGTTGGAGACTGTCAGTATGTAGGGACACAGCCCTTTGACAAGGGGAATCGTAACACCCATTTGTTAATGCTTGCACAAAAAGGTAGTGTTCGGCGGGGGAGAAGGGGGGTCCAAGTTTGGGTAACAGCCCAGGGCCCATAGTCTACTTAATCCGCCACTGGTAATGCCACAGTTCGCTCTGCAGATAATGCCACACACACCCCTAGATAATGCCACAGTGTCCTCTGTTGATACTGCCACACACCCACCCATAGATAATGCCACAGTGCCCTCTGTAGATACTGCCATAGTGCCCTCTGTAGATGCTGCCACAGTGCCCTCTGTAGATGCTGCTACAGTGCCCTCTGTAGATTCTGCCACAGTGCCCTCTGTAGATGCTGCCACAGTGCCCTCTGTAGATGCTGCCACAGTGCTCACTGTAGATGCTGCCACAGTGCCCTCTGTAGATGCTGCCACAGTGCCATATATATAAAGTGATGTCAGGGACTTGCTCAGAGCTGGAGTCCTGGAGCAGAGCCACTTCTAGCACTCTGCCTGGGACTCCAACTGTGCTCCTGACATCACTGTCCAACTCTGGGGAAGCCCTAGACATCGCTGTCCATATGTGGACAGCGATGTCAGGGAATTCCAGAGAGTACCAGAGCAGAGCCTATACTAGCTCTAGGGAAGCCCCAGACATCGCGTGTCCATATATGGACAGCGACGTTAGGGTATTCCACAGAGTCCCAGAGCAGAGCCTATACTAGCGCTCTGCCTGGGACTCCACTCTGGGGAAGACCCTGACAACACTGTCCATATATGGACAGCGATGTCAGGGAATTCCACAGAGTCCCGGAGCAGAGCCTGTACTGGCGCTTTGCCCGGGACTCCGCTCTGGGGAAGACCCTGACAACACTGTCCATATATGGACAGCGATGTCAGGGAATTCCACATAGTGCCGGAGCAGAGCCTGTACTAGCGGATCTGTGTCCCGCGGCCCGCGTGCTTGAGACCCCTGGTCTACAGGGAGGGCTGTATAGTACTGTCTACATGGGTGGGCTGTATATCACTGTCTATGGGGAGCGCTGTATAGCACTGTATAGCACTGTCTACCCCTGTATAGCACTGTCTACGGGGGGGGGGCTCTATAGCACTGTCTAAGGGGGGGCTGTCTAGCACTGTCTACGGGAGGGGGCTGTATGGCACTATTTACAGGGGGCACTATCTAAAAGGGCGGGCTGTGTGGCACCCAAGGGAGGGGGCCCAGTCAAAGGTTTGCTATGGGGCCTAGTGTTTCCTAGTTACGCCACTGCCCCTAATAGTGTATTTATACATGTATGTGGACTAAATTGAACTGTCCTGTATACTGTATGGTAATATGAACCTCTACTATATTTTATGACGTACTTAAACTTTACGGTAAATATTATTATTATTTATTTATTTATTTATTAACTTGTGTAGTGCTTTACTCAATATGGGGTTAACACATTGTAATAATTACAAAGATGGGAATAGTGCTTAGAAGATACATGAGGTAGCAACCCTGTCCACACTAATTTACAATCTATAATTGATGCAATTTATATTTAGCACAGGAAAAATATCAGATTATAGGTCAGATTATGTGAATTCTCAGCTCTTTTAAAAGACAACCAGGCACCGTATCACCACAGGCTTGAATGATCATGATTGTTACTAGGATATATAACATTTCCAGGTTGCTAACATTGTATAGCCAGGACATTGTTAAGTTTGTTTACAGAGACATTATTCATGCTGGTCCTTCTATGTTTTACACATAGTTGTCTGAAAAATCTATCAAATGAAAGTTGGTGTAATGCTTGTTATATTTTAATCCTTCTTAGAACCAAGGGATGGGAAAAGGGAAGGGAAACATTTCTACACATTGACATCGGAGCTGATATTTTTTTGTTCTAGGAAATGATCTAAGCCTTTTTTAAAGCCATTTAATGTCCCTGCTGTGACGGCTCCTGCCGTGACTAAGGGTATGTGCACACGGTGAGAGGCTTTTACGGCCGAAATGACAGACTGTTTTCAGGAGAAAACAGCTGCCTCGTTTCAGCCGTAAAAGCTCCTCCTCGTATTATGCGAGGCGTCTGAGACGCTCGTAAATCTTGAGCTGCTCTTCAGTGAGTTCAATGAAGAACGGCTCAAATTACGTTGCAAAGAAGTGCCCTGCACTTCTTTGCTGAGGCAGTAAATTTACGCGTCGTCGTTTGACAGCTGTCAAACGACGACGCGTAAATTACAGGTCGTCTGCACAGTACGTCGGCAAACCCATTCAAATGAATGGGCAGATGTTTGCTGACGTATTGCAGCCCTATTTTCAGGCGTAAATCGAGGCATAATACGCCTCGTTTACGCCTGAAAATAGGTCATGTGAACCCAGCCTAATGCTTTGTAAAGTGGTAATATTGGCCTTAGAAGCAGCTGATTGACATTGCATGCTATTATTTAGTTTATGATCTACAAGTACACCCAGATCCTTCTCAACAAGTGACTCCCCCAGTGTAGCTCCCCCTAGCACATATGATGCATGCAGTTTGTTCATACCCAGATGCATAACTTTACATTTATCTACATTAAACTTAATTTGCCAAGTGGACTGAACATTACTACATAGCTTGGTGTCATCTGCAAACATAGAAATAGTGCTATTAATCCCATCCTCTATGTCATTAATAAATAAGTTGAATAATAGTGGTCCCAGCACTGAACCCTGGGGTACACCACTCATTACCGGGGACCATTCAGAGTAGGAATCATTGACCACAACTCTCTGGATACGGTCCTTGGGCCAATTCTCAATCCAATTACAAACTAGACTTTCTAAATTTATAGTCCTTAATTTACCCATTAGACATCCATGAGGGGCAGTCTCAAATGACTTTGCAAAGTCCAAAAACAGTGTTAGTGTTAGTAAGGCTGGGTTCACATGACCTATTTTCAGACGTAAACGTCTGAAAATAGGGCTACAATACGTCGGCAAACATCTGCCCGTTCAGGGCACTTCTTTGCAACGTAATTTGAGCCGTTCTTCATTGAACTCAATGAAGAGCAGCTCAAGATTTACGAGCGTCTCAGACGCCTAGCATAATACGAGGAGGAGCTTTTACGGCTGAAACGAGGCAGCTGTTTTCTCCTGAAAACAGTCTGTCATTTCAAAGCCAGCTAGCGTGTGCACATACCCTTAGGCTGGGTTCACACGACCTATATTCAGGCGTAAACGAGGCGTATTATGCCTCGATTTACGCCTGAAAATACAGCTACAATATGTCGGCAAACATCTGCCCATTCATTTGAATGGGTTGGCCGACGTACTGTGCAGACGACCTGTAATTTACGCGTCGTCGTTTGACAGCTCTCAAACGACGACGCGTAAATTGACTGCCTAGGCGAAGAAGTGCAGGGCACTTCTTTGCAACGTAATTTGAGCCATTCTTCATTGAACTCAATGAAGAGCAGCTCAAGATTTACGAGCGTCACAGACGCCTTGCATAATGCGAGGAGGAGCATTTACGTGTGAAACGACGCAGCTGTTTTCTCCTGAAAACAGTCTGTCTTTTCACACATAAATGCCTGCTATCGTGTGCACATACCCTTAGGGTATGTTCACACGCACTAATTACGGATGTAATTCGGGCGTTTTTGCCCCGAATTACGTCCGAAAATAGCGCCTCAATAGCGTTGACAAACATCTGCCCATTGAAAGCAATGGGCAGACGTTTGTCTGTTCACAAGAGGCGTATATTTACGGCGCGTAAATAGACGCCCGCATCAAAGAAGTGACCTGTCACTTCTTGGGGCGCAATTGGAGCCGTTATTCATTGACTCCAATGAATAGCAGCGCCAATTACGTACGTAATGCACATGCCATTACGGCTGAAATTACGGGGATGTTTTCAGGCGGAAACATCCCCGTAATTTCAGCCGTTACGGACGCTGTCTTGTGAACATACCCTCAGTGGATCGTGTGTCTCCACCCTGCCCCCTACACACACACACACACACACACACACACACACACGATCTCTGCATTATACAAACTACTGCTCTTCCAACGATGTGAACACCTTCCACCTTTCTGCAAGTCTTGGGAAAGGGACTTGGACAAAACGTTCACTGATGTACAATGGAAACAGTGTTTTCTCCTCTCCCAAAAAGCCTCTTTAGCCACACGGGCTCAGGAAACTAGTTATAAAATAGTATCAAGGTGGTATCGGGACCCTACTGCCCTTCATAACTGGTACCTGTCGGTGCAGGACCATTGTTGGCACTGTGGAGCTGCGGGTGGTTCCATGTCTCACATTTGGTGGAGTTGCCCCTCCTTGCGGAGCTTCTGGGACACGGTACTTAGTATCATATCAGAAGTCACCGGGGTCTTGGTCCCCAATTCTCCTGAGGCGGCTCTACTATTCATGTTCCCTATGCTGCTACCCATTTATAAACTATCCCTAACTAGACACCTCCTTCAGGCTGCAAAATCGATTATTCCACGCAAGTGGAAAACGGTGGTCCCCCCAACATTGGACGAGTGGTTCCAGGAGGTTGCTCTGATACAAAGAATGGAACAGCTGCTGGCACATTCTCCAGCCTCTTCTACACGATACATGCCTACATGGTCTCATTGGATTACATTCCTCTCTTCTTCCACATATTTGAATGTTGTGACCTGAAACCTAATTCCCCCTCCCCTGCCTTAGTGCTTTCACCTGTGGTGGTAGCACTTGAGGTTCAGTGTGGTTTTTGCGCTTTCATACCATTTCTCTACCAGGTGCATAGCTGCTCTCGCTGCTTCTTTCTCATAATAGTCCGGAGATTGAGTCCAGGCTCGCCATGACTTGAGCCTTACCATTTCTCTACTTTGCCCCTGTTTGTTTCCCTAATATCTCTCCCTTCTCTTGTCTAAGTGTGTGGGGTGCCTCGCTCCCTGTGATAACGCTTATAGGATGCAGTTATACTTTATGTTATGTTGGTGACCGAAATGTTCTGTCTCCTATTTATGCAATGCTCCTGTAACTTCCGTGGTCGCTGACCAAGAACTCCTTCCATCCAGTCGACGCCCTTCTCTCAAGAGATGTCTGCACATACGACCGTCCGGCTCCACAGTGACCACCAGGGTGCGCTCACGAACTCAGTCCAGACTTGAGAAACCAGAGCGCACGCATGTTGATAGTTGAGCTGATTGCTTCAGAGCACCCTGGGCTATAAGAAGGTCCCAGCCCCATCCTCCCAACGCCTGTGCTTTGTTGTGTATTCCTAGTCTGTCTATGTGATAGCCTCCTAGTGTGTTACATGTACATGTACATGTACATGTACCTGTTCCTGTACCTGTTCCAGTTCCTAGCATTCCATACCTTCCTCGTCGAGCACTGTGCTGTGACAAAGTCGTGTCGTGCTGTGTCCACGTCTGACCTGCTTCACCTCTCCTGACGTCTGCCTGCTGCCTAGTCCCAGCCGAGCCTGCCCTGCTGCTGTCTGAGCTGCCACAGGTACCTATACAAACTATAGACTTTCACCTGTGCCCTGTTGGCCAGCTGCCTTACCGCCAAGGGCGTTTTTTTTCCCGTTATGTCCAACTGGGCGTGTATTGTGTTTTTAACTGTGCGTGTTTACGTGTATGACGCTGACCAATCAGTGACCAGTCAGCGTCATACACTCATCTCCATTCATTTACACAGCAGCGATGTGCAGCCACATACACAGAGATTAACATTAATCAAGTGTCCTGATAATGAATACACATGAAATCCAGCCTGGACGTCATGTGTACTCAGAATCCTGACACTTCTGACTCTTTTCTTTGAGATTTCCAGCAAGGGAAACGAAATCTCGCGAGATTACGTGTGGCTTGCTGGAATCTCATAACGTTAATCTCTGTGTATGAGGCTGCACATTGCTGCTGTGTAAATGAATGGAGAGGAGTGTATGACGCTGACTGGTCACTGATTGGTCAGCGTCATACACGTAAACACGCCCAGTTAAAAACACAATACATGCCCAGTTGGACATAACGAAAAAAAAACGCCCAATTGTTCATTTCAAAGCTCATTTGCATATATATAAAATTGCTCATAACTTGGCCAAAAATGAACGTTTTTTTTAAAAAAAAAACACGTTACTGTTATCTACATTGCAGCGCCGATCACATGCAATAGGAGATAGGGATTTGAGAATCTGGTGACAGAGCCTCTTTAACCCCTTCCCGCTCCTTGATGTACTATTACGTCATGGCAGCTGTATCGTTCGCGCTCCATGCCGTAATAGTACGTCTCGGGAGTAACGGCCGTTTCGGCCGTCCTCCCGACACATACAGGAGCTGTGACGCTGCTGTCTTGTTCAGCAGCTGTCACAGCTCCTACAGCGGGGACCGATCGCTGTGTCCCCGCTGATTAACCCCTTAAAAGCCGCGTTCTATAGAGATCGCGGCTTTTTATTGGTTAAGCTGCCATCGCCGGCCTGCTACGCGATAGCGGCCGGCGATGGTGACTATGGCAACCGGACACCAAACAATGGCGTCCGGCTATGCCATAGACGGAAGTCTAGTGGGTCCTGACAACGTCAGGACCCACTATGCTTGCTGTCAGTGAGTAGCTGACAGTTCTAATACACTGCACTACGCATGTAGTGCAGTGTATTAGAATTGCGATCAGGGCCTCCTGCCCTCAAGTCCCCTAGTGGGACAAAGTAATACAGTAAAAAAAAAGTTAAAAAAAGATGTGTAAAAATAAGAAAATAAAAGATTTAAAAGTATTAAAAGTAAAAATCCCCCTTTTTCCCTTATCAGTCCTTTATTATTAATAAAAATATATAAACAAAGAAATAAACTATACATAATTGGTATCGCCGCGTCCGTAACGGCCTGAACTACAAAATTATTTCATTATTTATCCCGCACGGTGAACGCCGTAAAATAAAATAATAATAAACCGAACCACAATCACAATTCTTTGGTCACTTCACCTCCCAAAAAATGGAATAAAAAGAGATCAAAAAGTCGCATGTACCTAAAAATGGTACTGATCGAAACTACAGTTCGTTACGCAAAAAATAAGTCCTCGCACGGCTTTATTGATTGAAAAATAAAAAAGTTCTGGCTCTTAGAATAAGGTAACACAAAAAGTGAATGATTTTTTACAAAACTTATTTTATTGTGCAAACGCCATAAGACATAAAAAAAAACTATAAACATCTGGTATCGCCGTAATCGTATCGCCCCGCAGAATAAAGTGAATATGTCATTTATAGCGCACGGTGAACGCTGTAAAAAAAAACGAAAAAAAAAACAATCGTACAATTGCTGTTTTTTAGTCACCACGCCACCTAAAAATAGAATAAAAACTGATCAAAAAGCCGCATGCACCCCAAGAAAACTACAATGGATTCCTCAAGGGGTCTAGTTTCCAAATTGGGGTCACTTTTGGGGGGTTCCCAATGTTTTGGCACCACAAGACCTCTTCAAACCGGACATGGTGCCTAATAAAAAAGAGGCTTCAAAATCCACTAAGTGCTCCTTTGCTTCGGAGGCCGGCGCTTCAGTCCATTACCGCACTAGGGCCACATGTGGGATATTTCTCAAAACTGCAGAATCCGGGCAATACGTATTAAGTTGCGTTTCTCTGATAAATCCTTTTGTGTTATAAAAAAAATGGTATAAAGAGGATTTTCTGACAAAAAAAAAATGTAAATTTCACCTCTACTTTGCTCTAAATTTTTGTGAAACACCTAAAGGGTTCATAAACTTTCTAAATGCTGTTGTGAATACTTTGAGGGGTCTAGTTTCTAAAATGGGGTATTTGATAGGGGTTTCTAATATATGGGCCCCTCAAAGCAACTTCAGAACTGAACTGGAACCTAAAAAAATAAATAAATGAGGCAATACTTCGCTTCTTACATTATACTGATAATGAGCCGTGCCCACCCCGAGATTACCCCAGTTTTGACCGTTTGTATAAACGGAGACCCCTATTAGACCGTTCCAGTGCCCGGTTTTCCCAAGCATACACCCCCGAGAAGTGTATTTCTATTGATGAGTCCCTGGTACATTTTAAAGGGAGGGTTCAATTCCGCCAGTACCTGCCGGGTAAGAGGGCAAGGTATGGCGTGAAGATGTATAAGCTGTGAGAGTGCATCAGGGTATACCTACAGGTTTAGGATATATGAAGGAAAGGCCACCCCCAAACCAGACTGCATCCTGGACTACAATAGGTACATGGGAGGGATGGACTTGTAAGATCAAGCCCTGAAGCCCTACAGCGCCATGCGGTGTGGTATAAGAAGCTGGCCGGGCACATCATACAGATGGCATTGTACAATGCGTACATGCTACGTCGATGTGCAGGCCAGACGGGAACTTTCCTGGAATTTCAAGAGGTGATTATCAAGAACCTAATCTTTAGGGACCAAGAAGGGGGGGCACCCAGTACTTCTGGAAGCGAGCCCACACGCATCGTACCAGGGCAACACTTTCCAGGAGAAGTTCCCCAAACTGGCAAGAAGGGAAAAAGTCAAAAGAGGTGCAAAGTCTGCTATAAGAGGGCGATAATGGATGACACAATATATCAATGTGACACGTGTCCCGAATAACCAGAGCTCTGTATGAAAGTGTTTTAAAATTTATCATACATCCCTTGGTTTATAATTTACCCCAATTTTACTTACCCTGATGCACTCCGCACAGCTTATCCCCCCTCGTCTTTCCCCTCTGGGCCCTGCTGTGTGTCCAGGCAGCTGATAACAGCCACATGTAGGGTATTGCCATACCCGGGAGAACCCACATTACAGTTTATGGGGTGTAGGTCTCCGGTCAAAATGCTCACTACACCTCTAGATGAATGCCTTAAGGGTGTAGTTTTTAAAACGGGGTCACTTCTTGCGGGTTTCAACTGTACTGGTACCTCAGGGGCTTCTGCATACATGACTTCGCACTAGAAAATCCCCAGTAGGCCAAATGGTGGTCCTTTCCTTCTGAGCCCTCCCATGGGCCCAAACGGCAGTTTATCACAACAAATGGGGTATTGCGGCACTCAGAACAAATTGCGCAACAGAATGGGGTATTTTGTTTCTTGTGAAAATAAGAAATTTTCAGCCAAAACGACATATTATTTGAAAAAAATTATTTTGTTTTCATTCCCAGTCCAATTCAAATAAGTTCTGTGAAAAAACTATGGGGTCAAAATGGTCACAACACCCATAAATGAATTCCTTGAGGGGTGTAGTTTCCAAAATGGGGTCATTTGTGGTGGGTTTGTTTCTATTGCTTTGATACCTCTGGGGCTCTGCAAATGCGACATGGCACCCGAAAACCAATCCAGCAAAATCTGTACTCCAAAGAACACACAGCGCTCCTTTCCTTCTGAGCCCTCCCATGAGCCCAAACGGCAGTTTATCACCACAAATGGGGTATTGCCGCACTCAGGACAAATTGGGCAACAAAATGGAGTATTTTATTTCTTGTGAAAATAAGAATTTTTGAGCTAAAATGACATATTATTGGAAAAAATATATATTTTTTTAATTCCCAGCCCAATTCAAATAAGTTCTGTGAAGAAACTATGGAGTCTAAATGGTCACATTACCCATAAATGAATTCCTTGAGGGGTGTAGTTTCCAAAATGTGGTCACTTCTGGTGGGTTTCCATTGCTTTGATACCTCTGGGGCTCTGCAAATGCGACATGGCACCCGAAAACCAAACCAGCAAAATCTGTACTCCAAAGAACACACAGCGCTCCTTCCCTTCTGAGGCCTCCCATGGGCCCAAACGGCAGTTTATTGCCACAAATGGGGTATTGATGCACTCAGGAGAAATTGTGCAACAAAATTGAGTATTTTGTTCCCTGTGAAAATAAGAAATTTTGGTAAAAAATTACATCTTATTGGAAAAAATTTCATTTTTTTAATGTCACAGCCCAATTGAAATAGGTGCTGTGAAAAAACTGTGTGGTCAAAATGCTAACAACAACCATAAATGAATTCCTTGAGGGGTGTAATTTCCAAAATGGGGTCACTTTTGGTGGGTTTCTATTGCTTTGATACCTCTGAGGCTCTGCAAATGCGACATGGCACCCGAAAACCAATCCAACAAAATCTGGACTCCAACAAACATATAGCGCTCCTTTCCTTCTGAGCCCTCCCATGGGCCCAAACGGCAGTTTATCACCACAAATGGGGTATTGCCACACTAAGGACAAATTGGGCAACAAAATGGGGTATTTTTTTCCCTGTGAAAATAAGAAATTTTGATCACAAATGACATTTTATTGGAAAAAATGAAATTTTTTTCATTTCAGAGCCAAATTCAAATACGTGCTGTGAAAAAACTGTGCGGTCAAAATGGTAACAACAACCCTAAATGAATTCCTTGAGGGGTGTAGTTTCCAAAATGGGGTCACTATTGGGGGATTCCTACTGTTTTGACACCTCAACACCTCTTCAAACCTGGCATGCTGCCTAAAATATATTCTAATAAAAAAGAGGCCTCAAAATGCACTAGGTGCTTCTTTGCTTCTAGGGCTTGTGTTTTAGTCCACGAGCGCAGTAGGGCCACATGTGGGACATTTCTAAAAACTGCAGAATCTGGACAATACATATTTAGTAGTGTTTCTCTGGTAAAACCTGTGTTACAGAAAAAAAAAATGAATAAAATTGAAATTCAGCAAGAAAAATGAAATTTGCAAATTTCACCTCCACTTTGCTTTAATTCCTGTGAAATGCCTGAAGGGTTAAAAAAACTTTCTAACTGCTGTTTTGAATACTTTGAGGGGTCTAGTTTTTAAAATGGGGTGTTTTATCAGGGTTTCTAATACATAGGCCCCACAAAGCCACTTCAGAACTCAAGAGGTACCTTAAAAAAAAGGCTTTTGAAATTTTCTTAAAAATATGAGACATTGCTGTTTATGTTCTAAGCCTTGTAACGTCCAAGAAAAATAAAAGAATGTTCAAAAAACGATGCCAATCTAAAGTAGACATATGGGAAATGTGAACTAGTCACTATTTTGGGTGGTATAACCGTCTGTTTTACAAGCAGATGCACTTAAATTCTGAAAAATGCAATTTTTTCAAAATTTTCTCTACATTTTGCAATTTTTCACCAATAAACACTGAATATATCGACCAAATTTTACCACGAACATGAAGCCCAATGTGTCACGAGAAAACAATCTCAGAATCGCTTGGGTAGGTTTAAGCATTCCGACGTTATTACCACATAAAGTGAAATATGTCAGATTTGAAAAATGGGCTCTGAGCCTTAAGGCCAAAACTAGGCTGCGTCCTTAAGGGGTTAAAGTGAATGTCGCTGAGATGCAATACCACATACGATAGAAACTAGAAAAACCCTAGTAGCTGGCGGGCACGTGAGAAATTCAAAAGAAATACTGTTATGCCTGAGGCACAATAAGGACCTTAATTGTCAGCTACCAAATTATATTGTTAATGTTTCGATTGAACTAAAATACAGTGAAGGAAATAAGTATTTGATCCCTTGCTGATTTTGTAAGTTTGCCCACTGTCAAAGAAATGAACAGTCTAGAATTTTTAGGCTAGGTTCATTTTACCAGTGAGAGATAGATTATATAAAAAAAAAAAAAAAAAAAAATCACATTGTCAAAATTATATATATTTATTTGCATTGTGCACAGAGAAATAAGTATTTGATCCCTTTGGCAAACAAGACTTAATACTTGGTGGCAAAACCCTTGTTGGCAAGCACAGCAGTCAGACATTTTTAGTAGTTGATGATGAGGTTTGCACACATGTTAGATGGAATTTTGGCCCACTCCTCTTTGCAGATCATCTGTAAATCATTAAGATTTCGAGGCTGTCGCTTGGCAACTCGGATCTTCAGCTCCCTCCATAAGTTTTCGATGGGATTAAGGTCTGGAGACTGGCTAGGCCACTCCATGACCTTAATGTGCTTCTTTTTGAGCCACTCCTTTGTTGCCTTGGCTGTATGTTTCGGGTAATTGTCGTGTTGGAAGACCCAGCCACGAGCCATTTTTAATGTCCAGGTGGAGGGAAGGAGGTTGTCACTCAGGATTTGACGGTACATGGCTCCAACCATTCTCCCATTGATGCGGTGAAGTAGTCCTGTGCCCTTAGCAGAGAAACACCCCCAAAACATAATGTTTCCATCTCCATGCTTGACAGTGGGGACGGTGTTCCTTGGGTCATAGGCAGCATTTCTCTTCCTCCAAAAACGGCGAGTTGAGTTAATGCCAAAGAGCTCAATTTTAGTCTCATCTGACCACAGCACCTTCTCCCAATCACTCTCAGAATCATCCAGATGTTCATTTGCAAACTTCAGACGGCCTGTACATGTGCCTTCTTGAGCAGGGGGACCTTGCGGGCACTGCAGGATTTGAATCCATTACGGCGTAATGTGTTACCAATGGTTTTCTTGGTGACTGTGGTCCCAGCTGCCTTGAGATCATTAACAAGTTCCCCCCGTGTAGTTTTCGGCTGAGCTCTCACCTTCCTCAGGATCAAGGATACCCCACGAGGTGAGATTTTGCATGGAGCCCCAGATCGATGTCGATTGCCAGTCATTTTGTATGTCTTCCATTTTCTTACTATTGCACCAACAGTTGTCTCCTTCTCACCCAGCGTCTTACTTATGGTTTTGTAGCCCATTCCAGCCTTGTGCAGGTCTATGATCTTGTCCCTGACATCCTTAGAAAGCTCTTTGGTCTTGCCCATGTTGTAGAGGTTAGAGTCAGACTGATTAATTGAGTCTGTGGACAGGAGTCTTTTATACAGGTGACCATTTAAGACAGCTGTCTTTAATGCAGGCACCAAGTTGATTTGGAGCGTGTAACTGGTCTGGAGGAGGCTGAACTCTTAATGGTTGGTAGGGGGTCAAATACTTATTTCTCTGTGCACAATGCAAATAAATATATATAATTTTGACAATGTGATTTTCTTTTTTTTTTTTATATAATCTATCTCTCACTGGTAAAATGAACCTAGCCTAAAAATTCTAGACTGTTCATTACTTTGACAGTGGGCAAACTTACAAAATCAGCAAGGGATCAAATACTTATTTCCTCCACTGTATAACCTTTATTAATTTAAATTAAACATTTCCAAAAAAGGACACATATAACACACAATTAAATGTAGCCATTGTTGTAATGAATTGGACCATATTTGCTGAGATATTTGTTAAATAGGTGCATCAGCCGGCGGCTGCAGAACGCTGTGCTACCGCCAAGTAACTATTATAAATCCAATACAACTGCTAGCCTAACAAAGAAATTAAAAGGAAACCAGCCCGCCCCGCCCTGACATGTTTCGCTACCAACATAGCGTCTTCAGGGTTTTTACAGGGCAATACCACATACAACCTGTGGACAGGTGTGGCACTGTTTTTGGAAGAAAGCAGTCTTGTTTTTCCAATTCTGGAAAACCCCTTTAAAATGGCACTCAACGATAAGATTTTTTTTTACTTGTGATGATAAAATGAATGCTAGTAAACAACGTGAAAGTTGCTGTATTTGTATTTTTATTTCCACATATATCTTGGTGATGAATAGCAATTCATTTGGAAATAACAACTGAACATTGTGATGGCAATGAGGATTGATTATTGTAATAATAATTAACAGAATCATTATCCTAATTATTATGATCTAATTGGAAAACAGAAATATAATGACAGTATACACTATACAACATCAGAAATATAATGACAGTATACACTATACAAAGTATGTACATTGTATAGTGTATACTGTCATTATATTTCTGTTTTCAAATTAGATAATAATTAGGATAATGATTCTGATAATTATGATTACAATAATCAATCCTCATTGTCATTATAGGCAGCATTTTATTTGAGGTTGGTGCACTTCTCTTTATAACCAGATGGTGGCAGCAAAGTACAATGAAGTTGACTGCAGTTTCTCGCTGCTGGAACTTCCAATGATCAGCCATAATCTGCAGCAAAATCTGCCCTGGTAAGCACCATCACAGTGGAAATAAAGTATTACATGATGGCCGTGATAGCTCCGGCTAATTGATGGAAGTCCCGAATGAAGGGCCCCATTTATCAACCCACAATGCCCTAATATCCATAGTGACACCACCACAGCAGGCCATGATTGATGATCCAGACAGGACATAAACAAGGATTTGGCAAGAAACATGAGGGAATGGTGAGGAACCCTAAAAGTAAGTATATTGACAAGTTTATTATTTTTTACCTGCCTTTATTCCCATTTTTCCTTATTCAGATATCAAATCAGAAAAAATATTAAGCAAGGAAGAGTAGCAGGGGCGTAACTAGGAAACACGGCCCCATAGCAAACTTTTGACTGTGCCCCCCTCCCCTGGGTGCCACACACAGCCCGCCCTTGTAGATAGTGCTCCTCTGTAAATAGTGCCATACAGCCCCCTCCTGTAGACAGTGCTATACAGACCCCCTGTAGAGTGCTATACAGCACCCCCTGTAGACAGGACTATACATCCTCCCCATACAGTGCCATACAGCCCCCCCTGTAGACAGGGCTATACAACCTCCCCATACAGTGCCATACAGCCCTCCCCCCCATGTAGACAGGGCTATACAGCCTCCCCATACAGTGCTATACAGCCCTCCCTGTAGACAGTGCTATATTTTCAAGTATCACAAAGGGACAATCGATGCGGCGCGCAGCAGATATTTTTTTCCTTTTAAGCAACGCCTCTAATCCCACCCAATCCCTGCCCATACACGCCCACACCGTATCATGCTCATATAGTGCCCGACACACAGTATAATGCCCCCATAGCTGCCACCACACAGTATAATGCCCCCATACAGTATAATGCACACATAGATGCCCCATACAGTATAATGCCCACACAGATGCCCCCATACTGTATAATGCCCACACAGATGCCCCCACAGTATAATGCCACCCATAGCTGCCCCCACAGTATAATGCTCCCCATAGCTGCCCCCACAGTATAATGCTCCCCATAGCTGCCCCCACAGTATAATGCCACCCATAGCTGCCCCCACATGACCTGCCTAAGTAGAGTCGTGTGTTAATGAACCTTCCCTTACCCCATCCTATCCCCCACCCCCACCTTTAGGAAAGACACGTGACACCGAGGTTGGATGTGAAATGGCCACAGCAGCCGTTTATTAATTTCACAGTTTTATAAAAACAATTTAAATCCGAAACATTCGGATAACTAGTTAGGAATCCACCAGAGAATTCCTCCTAATAATTCACATGACCCAACATGGGTCAGAATCGTAAATAACAATTTTAACGTTAACATTAACCCGAGCAGAGGAAGTCCTTGAAGCCCTTTCAGATATTCCTTTTTTAAGAACACACCGAGTTAGCCATCTGCAAACCACCAATTACCTCCAGCCGTAAACCAGCTCGGAAGCACCGTTCACCTCTGCAGATGGCTCCAACCACTAGAAGTCCACTTCAAAGGGATAACAGCCGATGAAGCCCTCAAGTGATATACCGACCACTAGAAGTCCACTTCAAAGGGATAACACCCGATGAAGCCTTCAAGTGATATACCTTCCACCAGAAGACCACTTCAAAGGGATAACACCCGATGAAGTCTTCAACCATGTACCTTTTTTGGGGGACGCATACCCCCGATGCGACCCCCCCCACCATTTTGTACTGACTGGCCTCAAGGACTCCCCCCGCCACAGCGAAACAGGCCTTGACCACCTTAAGCCTGTGAGTTCCGCCACACCACCACCGCCCTTTCTATTCCTTCTGCTATCGCCAAGCTCCAAAGATCAATGCCAACCTCGGTCAGATGAACCCCATCACTCCTCCAGAAGTTCCCCACTCCTGACTCCAAATCCCTGCTACAAAACGGAACACCGCCCGATTAACTTTAATGCGAGCCTTATTGACTCTCTCCACTGACCTAGCCAACCGCCAATGTTTCCTTGGGACTATGTCCGACCACACTATCACCAACTTGGGATAAGAAACCCACAAACACAACATATCGTGTTTGATATCCCGCACCAACTCACGAAAGGGGCGGACTCCCAAGTCATTCCCACCCACGTGCAACACTAAGACCTCCGGAACCCTATCAAGCCGGGCATATGTCTGGAATTCCGCCAACACCCTGCTCCATGACATACCTCTAAATCCCAGCCAATGCACAACCGCATCCTGTCGCGGAATGCGCAACTGGCGACCGTCCGGGCGGACGTCCGCCCTCAAAGCCCCCCAGTGCACGTAAGAATGACCCAGCAACCACACCAAACACGGAGGCGAATCTGAAACGGAAAAAACAATTAGACACCACCATATAAAACATTTCTTAAGCGTTAACAACAAACCTCATAACAAATGGGGGCGGACATAGGACTTAAATCTGTTGGACTCCCAACGACCAATGCGCCGCACCCCTTCATCATCCAACCCCCAGCGCCCCGCTTCGGTTGCTGCGCCAATCCTGAAGGAATGAGATGAATATGAGCCCGCCGCGACACCAACCGCCGTCAGACATTTTTTAAATACAGCTCAAAAACTGAAACCTGGACAAAAACGACCCGTCCACATGACGCAACAAAGGCAAATCTGGAGACCCCGCTTGCGGCTTAAAACCCTGCATGCACTCTACTGGGCACATAACCGACCCCGAGAGGGCGAACAAAACTATCAGCTTACCCTTCCCTAATTGGTCAGTTTTTGACCGACGCAACCATACCTCCAGCCGATCTGCGAATAGGCTCACCTCCCCAGATCTCAGCCCCCCTGCCTGTTTGGTACTTGGCGACACCAACTCACCTATTCTAAATGCCCCAAAGAACGCTAACGAAAAAGCTAACCGAAACAAATCCATTTCGTCTGAAGAACGACAGACCGATGCTAATGAACCGCCCAACGAGCTAAGCAAAGCAAACGACACAGGTCTTCTACTATCCGCCTCCACTCTACCTCTGCGCAACCCCTTCAAAGCCTGTAACACCAGAAATTCCTTAGATACATCCTGAAAGCCTCGCAACTTAAAACCAAACGCCACCGCAGATATGAACCGGTTCACCTTTGCCACTGAAAACCCCGCCTCCCAGGCGTCCCCTAACCAGTACAAAAGTGCCACCAACCTGTCTCTATCCGTATTGACGTCACCCAACTCTCTTACCCACTCCTCCCACTGCCTCCAACAAGCAGAATAAGCACTCCACGTCGTGCGCGCCAAAGACCTTTGTACCAGTTGTTCTACAGGACCGAGACCAGATCCCAAAGATGTTCCGGACAAGCCAAACCGAGACGTTCCGCTCCCGTTGCCAATTGCCGAAACCGGTCCCACTGCGAGCGAGAAAGAGCATCAGCGATACAATTCCGTACTCCCGGCACATGCACCGCCACCACCCACGCGTTCAACGACAAACACACCAACACTAAATGTCGCAACAATTGAACTACCGGAGGAGAGGACGCCGTGATGTTATTAATGGCCAGCACCACCCCCATGTTGTCGCAGTAAAAACGAACCTTCTTATCCCTGAGCCTGTCCCCCCAAATGGTCGCCGCCACCACGATGGGGAACAGCTCGAGCAGGGCCAGATTCCGCGTGAGTCCACTGGACACCAAACTAGCCGGCCATTGACCTGCGCACCACGGACCTCCCCCGTAAGCTCCAAAACCGCCCGCCCCAGCCGCATCCGTAAAAATATTCAAATCACTCGTATCCTGCGCTGGGGCCATCCACAGCGAGCGACCATTGTACTGGCCCAAGAAGTCATCCCAAACCTGAAGATCAGCTCGATGCTCCTCCTTGAGCCGCACAAAATGATGCGGCGCACGCACTCCCGCCGTTGCCGCCGCCAACCGTCTACCAAACACCCTCCCCATTGGCATAATCCGGCAGGCGAAATTCAACTTCCCCAGCAGCGACTGAAGCTCCCGCAGTGTCATTTTCTTCAGTCTACAAGCCCGCCGTACCTCCAGCCTCAAAGCACCCAGCTTATCCACAGGGAGACGACACTCCATTGCCACCGAATCTATTTCAATTCCCAAAAAACAAATCGTCGCTACCGGGCCCTCCGTTTTTTCTGGCGCCAAAGGGATCCCAAAATCCCTCGCCACCTTCTGTAGTGCATAAAGCAAATTACCGCAAACCAGCGAACCCCCCGGGCCAACGCACAAGAAATCATCTAAGTAATGGATCAACGAGTCGACCCCGGATACTCCCCTCGTTACCCACTCCACGAAGCTACTAAACGCATCGAAGTATGCACAAGAAAGGGAACACCCCATCGGAAGGCACCGATCCACGTAAAAAGCCCCATTCCAAAAACAACCCAACAGCCGTTGGCTTTCTGGATGAACTGGCAACAACCTGAACGCCGCCTCGATGTCGGTTTTTGCTAGCAGCGCGCCTGGACCCGCAGCCCACACTAAACCCACCGCCTTATCGAATGAGGTATAGACTACGGAGCACAACTCGTGATCAATCCCGTCATTTACCGACGAACCCTTGGGATACGATAAGTGTTGAATCAAACGAAATTTTCCGGGCTCGCGCTTAGGAACAATACCCAACGGGGACACAACTAAATCTTTTACTGGCGAATCAACAAAAGGCCCCGACATGCGACCCAACAAAACTTCTTTTAACAATTCTTCCGACACGACCTTGGCATGCAAGTAAGCCGATTTTAAATTCCTCTGCGTAACCGGAACCTCATAAGGAGGCGGAGGAATAACAAAACCAACACAAAACCCCTCGTAAAGCAACTTAGCCGCCGCCCTATCCGGATACTCATTTAGATAAGGGGCCATCTTTTCCACCCTCACCGGTGACACCCCCTTGACCAGCCGCGGAGGACTGGTTCCCTGACCTCTTTTTTCGCATACATTTTGCCGCCCCGTGTGATGCACCATTACACTCGGAACACACGTGCTTGAACTTGCACGTGGCCCCGAACTTACACTGGCCTTCATTAAATTGCCAGCAAAAACCCGCCTTTCCCCCGCCGCCTTGTCCAACCTGACTAGACTGGCCTCCTTGGCCGGCGCTCCCGGGAAAGGACTGCCTAACCGGAGCCGTAACCCGTAACCAGAGAGCAATATCCTTCTGGTCCCACCGAATCGCCGGCCGAACCGCTTTCCGCTGACGGAATTGCTCATCGTATCGCAGCCACGCCTGACCCCCATACGCCCTATGAGCTTCCCCAATGGCATCAAAATAACAAAACAACGCCGAACAATTTTCCGGCGCCTTTTCCCCTATCACACTGGCTAATATGGCGAACGCCTGCGACCAATTAACGAACGTCTGCGGGATAAGCCTATACCGCCGCCGTTCCTCCTCGTCCTTATTACTCTCGTCCCGCTTACTCTTATCCAAATAAAATTTAGCGAGCGGCAAGAGAGAAAAAATCTCAACATATTCGTCCTTCCAGATCCGCTCACGCACCTCCTGCTTTAAATGCGCCCCCAACGGACCTTCGAAACAAACCTACACCTCCCCACGAGCACGATCATCAATACGCACCCGATCGCCATCTTTTTGTGCCTCGGTCTGTACCGACACCGCGACCGCCTCTCTAACCGCCGTCACGGGCCGCGCCTGTAACAATCCCACGTCCCTGGGGCCTTCCCAAACTACCGCCGGGGACACTTCCGTGACTACCGGCGCTGCCGCCCTATCTAGGCGCCCGACCAGCTCTCTCAAGCAACCCACTAAGTCTGCCAGACCCGCGCCATCGCGCCCGCCCGCGCCACTACCGGCCACCGATGCAACGCTAGCAGCCCCCCCGCCGACACCCGACATAAAAATCGCTGGATATGACAATGATGGAGTTATACACTCACCGGGCTGCACAGGCGCTGTGTTCCCGTCAGCCGGACCATCCTGACCTCGACGATACGCGTCCAGTTCACCTTCCTCCAGCTCTTCTCTCGCAGACGACTGGCCATCCCACCGACATCTTCGGAACGGAGATGATGAAGCGCTGACCGATGGGCCGGCAACCTGCCGCCCGACCGCTGGAACCCAGACTTCCGACCGGACCTGTTGCCTCGACGTCGCTGCAGATCTAGGCGTCCGTCTTGATGATCCTGAAGAAGCCTGCCCCCTGGCCGGAACATCACCAGGTGGGGCGGCCGTACCTTGTCCTCCGAATCTTCCATCCGATGGGGGAGGGGTGACAGGGAGCCCGGCCTGCGACTCCCTGCTTACCGCCGGACCCCGTCGCGGCTTGGGATTCCTGCCAGGACGCAGGGCCTGGGAAGGGGCGGTCCTCCCAGCTGCCTGGCCTGCAGCGTCCGTGATCGGGCTCCCTCTGCGACGCCGTGTCCGCGGGACAGCCTCAGGACTGAGGCGTTCTGGAGGTCGGGACCGCCGGGAGGGACGGGTCGACCCGGCCTGTGTCGCCGTCACCCCCGGCAATGCTCTCTGCCTGCTCCGAGCAGGAGCGGTTGTTGCCGACTCCCCCCCCCCGCCGCCATAGTAATGCTAGGAAGGGGGCCGGGGGAGGGGAGCCTGTCCCCTGCAACAGACCCCGAACGCCGGGCCTGACGTGGCGAAACGGCGTCCGGGATCCTCGTTATTGCAGCCACGGTCTCTTCCAGCCATCCGGGACCGTGGTGCACAGCAGCGGCATGCAGCCGCTCTAATAATACTGCCTCCGACATGGTGAGTAGCGCGGGCAATGGGGAGCTTGTCTTTCCCTGTGTTACTCCTCCCGCTGCTTCCGGCTCAATGCCGAAAACAGCGGGAAGCTCAGAACGGCCCCCCTGACTCCTCCTTGTCCCTCCTCCAACTCCCTCCAACTCACCCTCCAACTCTCCCTCACCTATTAACCCTTTTCCTACCAGGGAGGTCATGGAGGCTTCCCCTTAAGCCCTGCAGGCTGCGTCCAGCCACTTCTGTATAATGCTCCCCATAGCTGCCCCCACAGTATAATGCTCCCCATAGCTGACCCACAGTATAATGTTCTCCATAGCTGCCCCCACACAGTATAATGCCCCCCATAGCTGCCCCCACACAGTATAATGCCCCCCATAGCTGCCCCCACACAGTATAATGCCCCCCATAGCTGTCCCACACAGTAAAATGCCCACCATAGCTGTCCCACACAGTATAATGCACCCCACAGCTGCCCCCACACAGTTGAAATACCACTCACAAATTGACCTGTGGTGTGGAAATTCTTTCCGCAGCACAGGTCAATTGTCTTTACGTAAACGCTGCTTATATGTTGTGGAATTTTCCAATTGAATTCAATGGGGATGTAAATCTGGCATCAAATAGCAGTTGTTCCGGTTTTTGGGGAGGGTTCGCAATTCAGAAAAAAAATAAAAAATTAAACTTACCTAGGAGTCTGTGTTTCACCCTCTTGGCATGACACTTCATCTCATGTGACCGCCGCTGCAGCCAATCACAGGCTGTAGCGTGGTAACATGGATAAGACGTCATCCCAGGAGGCCGGCCTTCTGGGATGATGCTTCTCTTCTGCCCACATGACCGACATCAGCAGCTTCCCAACTACAATTCCCAGGCTGCTTTACTGTCCCCACTGTCTTACGTGGCTGTCAGGGAACGATCTATAATGTCTGCAGACTAATGCTATGCTTGAGCATGCACAAGACGTATGTCATATGTATACAGGGATTTTATGTTTTGAGCATGCATGGAGCAGTGTGCACTCTGAGACTCCAGTCATATCAATCAAGATAAAGCAGAGTTATCTGCGCATGTGTGACCGCTGTAAGAAACTGGTCCATTGCAACCAGGGGTGTAGCTAAAGGTTCATGGGCCTCAATGCAAAAGTTCTTCTTGGGTCCCCCCCAACTCTTCCTCACGACTGACGGCCGCAGCTCACTCGTAACTTTCAGCTGCATCACTGGGTCTCCTAAGTGACGTATTGATGCAGTAATAGCAGCCAGGGGCGTTGTTTGGGTCTTAAAAAATAAGGGGCACAAGCCCCAGGACATATGTTGTGCCCTCCATCATACACAATGTTATGTGTGCTGCGCATACAACATTCTTGAATTATCAGTAGGAAATAGCTACACGCCTAGGTAAGCTCCCCTGGACTCACCCAGGCGCTGAAGTCCTGCCTGTTGTCTGGACTTACGATATTAGAAGCAGAGATAGCATAGACTAGCTCGTTCAGTTGTACGTATCGTTACCACCATGCATGGGTTCTGCAGCAGATTATTGGACCGCCCGACATCCCTGCCAACCTCGACAAGAGTCTCATTGCGGCGGCTAGCAGGGAGAGATGGCGCTGGACCATAGAGAGGTAAGTACGTTACATCAGGACTTCCCTTTCCAGACGAACTACATTGTTAGCAAACGTGGAAATTGGCCAATGGGTCCTGGAAAGGACATCAAGGAAAAACAAACAGCAGGCCCTTCTTTTCTGAGTGTCAAAATCCAAAATCATAATGAGGGGAGGGCCATGTTGATCTTTGTTAGGTTGCCCCGTCTACTAAGTACGCCATAGATGACGAAGATATATCTGTAATATAGAGATATTTACTAGTTTAAAGGGTCTGTTTTACTCCAAGGGCCAATAAAATAGGATGTATGATATTGATAAGAACTTGTAGAGGTTCCATAACTAAATTTAATTCAAGGTCAGAGTTACCCCGTAAAACAATATAGACACTGAGAGTGTAGAAAACGTTCCATTATTTGCAGCATTGTCACAGAGTCATTTTTTGAAGGCCTTCTTGCGTATTTCTGGAGGCAGGAGGATCTAGCATCTTGGAGCATGAAGACACTTGTGGAATGTCACCATCCTTGGAGGTTTGTTCTGTCAAGGATGATGAAATACTGGAGATGGTGCACTTAGCCTGATGATCATTGTAGTACCTCTATAGATGTCCTCTTTATTGAAAGGATGGATGGAGGTCCAGAATGAGGAGGAGATGTGGAAGGTGCTTTAGATGATGTGAAGATGGTAGTCAGTCCAGTCTTACATATCACAACTAGGGCCGGACTGATAGCCAAATAATAATTACATAGTGGAGCAGAACAGCAGGACTCACCTATCCTAGGGCTGATAAAATCCCTACAGGTTGCAACCACAATCCCTTACAACATATAGTCCCATGCATGTGCAAAACATCATTCCCCTCCCTTTAGCCACCTCCAACATACAGTTCCATGTTGAAAAAAGATCATATTAGAGAATGAAACATTTTAAAAAAGAAAAAAAACTGAACAAAACGGAAATAACGGCCATTTTAAAAAGACAAAAACACAAAGAAAAGACAAATACATAAATACACAATAGGAACCAGTCTGTGACCCCCACACATGGAAAAGTATTAGCCCAACCATGAAAATGTTACATTACATTTATTAACATAGAACTTACCGGATCTTTCTCCTATTCTCTAAATAGAGGTTTCATCTCCATGAGAATTTAAGATGCTATCGAAATTCTATTATAGATGTTATTAGAGATGGTGTTATAGATGATGGTGTTATAGATGATGGTGTTATAGAT
This sequence comes from Rhinoderma darwinii, assembly GCF_050947455.1. Classification (NCBI taxonomy): domain Eukaryota; kingdom Metazoa; phylum Chordata; class Amphibia; order Anura; family Rhinodermatidae; genus Rhinoderma; species Rhinoderma darwinii. The sequence goes on along the minus strand of NC_134691.1, from coordinate 300,990,904 downwards.
GGTATTAAACATTATGTTATTATAGATGTCATTATAGATGGTGTTAATACTGATGTTATTATAGATGTTCTAGATGTTATCATTGTTGTTCTTGTAAAGACTGCCCCTAAGTAAAAATAAATGATTTGACAAGGTGTGAGAGATTTGTCAAGGTGTGAGACATACTTATAGGCCTGATGATGTCATAATGTTAGAACTATATCATAATATCACAGGAAGCATGTGTACATGGACCACACCCAGATTCTAAATGATGTAAACACAGGAAGTGTGTACAGATGCTCCATGCCTAGATTGTAGATTATGACATCACAAGAAGTATGTTCTGATTTCATTCCAGGCAGTTATGGAGAGATGGATCCACCATATTCATAGCAGTTTTTGATACTTTCTTGTTTCTGTTCAGTGCCAGCACTATAATATAATACACACATCCAACATATAAAGTATAATGATATTCATTTCACTCAGCATTAAACTCAGCTTCAATATTTCATTTATTTTAGTATTTATTTATAAATAGAATATTTTATTGTGGTTCCCTGAAGGAGAGCAAAATAGGTTATCCCCTCTGATCCATGGAGAAGACATCAATATTTGATTGGCAGACATCTGAATCAGGACCCCCACAAATTAGCAGAATGAAGGTGCCACGTACCATTTGTTGTGTATATAGACACAGCAGCTCTTCTATATGGGTGTCTGTGCCTGATACTGCAGCTCGATCCCTCAGTCAAATATTAATAACCAATGCTGCGGATAAGCAATCACATTTATATCCTGGAAAATCCCTTTACTCCAAACATGATTATTTTTCAAGTTGCTGACGCCTGGCTGGGGATTCCGCTCAGCGGGAGGCACTGACGACGTCACTATCCATATATGGACAATGAAGTCATGGGCTCCTCCTAGAGCGCCGGAATCCCAGGCCAAAAAGTTGCAGATGCCTGGCCAGGGATTCCGCTCATAAAGTGAGGCCATGACTTCACTGCCCATATAAGGGCAGTGACATCAGGGGCATCTCCTGCAGCGGAATCCCTGGCCAGAGCATTGCCGACACCTGGCTGGGTATTCCGTTCATAGAGGGAGCCACAATGGCTCTATCTTCCGGGAGGGGGTGGGCTATCAACAGGAGGAGTACGTGGCACTACATACAGGGGGGAGTATGTGGCACTATATACAGAGGAAGTGTGTGGTATTATATTCAGGGGGAGTATATGACACTATATACAGGACGAGTATGTGGCACTATATACAGGGAGGTGTGTGGCACAATCTATAGGGGGGGGGGCATCATCTACAGGGGTGTGTGGCATCATCGACAGGGGGTGTGTCATCATCTACAGGGGGTGTGGCATCATCTACAGGGGGTGTGGCATCATCTACATGGGGTGTGTGGCATAATCTACAGGGGGTTGTGTGACATCATCTACAGGGGGTCTGTGTGGCATTGACAGGGGGGCTGTGTGGCATCATCTACAGGGGGTGTGGCATCATCTACATGGGGTGTGTGGCATAATCTACAGGGGGTTGTGTGACATAATCTACAGGGGGTCTGTGTGGCATCATCTACAGGGGGTCTGTGTGGCATCGACAGGGGGTCTGTGTGGCATCGACAGGGGCGCTGTGTGGTATCATCTACAGGGGGTGTGTGTGGCATCATCTACAAGGGGTGTGTGTGGCATCATTTACAGGGAGTCTGTGTGGCATCTACAGGGGGGCTGCGTGGCACTATCTACAGAGGGCATTGTGGTATTATCTACAGAGGGCACTGTGGCACTATCTACAGGTGGGCCACGTGGAACTATCTACAGGGAGCACTATGGCATTATCTACAAAGAGCAGCGTGTGGTACAATCTAGAGGGAACAATGTGTGGCAATATCTACAGGGAGCAGTGTGGAGCACCATCTACAAGGGGCACTGAGTGTGACACGATCTACGCTGTTTTTTTACGCTACCAGTAGTGGTGAGCCCTAGTGACCGGGGCGTATTCAGCTTGGGCCCCCCTACCCCTCCCCAACACCACAAGACAACACCTACCCGCGCCTATACCCAGCCGCCTTGCCCAACAGCCCCATGGATGCCCACAAAGTATAATGCCCCCCATAGCTGCCCCCATACAGTATAATGCTCCACGTAGCTGCCCCATACAGTATAATAGCCCCATAACTACCCTTATACAGTATAATGCCCCCCATAGCTGCCCCCCACAGTATAATGCACCCCATAGCTGCGCCCACACAGTATAATGCTCCCCATAGTTGCCCCATACAGTATAATGCCCCCCAATGCTGCCCCCATACAGTATAATGCTCCCCATAGCTCCCCTACACAGTATAATGCCCCCATTGGAGACCCCATACAGTATAATCCCCCTCATAGCTGCCCAACACAGTATAATGCCCCCCATAGCTGCCCCCATACAGTATAATGCTCCCCATAGCTGCTCCACACAGTATAATGCCGCCATAGCAGACCCCATGCAGTATAATGCCCCTCATAGCTTCCCAACACAGTATAATGCCCCCCATAGCCACCACCACACAGTATAATGTTCCCCATAGTTACCCCCATACAGTATAATACCCCCATAGATGCCCTTATACAGTATAATGCTCCTATAGCTATCCCCACACAGTATAATGCCCCCACTCAGTATAATGCCCCACCATAGCTGCCCCCCACACAGTATAATGTCCCCCATAGCTGCCCCCACACAGTATAATGCTCCCCATAGTTATCCCCATATAGTATAATGCCCCCCATAGCTGCCCCATACAGTATAATGGCAGCATAGCTGCTCCACACAGTATAATGCCTCCATTGCAGACCCCATACAGTATAATTCCCCTCATAGCTGCCCAACACAGTATAATGACCCCCGTAGCTGCTCCCCACACAGTATAATGCTTGCCATAGTTGCCCCCATACAGTATAATGCCCCCATACAGTATATTGCCCCCCATAGCTGCCCCCATACAGTATAATACCCCCATAGCTGCCCTCATACAGTATAATGCCCCCATAGCTGACGCCCACACAGTATATGCCCCCCATAGCTGCCCCCACACAGTATAATGCCTTCATAGCAGCCCCCATACAATACCATGCCCCTTATTTCTGCCCCATACAGTATAATGCCCCCATAGCTGCCCCTACACAGTATAATGCCCCCCATAGCTGCCACCATACAGTATAATGCCAATATATCAGCCCCCATACAGCATAATAGCTGTCCCCCCTACAGTGTAATGCCCCCATAGCTGCCACCATATCAGGCCCCCCATACAGTATAATGCCCCCATAGCTGCCACCATATCAGCCCCCTATACAGTATAATGCCCCCATATGTGCATAATATAAAAATAATAAAATTGCTTACCTATCCCCGTTTCCACGATGGGTGTAGGAGATCCTTCTCCTCCTTTGCCCTGTGCTGAGTGTCTCGGCGCAGACAGGCGCGATGACGTCACTAAACCACACCTGTCTGCGCCGAGCCGCTAATGGCTCACGGCAAAGTGAATGCTGGAGCAAGGAGCCGTCAGGAATCGGGGAACTCGGTGAATTGCTCGCGACCCGCCAGAGGTCTTCACAGGACCCCCCCAGGGGGACGCGACCCACAGTTTGTAATGTATTGTATCGTGCAGTCTGCAGTGGAGAGAGGAGACGGGGGGCCCGTAATTTAAAGCCCTCCCTCTCCTCCGCAAACACAGACAGTACAATACAACACACATACATTACGGGCCCCCTCTGCAGCTCACCTGCAGTCTTGCATGCTCTTCGGCATCGGCTCCTCCACACTGGCTGGAACGCTCCTCACGTGGCGTCATGGTCACATGGTACACTGAGTGTACCATGTGACCTTGACGTCTAAAGGAGTCCTACCAGTAACCAGGAAGTGCCAGCGTCACGGCACATACAGAGTTAGCATTCGTGCGCTGTGTGGCATTGAGGGACCTGTGGGCCCCCCAGGCTTAGGTGCCCAGTCGCAAGTGCAACCGCTGCATCCCCTATAGCTACTATGCCACTACCTAGTGATAAAGTGAGACATCACCTGCCTGTAAACAACGAGATAACCAGAGACATACCGGCAACCATAGTTAGGGTATGTGCACACGACATTGCAAAAAACGTCTGAAAATATGGAGCTGTTTTCAAGGAAAAACAGCGCCTGATTTTCAGACGTTTTTTTCGCTGCGTTTTCGCTGCCTTTTTTACCGCCGTTTTTGGAGCTGTTTTCATTGGAGTCTATGAGAAAATGGCTCCAAAAACGTCCCAAGAAGTGTCCTGCACTTCTTTTGACGAGGCTGTAATTTTACGAGCCGTCTTTTGACAGCGACGCGTAAAATGACAAGTCGTCGGCACAGTACATCGTAAAGCCCATTGAAAGTAATGGGCAGATGTTTGCCGACGTATTGGAGCCGTTTTTTCAGACGTAATTAGAGGCGTAAAACGCCTCCAATACCTCTGAAAATAGGTCGTGTGAACCCAGCCTTATTGTAAGCCAAACTTGGCATGGGAGGGGCCCGTTCTAACAGGCAACACGAGCCCCCTCAAGCTGCAGGCCCTGTAGCAGCCACTCTGGCTGCTACAGCGGTAGTTGCGCCACTGCCTGTGGTGTATGTTTAAAAATGTACCGACCAAAAAATATCTGCTGCCTATTTTGCGTGCGTTTACACATGCAAAAACACTCAAAAGAGCAAGCAAACGTTTTGTGGCAGCATTTTAAAGCCTACCACTGGCTTCAATGGAAAATTTGTTGAATTTTCAGAGCGGAAAATGCGCCAAAAACGAAAATGACACTTTTTTTAATGAGATATATTAAGCAATGCGATATATTAAGTTAATTGCGTTTACGTACAAAAAAATCGTTGTATGCACTAACAGCATTAAAGAGTAACCGTACTTTCTGAAAACGTTTGATATATCAGACGTTTTGATCGGTGGGGGTACTGAGACCCCCACCGATCGCTTAATCAATAGAGCAGAAACACTCAGTCCCAGAGGCATAACTTGAAGCTCCTGTGCCCCAATGCTAAATCTATAACAGGGCCCCCATCTACCATATGCCATTTATAATATTAATATAGCAGATGAGGCTTTGGGCTCCCACAGACACCAGGGCCAGTGCAACTGCTACCTATGCACCCTCTATAGCTACGCTCCTGATTGCAACTAAATGTAAAACAATCGATTCCAAGCACCTAGTATATAAATACATATATAAGATAAATTATTGAGAAATTTTAAATACTGTATATTGTGAAGTTTGATATATTTCCGTTCTCTAACATGTGAGATGACATTCTTGTGGCTGTAATAACCCTTTAATTTAACTATTTTTCCTTCATCCTTTTTTCACCAGAATATTTTGTGTTTTAATTCTATTGGTTTCTGAACAGCTATTATTTTAGCTTCTCTTCTGCCCCCCCCCCCCCCCAGTTGCTCATTTTGTGCGCTGCCATTTTTAATACACTGGGGCACAATTATGAAATGAAATGCAACAGAAAAGTGGTGTAATGAGCATTAGAAAATGGCTCAAAATTTTATAAAAATTTGAAAGAAAGATGCATAACTGCATCTTGCTGCACTTGCTGCTCAGCCTAGCAAACTTCATACATGACAAGGATGCCCGACCCTTTATATTCCTCTGTGCTACAGTGTATAATACTGAAACATGAAGCCGACTTAAGAAATACATTACAAAGGTTAATTTGAGCTAGTTTTGGTTATTTAGCGTGAAATTGTCTTACTAATAGACTTGTATGTTTAACATCAGTACATTGTTCAGCATGTTATAAGCTTGAACAATTTAAGTATAAAAACATAAGACCAAATATTCAGAACATTACATAAATATTCAGAACATTGCATTCAAATGTGTACATACATTGTATCATTGTATCAAACATAAAGCATTGACAGGATCATTTTTATACTATTGTTCTGTAAATTCTACAAATCAAAATTCCTATTTTTTAGGCCTCATGCACACGACCATAACGGGCCCATAGACTTCTGTTAGTCACGGGTACCTTCCCGTTTTCTCACGGGAAGGTGCCCGTGCCGTTAAAAAAATAGAACATGTTCTATTTTTTCATTTTACGGTCCGTGCTCCTATACTTTATAATGGGAGCACGGCTCGCAAAAGCGGCCGGCTGCCCGTGGCCGGCCGTGCCCACCCGTGCTCGTAATTACGAGTCGTAATTACGAGCACGGTCGTGTGCATGAGGCCTAAGTTTGTGGAATTTTTCACTACTTTTTTTCCCCACTATATTTTCTAACCATTGGCCTAATAGTAAACAGTATAGTAAATGTTACACAGGCAGAAGGGTCATGAACCTCAATTCCTGATTCCTCATTCCCAGGATTTATTAAATTATTCGCAGCATATGGTAAACTTCTCCAAATCTCCCATGTAGAGCACTGAGCAGTTCTTCACTCCATGCTTTTTGCTCTATACATAAAAGGTCCAGTGAAACTGCCGTTCTCATCAGCCAAATTCCTGCCGAGCAAATCTTTTGTCTGCATGTCTACAATATGTTAAAAGTCTGGGATCAGCAGTGCTAGATACAGGGAATTGTGTCTACCAAGCAAAAATGTTAAACCTTCTATAGTTGCTGTATTGTTCCATGAGGCTCGCGATATCAGCCTCTGTCTGAACTGTGATATATATTGGGGTGTCCAATTTTTCTGCCTGTCACATTTGTTGGCTCCTGCGTTGGCTTGGACAGTGTCCAGTGCAAAGATGTCTCAGTATTCTGGAAAAGTAAGTAAATGGTTTTATTTCATCTATACACACACACACATTACATGCACACATTACATACACATTACATACACACATTACATACACATTACATATACACATTACATACACATTACATACACACATTACATAATGCTTTATTTGGTTTACGGTATTTGTCAACATGCAAGTCCTACTACTACTAATACTACTAAGGTCCTACTACTACTAATACTACTAAAGTCCTACTACTACTAATACTACTAACGTCCTACTACTAATACTACTAAGGTCCTACTACTACTAATACTACTAAGGTCCTACTACTACTAATACTACTAAGGTCCTACTACTACTAATACTACTAAAGTCCTACTACTACTAATACTACTAAAGTCCTACTACTACTAATACTACTAAGGTCCTACTACTAACACTACTAAGGTCCTACTACTACTAATACTACTAAGATCCTACTACTAATACTACTAAGGTCCTGCTACTACTAATACTACTAAAGTCCTACTACTACTAATACTACTAAGGTCCTACTACTAACACTACTAAGGTCCTACTACTACTAATACTACTAAGGTCCTACTACTAATACTACTAAGGTCCTACTACTACTAATACTACTAAAGTCCTACTACTACTAATACTACTAAGGTCCTACTACTAACACTACTAAGGTCCTACTACTACTAATACTACTAAGATCCTACTACTAATACTACTAAGGTCCTGCTACTACTAATACTACTAAAGTCCTACTACTACTAATACTACTAAGGTCCTACTACTAACACTACTAAGGTCCTACTACTACTAATACTACTAAGGTCCTACTACTAATACTACTAAGGTCCTACTACTACTAATACTACTAAGGTCCTACTACTACTAATACTACTAAGGTCCTACTACTAATACTACTAAGGTCCTACTAATAATAATACTACTAAAGTCCTACTACTACTAATACTACTAAGGTCCTACTACTACTAATACTACTAAGGTCCTACTACTACTAATACTACTAAGGTCCTACTACTACTAATACTACTAAGGTCCTACTACAATACTACTAAGGTCCTACTACTAATAATACTACTAAAGTCCTACTACTACTAATACTACTAAGGTCCTACTACTACTAATACTACTAAAGTCCTACTACTACTAATACTACTAAGGTCCTACTACAATACTACTAAGGTCCTACTACTAATAATACTACTAAAGTCCTACTACTACTAATACTACTAAGGTCCTACTACTACTAATACTACTAAAGTCCTACTACTACTAATACTACTAAAGTCCTACTACTACTAATACTACTAAGGTCCTACTACTAACACTACTAAGGTCCTACTACTACTAATACTACTAAGATCCTACTACTAATACTACTAAGGTCCTGCTACTACTAATACTACTAAAGTCCTACTACTACTAATACTACTAAGGTCCTACTACTAACACTACTAAGGTCCTACTACTACTAATACTACTAAGGTCCTACTACTAATACTACTAAGGTCCTACTACTACTAATACTACTAAAGTCCTACTACTACTAATACTACTAAGGTCCTACTACTAACACTACTAAGGTCCTACTACTACTAATACTACTAAGATCCTACTACTAATACTACTAAGGTCCTGCTACTACTAATACTACTAAAGTCCTACTACTACTAATACTACTAAGGTCCTACTACTAACACTACTAAGGTCCTACTACTACTAATACTACTAAGGTCCTACTACTAATACTACTAAGGTCCTACTACTACTAATACTACTAAGGTCCTACTACTACTAATACTACTAAGGTCCTACTACTAATACTACTAAGGTCCTACTAATAATAATACTACTAAAGTCCTACTACTACTAATACTACTAAGGTCCTACTACTACTAATACTACTAAGGTCCTACTACTACTAATACTACTAAACTAGTAGCCAGCGGTTAGCTAAGTAAAGCGAGCCTAAGTATAGTGTAATGTTTCGTGGCATAAAACCTAGATACAAGTTACAGGGGATATTTGATGTCGGCATCAAAAGCTGCGTTAAATATTAGACATATAATTACATTCGATATTTTGTTTGCATTTTGACTTCATCATTTTAAACTGTAATGGACGAACATAATAGTTATAGTATATACAATTTACTGAAGGGAGCTCAATCAAACTTGGCGGAAAGGGTATACATTTATTAATACAATTTTAATTTCATGCTCATAATTTAATTCTACCGGGGAGGAAGATGATGCCATAGAAAGAACTGTTTGTCCAGTAAAATCAACGAATGATCGTCATTATAGTTTCCTTGTCGCTATACATTTAGATATGCAGATATATACAATAAAATGTATGTATACTAGTAGAATTTAAACAGACAACATTTGTTTTATCCATAGTTTATATATGAGATTCTAAAGTGTATTTTGCCCTATATCAAGCATGTGAGCTTCTGTACACTTACAAATTAGTATTAATGTCAGCATATTTGCACAGTGAGAGGTAGAAGCTGGAAGAAACTCACAGGATCAAGGAAAATATACAAATTCCATACTACCGTGAATGAAATATAAACTGATGTCCTAGAGGTAAAAGACAGCTATGCTATCTACTGGGCATTCAGTACCACTTTTGGCTAGTTGCAGATTGGCATATTGCCCCTGTATTTAACAGTCCATATTATCGACCTAACGCCTGGACGTTTGTGGTTCGACTGATAACCCTATAATGATCTAAGTTTGATTCTATAGAACAACGGGTATTATGTGAATCTGGCCTCAAAAACTAATGTCAGGTTGAACTTTTTTTTGCAATGAAAATGATCTGTGTGAGCCTTATGGTTGTTCTTTTGTGTGTGTTGTTTTTTTTTACAGTTTGTTTGTTTTACCACATTTCAAGTTTAAGGCTGGGTTCACACGACCTATTTTCAGGCGTAAACGAGGCGTATTATGCCTCGTTTTACGCCTGAAAATAGGGCTACAATACGTCGGCAAACATCTGCCCATTCATTTGAATGGGTTTGCCGACGTATTGTGCAGACGACCTGTCATTTACGCGTCGTTGTTTGACAGCTGTCAAACGACGACGCGTAAATGGACTGCCTCGGCAAAGAAGTGCAGGGCACTTCTTTGCCACGTAATTTGAGCTGTTCTTCATTGAACTCAATGAAGCACAGCTCAAGATTTACGAGCGTCTCAGACGGCTCGCAAAATGCGAGGAGGAGCATTTACGTGTGAAACGAGGCAGCTGTTAGGGTATGTTCACACGAGGGCGTCCGTAACGGCTGAAATTACGGGGATGTTTCAGCCTGAAAACATCCCCATAATTTCAGCCGTAGCGGCATGTGCAGGCGCTTGAACGCCGCGTCAATTACGGACGTAATTGGCGCTGCTATTCATTGTAGTCAATGAATAACTGCTCCAATTACGGCCAAAGAAGTGACAGGTCACTTCTTTGATGCGGGCGTCTATTTACGCGCCGTCATTTGACAGCGGCGCGTAAATTACGCCTCGTGTGAACAGACAAACGTCTGCCCATTGCTTTCAATGGGCAGATGTTTGTCAGCGATATTGAGGCGCTATTTTCGGACGTAATTCGGGGGCAAAAACGCCCGAATTACATCCGTAAATAGGCCGTGTGAACATACCCTAAAAAGTCTGTCTTTTCACACGTAAATGCCTCTCATCGTGTGAACATACCCTAAAAAGTGGCACATTATAGTGACATCTGTAAATGGTGAAGACCAAATCCCCTGCACGCAGCCATTTATTTATTTTGTGATTTAGCCATACTCCTTGTGCTTCAGATGAGTAAAATATAATGTCTTCATTGTCTACCCCTACTTGATGAAGAACTCCATACCTATATTTATGATCATACACAACTGTGTGTCCTAGTAAAAAATCAATGTTGTCCTGTTTTTGACCACCCTGTACCAGCTATGACTGTCTACACAGGTCATCCTTGGCATAACCGCACCACAGTGACAACATTTTCAAAAACACAGAATCCTTAAATTCTATGGCTAAGTAGTCATCATGTCTGTTCAAAATGGTGCACTTCATCCAATAGTAATAATACGCAACTGTCTGAGATTAATCCTTAAATTACATTTAGTAAGACACTTGTCTGCCAGCAATGGAACTAATTATGAAATAATTAGGATTATTGTATGAACATATAGAATAAAAAAAAAAACGAATCGGAGCTTTCCATTAATTGGTTATTTCCAAATTCCAGATGACCAGATTAATCCATTAGATCAGATTATTGCGCCATTTATAAAGAAGATTTACTACATTTTTCTACTCCTTCTATATGTCCAGTACAACGTAAATACATCTAATCAGGCCCATAAACCCGAGAATCATTACTAGTGAAAACAAGAAAACATTAAAGGCAATTCAATTCCGATATAAATATTCTCCAACCCATTAAGATCCATATGAGGCCACATATTTACTGCAGCAAAGGTGGCAGAAATCCGTGGTTTATCTTAGTTTTCTGCCACGGATGTGCAGTTTGATGCACCGCAGATCCACACAAGGAGTAGTCAAATTCAATCCAGCTAATACTTGTGTGAAAATCCGCCAGCTTTTCCATGTGTGGAATCCGCAGGATTAGGCAGCATGTTTACCACAATTTTCTGCACAATTTGAACGGAGTTGCAGAAAACCCATTCACATGCATAGACTGCGGTTTGTCATGGGATTTGATTGTCGCAGAATCTGTGATGAAATCCGTATAAAATCAAATACGTGTAAACATGGCCTAGTAATTCATGAGGTGTAGTATTATAGAAGGGGCAACAATGTTAAGAGCTAGAAGTTTGCTCAGTGCCATTCATACAACATTCATTACTGAATCTGTGGTTCAGCCTGTTGCATGATGGGAGTGAATTCCAGAATTTCTTTTCATATCTTCATCTAATACTTTAATGATAGTTGTCCCACGGGTAATGATATAAAAAAACATAGCAATGCAAATTCTTTTTTCAAGTAATGACTAATAATGACTATTTTCTGAGACATTATGTCTATAGAAATGTTGCAATATTTCTCCAAATGTCTTGGAACTTTCCAACATGAACTCATGAGCAGTGATGGAGAGAGACATTAGTAATACGTTATCATTTTTTTAAGATTTGAGAATATAAGTAGATACATATTTGGGGATTTTGCCTTATTTCTTGGGTAAATCGTGCAGAGACATTAAACACTTTTATTTGACAGAGGCATCTGCAAGTCATTTCTTATAAAACAAATCTTCTTTGTTCACAGATTGACTTTATATAACAATCACAATATCAGATTTCCACTAGACGAGGAGTCGGTGGCACCTTCTGCACACTGTATATGTAAGGAGATTTTTCTCTTCTCATTTTAGATCATTTTCTATGAGGGAAAATGTTTCACTGGAAGGAAACTGGAAGTCTTTGGAGACTGCGATAACTTTCAAGACAGGGGATTCATGAATCGTGTCAATTCCATCCGCGTAGAAAGTGGAGCCTGGATCTGTTATGATCATCCTGACTTTAAAGGACAGCAGTACATTCTAGAACGAGGAGAATATCCAGACTTCCATCGCTGGAATGGGCACAATGATCACATGGGATCCAGCAGACCAGTCAGAATGGTTTGTTACGTTTTTATACTTTGTATCTATTTTTTTTTTACTATTTTCTGCCCATGGTTCTAATCCAGAAATCTTCAGTCCATCTTTGGACTATGCTTGCTGTTAAAAAGAGCCGTGCCAACGATTTGGCTCCTGAAACCCACGCCATTTAGCTGTTATCGCAGGGGAAATTTTATCGAGATATACAAATGAATGGCCATGTCCACCAAAGCAGGAGCTGCTTTTATGTAAAGGCTGTCCACTATAGCTCATAGAGGGGGGTACCAAGCCGGGGAACCCCCTCTATAATATTCATATATCACCTAATAAGGTTGTCTTTAAGCATTTCTGTAAGCACTATAATAATACAGAGTCTGAGATACCTAGTCCTTCCCTTTCTTATAGAATAGGGAATAAATGGACCCATTATGGGCAGCCGTAGACTGGGAAGGGTCAGTGGCAATTGGCCCTCTATGGTAGCTTTACACCAAGTTGACAAGGTCTGTCATGTACTCTCATGTACTGTATTCTTATACTCATATTGTGTGCTTGTACATATTCAGTAAATGTTCAAACAACAATGTAGTATATATTTTAACTCCATCAATGGTGCAGAACAACGAAAATACCGGAATCACTGGTTCCGCTGTACAAAGGAGACAACCGGCGCCTGACAAAACCCATTAACTCTAATGGGTACCGCCAGGTTTCCGCCTGGGTGTCCATTGTGTTACAGGAAACAATAGTGCTATTATTTCCGGTATTTTCGGCTGGATCTGCGATGGAGCCTCCAATGCTGATGTGAACAGACCCTAATACTGTAATTTACAACTAGTGTGATACAATTTATGACACATCTTAGAAGCTTTCCAACTTGGATAGTTGATATGAGGGTATGTTCACACTCAGAATTTTCAGGTGTATTTTGGGGCATAAACACCTCGAAATACTCCCGAAAAAATATGGTAGCTAAATGCCTACAAACATTTCGTTTTTTATTGTGTCAATGGAGAAAAAGGTCCAAAAACATTTAGGGTATGTGCAGACGATGAGAGGCTTTTACGTGTGAAAAGACAGACTGTTTTCAGGAGAAAACAGCTGCCTCGTTTCAGACGTAAAAGCTCCTCCTCGCATTATGCGAGGCGTCTGTGACGCTCGTAAATCTTGAGCTGCTCTTCATTGACTTCAATGAAGAAAGGCTCAAATTACGTTGCAAAGAAGTGCCCTGCACTTCTTTGCTGAGGCAGTCAATTTACGCGTCGTCGTTTGACAGCTGTCAAACGACGACGCATAAATTACAGGTCGTCTGCACAGTACGTCGGCAAACCCATTCAAATGAATGGGCAGATGTTTGCCGACGTATTGTAGCCCTATTTTCAGGCATAAATCGAGGCATAATACGCCTCGTTTACGCCTGAAAATAGGTCGTGTGAACCCAGCCTTAGAAAAAACAGCTCAAAAAATGTTTTCAGCTTCAAAAATGGCTGAAAATCAGAGGCTGTTTTCTCTGAAGTTTTTCACTCAGCGTGTGAACATACCCATAGGGTATGTTCACACGCACAAGTAAAAACAGTTGAAAATTATGGAGCTGTTTTCAGATGTTAATCAATGAGGCTATTCACATGGGTGTATAAAAAAACGTGCATGTTTTAAAAATGCAGCAAGCACTATTTTGATCTGTATTGCGAATGGAAAACACCCATTGTAGTTTATAGAGAGTGATTAAAATACGGATGCATCCGTATGTGGTCTGTATGTGAAACATTTGTCATCCTTAAGTCAAACGTATTACATCAGTTTTTCAAAGCGGCTATCTTATGTCACTCAATTATCTTCCTAGAAGACAGCCCATCAGTAATACAGATCTGTCATACTGATGCAATACTGATGAAATACTGATGCAATATAATCCGTAATATTTTACAAATACGCTCATCTGAAAGAGGCCTTTCTCATAGTGGCCAAAACTGATGACATTTATTTATGGAATCTATATGAAAAATTGAAGCTGCAACCTAAGGCCTAGTTCACACAGAGTTTTTTTGCAGGCGATAAAATCTGCCTCAAAATTCCTTCAGGAAATTTTGATCTGCCTCCACTCTCTTTGCAGCATTTTTCGGCCATGGCCATTGAGCACCGCAGGCAAAAAACGCAGCGAAAACCACTTTCTCTGCCTCCCATTGTTGTCAATGGGATGTCAGAGACAGAAATAACTGAAGAAAGGGCACAATGCTTCTTTTTCCTGTGAGCGTTTTTTTTCCACTCGTGGGAAAAAACGCCTCTGCTTCCCATTGAAAGCAATGGGGGGCGTTTTCAGACATTTTTTGGCAAGGTTTCCGACGCGGTTTCCGTGTCTAGAATAGCGCCAAAAAACTCAGTGTGAACATACGTTTTTTTTTCCGCACAGCGTTTACACAGCGTGTGGATGAGATTTGTTCAAACTTTGCTGCTGCTGTATTGTGCTGCAGATTTTCCGCACCTAATTCCGTTGCGGAAAATCCGCAGTATTTACGCTACGTGTGAACTTACCCTTAGGCTATGTTCACACAGAGTTTTTTTGCAGGAGGAATTTCTGCCTCAAAATTCCGTTTGGAAGTTTGAGGCAGATTTTCCTTTCCCTGCACGCCGATTTTCGCAGCGTTTTTCACCCGCGGCCATTGAGCGCCACAGGCATAAAACGCCGCGACATACGCTTTCTCTGCCTCCCATTGAAGTCAATGGGAGGTCAGAGGCGTAAACGCCCGAAGATAGGGCATGACGCTTCTTTTTCCCGCGAGGCGGTTTTACTGCTCGCGGGAAAAAGACGCCTCCGCCTCCCATTGAAATCAATGAAAGGCATTTTTGGGCCGTTTTTGACGAGTTTTTTGGCGCGGTTTCCGCGGCAAAAAACTCGTTTAAAAAAACTAGCCTAAATGTTTTCTTTGCAGTGCCCAAATCTGCCTTATGCATGGTTCACCTATGGCTCAATTTGACATTTATCAGCTTTTTATGTGCAGTATGATAACTCACCGATGATTACGGTTTTAATTGCAATCTTGAAATATATTCATATGGAAATTAATTAACACTAACTAATGGATCATTAGAGTCTATGGCTCCTAAATCCTTGTTGGATGTTAGCAATAAAATAAATATGTCATGTCCACACTACATCATCCATTAAGTTATGGCCATGAAATGTTCAACTTTATGGGGCATCAGTCTTCACATTTTGCAGTTCTTATAATTAGTTGTTCCAAATCACAAACTCAGCTCTGCTACATTGGCAAAAAAAATCTGCTGTATGTATGTTTAACCAAGCTTTCCTTCTTATGTTCTAGCATGGAGAACATTACAGACTGGAGTTGTTTGAGGGATGTAACTTCACTGGTCAATGCATGGAGTTTTGTGAGGATTGTCCTTTCCTGCAAGGACGGGGCTGGAATAAGAACTGTGTAAATGCCATCAAGGTCTATGGTGATGGAGCGTAAGTATCACACTGAGAAGAGCGCAATGTAAACAGCCAAATCCACACAGATTTTGTAAACATAAATGGTGCGCTGGGCTAGAGTAGATTTTAACGTGTTCTCCATGGCCAGCAAATGTGGCTTATTGAACTGGGCAGGCAATGCTTCACAATGTCGATATATGGTGAAGTGGACCCTGCAAACATACAGTAATCTATGTAGGAATTTGTACCCCAAGAGCTTTTTGGAAATGTGGCTGGAGGAGCCTCTGTATGTGTGTACATGGAGCACGACGAATGCATAGATAGAGTTTGATCATGTATTCCTTTCCCGTGGAGGAACTCCAAGTAAAAAATCTGCCTGTGGAAAGTGGCATACCTACCAGATTGCCAGGGCAGGGGGGGATGCTTGTCATTGCATACCCTATTTGACATGAGACCATCATAGTGGCTACCGGCAGCTGCCACTAGGGGGAGCTCTCTGCAGATAGATTTATACAGGTCTTATCAAGTTCCATACTAGCTGTATAAATCAGCAGTAAGCTCCCCCTAGTGGTAGCTGCATGTAGCCAAAATTATGTAATTTATTAAGTCAGAAAAACTGTGCTCCTCTATACACCTTTATTAGAAAATGTATTAGCATACACCGGTATTCTCGTTGTTCGCTCCTATGACGGAATCTGGACGACGGAATCTGGAACGCAGATGTGAACACGACCTAACCTTTGTATGCATTAAATATGTTTTGCTAAATTGTGTACATTGGAATGGATCCCAGTTCTATAAAGTGTACCCAAATATTTGCAAGTTAGGTATCTGAATTTGTTCAATGACCCTTTTGGTGTTTGTTTTTTTAAATTCCATATTTCATTATATTTTACTTTAGCTGGGTACTGTATGAAGAACCCAACTACCGTGGACGTATGTACATTGTGGAGAGAGGAGACTTTCGCACATTCAATGAATGGCAGGCCCAGAGTGCGAATATCCAGTCCATTAGGCGAGTTGTAAACTACTTCTAAGTGCTGAATTTTAACCTCCGTGAAAGGGACAACCAAACTCTCAATACCATTTACCTCTTCTTTATGAAACATGCTCAATAAATTCTTAAACTGTGTGTGTCATCTTCATTTTTTTACTTTGATTTAATATATTCACTGGAAATATATTTCTAGCAGATTGCACTGACACCGCTGTGTTATACTTGCACATTTCCAGGACGTCTTGTCAAATTTAGAAATGTTTCACGATGACTCATTCATTGCTAAGTGGTTAGACATGGATCCCAGGCTTAAAGAGGCTCTGTCACCAGTTTTTAACTGCCCTATATCCTACCTAATCTAATAGGAGCTTTAATGTAGATAACAACAGTTTGTTTTTTTGAAAAACGTTTATTTTTGACCAAGTTATGATCATTTTTAAGTTTTATGCTAATTTGTCCTCAATGCCCAACTGGGTGTTTTTTTTACTTTTCACAAAGTGGAGGTTGTAAAGAGAAGTGTATGACGCTGACCAATCAGCATCATACACTTATCTTCATTCATGCCCAGCTTGTTTCACAGCACAGCGTGATCTCGCGAGATCACACTGTGACGTCACTTCATCCCGCAAGTCCTTCACCGGAGCCATAGAAGACTGAGCAGACATTGCCTCCAGCCGTTGCAGATTCGGATAAATGTCAGGGCACTGCTGGAGGCGGTGTCTGTTGACTCTTCCGGTGAAGGACCTGTGGGAGGAAGTCACAGCGTGATCTCGCAAGATCACGCTGTGCTGTGAAACAAGCTGGGCATGAATGAAGAGAAGTGTATGACGCTGATTGGTTAGCGTCATACACTTTTCTTTACAATGCCCACTTAGTGAAAGTAAAAAAATGCCCAGTTGGTCATTAAGGACAAATTAGCATAAAGCTAAAAATGAGCATAACTAGCTCAAAAAAAAGTTTTTAATAACAAAACAAAAACAGTTGTTATCTACATTAAAGCGCCTATTAGATTAGGTAGGATATAGAGCAGTTATAAACTGGTGACAGAGCCTCTTTAACCAGCAATGAAAAAAATACAGTCGGCATACAGTATAGAATAATGATATACTGTTAGTCATCGAGGAGTAACATCACAGTCTTATTACATAACAGATAACTTTTGACGCTGATGACTTTGATCAGAGTTATGTATTCATTAAAGTATGGCAAATACGCAAAGTAAACAGAGTTAAAGGAGAGGAGCACCATTCACCCCACACTTTCCTCAATTTTTCCAGATAAACCCTATTTTTATATGCAGTACTTATTTTTTGTACATTAAACTTGTATTGACTATATTTTTCCATTGTACCACGAAAGGTGCCCTAGGTGCCATCCATTTCATGGCTATAGCTTTACATATTACGAAGAGAGAGTTCCTAATAAATATCATCTGATGGTGTGACCAATCGTTCTCCTTCAGAAGCCCCAGCAAACAAACCTACAGGGTTTATGGCATCGAAGCACCATTTACTTATCCCAAAAGTCTGCAATTTCCGGACCTATCCACATTAAATTTCTGTCTGGGCATTTATGGCATCCTGGGTGTGAAATTCTACTCGTTCTAAATAGGCGGGTCATGGTTATGTGACAATAATGGAATATGAATAATTGAAATAATTTATTATTGGCAGCGGGTGAGACATGAAGATGGGATTTCATTGCCTTCTCAATGTCATCCTTTGTCAAAGAAGAAGACATCTGTTACCATTTAACTACCACATACAGAGATGTGCACGATAAGCGTCCAGTAGTCAGGTGGGTCTCCTTAAAGGGGTGGTACAGGAATAGAAAAACATGGCTGCTTTCTTCCAAAAACAGAGCCACACCTGTCCACAAGTTTTGTGTGGTATTACAGCTCAGTTCTAGTGACTTTAATGGAGCTGAGCTGCAATACCAGACACAAACCATGGACAGGTGTGGCGCTGAACAACCCTTTTAATATTTCTACAAATGGGTAGGAGAAGATGAGTGTTTGAATTACCAAACTTCCCAAACAGTGAAATGCGGATATAGTTGTCTTACATTATCAGATGTTATCAGTATGTTTTATATATATATATATATATATATATATATATATATATATATATATATGTGTTCTAGATATTTTACCTCATAGTCAGTCCAGAACTGTGCGTCTTGTGAAGTTAAGAGATTACGTATAACAGGGTTCTGCCTTAATGGAGTTTCAGCAATTACATCTTGAAAATTAGCTGCAACTTACGTGAGGGAAGAAGTAAGACCAAAGAGGTTTAAGGGCTTTCCAGTAACGACCAGAGAGTCTCTGAATTCAGAACATGAAGTAAATGATGCCCCGAAATGAGAAGCACATCTCAAGTCATCCAGTATCAGATATATCTGAGTTGTCTGGACTGATATTATAGATAGAAGTCCAGTAAAGCTGCATCTGCGTGATCTTTTGAACGTTGCAAAGTGGAAAGTTGAAGTTTAGCCCAATATGGCACATTTTATCGAGCACATTCCCATTACAATAAAACTATTTGTTGTGTTAAAATGATGGCACTGAATTTGCCGTTTTGGTTCAGCTGCTCAATGAGGTAGAAGATGGAACCACTACCAATAAACTGAGATAGACACAGATCTTAGTAGACATTGGCTGAATTGCAATGTTGTCACAGTAGCAACGATGCCATGAATGACTTTATTTCCTGCTGCTTCCCCCGATATCATTGCTCTCTCATTGAATCACCCATATAGATTGCTTTTATAGAAGGTAATGGGAAACAGATGTAGGAAAACAATGCTAACAGGAAAGTTGGTTGATTATTACCTAAATGATCAAGCTGTTATACAAACTGATTCCGAACTATGGACGTCCTAGAGAGTATCCCCCTCTATTAGTCAGAGTGGAAAACCACAGAAAAGAATGTCTAGCAATCTTGTAGACCATGTCAGAAATGGTTGCTAATTCATTTGATTGAGGGCCATGTAATACCACATTTTTCCTGCAGGCATGGGGAGTCGTGTGGCCACCTCCAGCAACATTCCAATTGGTATTTCTCAAAAAAAACTAAAACGCAATGATAATATTTGACCTGGATTCAGCAGCTGATCAGTTGGGGGGTGGGGGGGGGGGGGGTTCTTGAAAGAACAGGATTTCCGAATCGAAGTTTATCAAAATAAGCATGGTTAAAGTGTTGGCTATATCCGAACCTCACCATAAACACGCTTGGTTTGGTAATGCAATGACTTGTGTCACCAGTATGATCCCATAGTAAAAAAAAAAAAAATGCTGTGCGTATACGTGTTTTACTGTATTCCTCGATATAGAACAACATAGTCTACTATGATATAATCTGTGTAGTGAAAAAAAAGGTCCAGCATAAGCCAGGTGCTTGGGGCCCTATGAATACGCCGAAAGTAGCTCACAAACGTAATGTAAATGCAGTCTTCCATGCATGAGAATGAGAAGCTCATTTTAATTTTTACTTATCGAAACAAATTCAAATGTACGCTTTAGTGCATTTTTTTGAGATGTGATAGTTTGTGAATTTCCACTCTCAACATCTCTGTGTGAACTTGGCCTAAGGGCTTGTTCATTTAGCTACACTTTGGTCCGTGTTTTATCCACATATTTCTAGCCAAAAACATAAATTGACCCTAGGAGAGAAAAGTAGAAAAATAGTTTTCTTTGTTAACCCTCCTGGAATACATTCCTGCTTTTTCCATAGTAATGTTGAAAAATGATACGAGTACATATAGTTCAACCTATTATCCTGCAGTGGGGAAAAAATGAACCTAATGTTGAAGTAAAACAAAAAAATCTTCCCAATTTCAAATATGTCCAGAAAAATGAGGATTGAATGTAAACATGTGAGGATGGAACACAGATGGACAATCTGCCTGAGAAAAAACACTTAGATCATGAATTCTGTTGCGCTGAAATTCACTGCCTGTCATTTAAATTTGTGTCCTTTTGAGATCCCCTCGTTCCTTTACAAATCCATAGATCGCTCATGACTGAGTGCTCAAATGTCATGTTGAATGGGTGAATGGAAAAGTAAGGATCTGTAATGGCGCTGCTGCGTGGTATAACGAGGAAAAATCACGAAGAATCGGTCTATATCAACGGATTTTATTTGTACAAGGTGGCTACGCGTTTCAACGCCAAACTGGCGTCTTCATCAGGCATAATAAACAGATAAGAAGGCATGTATATATACACAACTGTGATAGTCTTAATTGGGCCAATTCAGACAGGGAAATTGGCCAAAAAACCGCCAAAACCAGACGGGTCGAAGTTCAAAAAATATATAAAAACAAGGATACACAAAATAACAACATGATACACATTATGGTACAGTTGTAAAGTGATACAAAGTAGTATGAGAATTGCCTGTTTGAAATGTAGAGAAATAAAAAAAATTCATAGTTAGCACGAGAATTCTGTGCAAATATAAATGGCAAAAATTCTTAAAAAAATATATGTGTTATTGCTAAAACCATCAAGGGGATGTTACATGAACGATATATATATATAAAAGATATGAATGGTTAGTTGGTTTGGATCGATAAAACTAATCCCTGTAGCATAAACAACGGCCGTAGTCAAGGGGATTGTAAACATTACGGTGGCCGATGGGGTCCAAATGACAATGGAACGCATGGTGACCCGCAAAGTGCGATAAGTCGCGTAGCGTTACACTGATGATACACAGAAACGAAAAACAGCAGACAGCATGATGGTAAATATATTTACATATAAATCGGTGCAGAAAATATATGTGTTGTGTAAAGATACATTGATGTACATTATCGGAAAGGATATCTGGGGCTACTGAAGGGAAAGGTTCTTCCCTGGGAAGTATTAAGTGAGAGGAGAGAATAGCGATTGATGGTAGGCAACAATTAGCAATGTTAAAAAGGAAACAAATGATATGTACAGTCAGATTGGTCATAATCAAGGGAATTACAGTAAATTACATAAGTTAGTAAGATATTAAAAAATGTATATTTCATAAAAGGCAGAATTAAGCCGTAATAGTAAAAATGAAAAATAAAGATAAAAAAGCATACATGGGGATAATGTATTCCTAACTGGAGGAGTTTATTCATAGAAGAATTTTATTTGTTAGAGGATCACAGAGTGTTGCGGAGCTGTCCTGGCTTCAGTCGATCGTGAGGATCCTCTAACAAATAAAATTCTTCTATGAATAAACTCCTCCAGTTAGGAATACATTATCCCCATGTATGCTTTTTTATCTTTATTTTTCATTTTTACTATTACGGCTTAATTCTGCCTTTTATGAAATATACATTTTTTAATATCTTACTAACTTATGTAATTTACTGTAATTCCGCAGCCGGCCGACCCGAAAATCACGGCCGTGCACATGGCTACGGTCGTGTCCATGAGGCCTTAGACATTTAAAAAAAAAATAATATTTCAAAGGTGAATATGGCCATTAATGCTGCTGTTTTATATAAATATGGCATAAAACAGGGCTGGAAATTAATAATACATTAATTTTGCATCAGAAACAGATATCCTTTCTTATGCTTTGTTCTACACAGGAAACGGTAATTAATGTTCGGAAGTCACATACACAAGACTTGAAATTATGGGGACACTCAACTTTGGCCTGTAAGTGTTTGAGAAGCAGTGAAATAAATCATGTACAGTTTACAGTTGTTTTATGTGATAAGCCGGTAATTGATGCAATAGTGCAGTGTGCTAAGTGTTCTTCCAGATTATTTACTTCAGACTGAAGTTATTTCTCATACTTTGTCAGGCATATTTGCTTGTTTTAAACTTCAGTAATCAGTCTAATCCTTCAGGGATATTCACATCTGTTTACGACGGTCATTTTCAGATTCCTGTAAAAAAGCTGTTTAATGTTAGCTGTAAACTCATTCTAAGTTTATTGAGAGTTGAAGACGACAACAATGCATCATAGTGTGAAACATGGAAAGATTCTATGCAGATATTACAATGAAAAAGTACATACCCATTGGGACATATTTATAAATGCCATTGTGCTCGTTTTCTGACGCATTTGCATTGAAATGAATGGCATTCAGACTGAACGCAAATATTTACTAAACCTTAATATTAGTGAATATGCTGCAATATGGCGCAATTCCAGTAGAGCCTCAAGCTTTCCATAAACAGAAAGAATGTAAAATGTGAAATCTTCTTTTTTCTAAAAAAAACAACAATCAGCACTAAAGTGAGGGAGCTTACAACATATTATGTATACAATAATCTTGATAATAAAACAGTATTTAGCAAGCAGATAAGCTCCCCCTAGTGTTGGCTGTAGAAAGACAGAATTTTATCATTTAAGGGAATTTGTCACTTTAAAAACGCAGTCTGATCTGTCAGCAGCATGTTATGGATCATGAGGAGCTGAGACAATATATATATTGTTTTGTGGGAAAATGTTCAATGTAACTTGTAATTTATTGATCAAAACCTCTGCTCATTCTGGGCTTAAGAGTCCAGTGGGCGGTCCTACTCAATGATTGACAGCTATTTCTGTATGCACACTTATGCAGGGAAGGCTGTCAATCACTGGTAAGGACCGCCCAGTGGACTCCTAAGCGCAGAATGAACAGAGGTTTAGATCAATGAAATTACAAGTTCTAGTAAATCTTGTATCTCTCACAAAACTATATACTAATCTGCTCAGCTCCTCATACTTTATAACATGCTGCCTGCAGATAGGACTAATTTTTCAACATGACAGGTTTCCTTTAACTCTACATCTACGCAGGGGAGTTGGAGCTCCGTATGGGAAAATTGGAGCTCTGACAGCTATAAATAGATATTAAGAAATGAATCAGACTAGAATGTAATACCTAACAGGACATGGTGTTTTAAAGGTAGACATTCACTTTAAATGAATTACGTTTCCTCAGCTTTAATCAAGTAATATATCAGATGTCAGTTGAGTGAAGTTTTAATCTCCTACCAATATGTGCTTGGATTATTTGTATCTTGTCCCCTCTGCAGTGGCGTAACTACCATGGCAGACACAGCGGTTGCTACAGCGCCCGCAGCTTGAAGTGGCCTGTGCCGCCCGCCCACCGATCCCCCCATGCCTGGTTGCACCTCTAGCAACAGCGGTAGCAATGCCACATTCAATAGTATCTTTGTCCTTAGGATGCAGATACTATTGAAAACTATGGCAGAGCAGGGAGGTATCTCCCAACTTTGCCATTAACTAGGCTACAGGCCACGTTCGGCCTGCAGCCTATCAGACTCAGGGACAGGATCCCTGCGCAGGCCAGCGTGATGACGTCATTGGATCACGCCGGCCTACACAAGCACCCCGTTGGCATTGAGGATGCTGTGGAGCAGCACTATTCGGCATGGGAACGGGGCCTAGGTGAGTATAATTTTTTTTGTTTTATAAATTTGGGGGCACTCCCTACAAGGGGGGACTGTATGGCACTATCTACAAGGGCGATGTGGGGGGCACTGTCTACATACGGGAGGTGGGGGCTACTATCTACAGGGGGGGCTGTATGGCACTGTCCACACGGGGAATGGGACACTATCTACAGAGGGGAAGGATGGTACTATCTACAAGGGGGGTGTGACACCATCTACAGGGGGGGCTGTATATCACTGTCTACAGAGAGGGGGCTGTACGGCACAATCTACACGGTGGGGCTGTATAGCGTTGTCTACAGGGTGGCTGTATGGCACAATCTACAGGGGGGCTGTATGGCACAATCTACAGGGGGGAGTGTATGGCACAATCAACAGGGGGGCTCTATCTACAAGGGGGGACTGTGTGTGGCACCCAAGGGAGGGGTGCCCCAGTCAAAAGTTTGCTATGGGGCCCAGTCTTTCGTAGTTGCGCCCCTGCCTCTCTGTATACTGGTAAATTAATTACCTCAATTTCAGTTGTTAATCAATAGAAAAAGAATGAATGTCTCCTTCATCTGTACCTTTGCTCATACTGCAGTTCCACATAATGACATGAAGAAAGAATTGGTCATTACTTCCAAACTGCAATTCATTTTGCAATTCGTTTGATTTGGTACAAAAATAAAAATGCCAATGCTGTGAATTTGGGTTATAGTGTCCCGGAAAATAGTACAGAAATAGGTGACAAATTTTAGAGAGTAACAGTAGCATGTTTAGATGAAGCAATGATCGCAATGCATGGAGATAAACTACCGTTAATACGATCGTTCGTCCCCATACAGTTTTTATCTTGTCAGTAGCACATCCCCTGTTTACAACCAGGGATGTGCTGCGGATAAGCGACCATTTTCTTTGGTAAATAAAAGATCTGGTCAAATGCCCACGTGCTCATTTGTCAGCTGCTCGCTGCCTTATTTACACTGGGTAATTATCTGGAACAAGCATTTGTCTGAGCACTCATTCCCCTGTTCATTGGCCTGTGTAAAAGTGCCTTAACTTATTACAAGCAAATTTTGAGTGCAGGAAAGCCTTGAAACCCTGAAGGCCGGGCTCCCATGCGTTGGATACGCTGCGTAAAAACTACGCATCCGACCTGGAAACCGCAGCACATTGTGGTGCGGTTTTTCAGACAGAATTTCTGCTGCAGAAAAGAGCGTAGAAAAAAAAACGTTTATACTTACCCCGGCCATAGTCATGGTGGCGCTTCCCTACTTTGCCGTCCGGCCTCACTGGATTACACTGGAGCCCATGTGAGCGCTGCAGCCTGTGATTGGCTGAAGCGGTCACATGGGATGAAACATCATCTCAGGAGGCCGGACTGGCTGCAAGTCGCAACATTGGCTATCTGTTGTGGGTTTTGCATCTCCATTGAATTCAATGGAGAAAACATGCAACAGAAAATCAACAAAAACGCAGCATAAATTGACATGCTGCAAATTTAAATTCCACACCGCATGTCAATTTATTAACGTTTTCGCTGCGTTATTTTTTATGCAGCGTGGGCATGAGATTTTTAAAATCTCATCCACTTTGCTGCTACTGTATACACTGCGAAACTTCCGCTCAGAATTCTGTTGCGGAAATTCTGCAGCATTTACTCTACGTGGGATCCCGGCCTAAGGGTTCAACAAGTTGCCCATGATCTCCTCGTTGCTGTCCGGACGGAGTCACCCAATATCATATGGTCGATAATGCACACTATTCTTCATGGTATTTTAAAGCAGACCTTAAATATGTTGCCTTTTTTCTTTTATGAGAAGGGTCCTCAGTGATAAAGGCTATGGAAACCTTTGGTGCCTTTTTTTATTTTTTTTTATAAATGTATGGATTTTGGGATACTATTCACTTTTGTAATGTACATTAATCAAACATTTTTCTGCAGCGCTGCAGCTTCTATATATGATCTGCACATAAAAGCTGCAGAATGCCGCTGTTAGCCAAATCCGTCAGCGAGCTCAGCTGACAGTGGCTCCTATGTGCCTCTGACATCTCATCTAAACCTATTACAGTACTAGACTTAGATGAGGTGACAGAGGCACATAGACCAGCTCACTGACAGATTTGGCTAAAAGTGGCGTTCTGCAGATTCTATGTAGAGGGTACATAGAAGCTGCAGCACTGAAACAGCTAAATTTGTAATTACAATATATTTCAAAATTGAATAGTATCCCAAAATACATACATTACATAAAAAAAGGCATCAAAGGTTTCCAAAGCCTTTAAGCTTTAAGGTGTCACTCTGCTGGGAACTCTAGTGTTCAGCCATATTTGTGGGGAAATGAGAAAGCAAGTTTTCATTACCCCTGCAGTGCCCCCACAGATGAAATGAACCACTACACAGTATTTAAATATATGAGCTGTCCATGTAATATACTGACAGGCCAGCTCCTCCAGAATGAGAGACACTCTTTAGGGTATGTGCACACACACTAATTACGTCCGTAATTGACGGACATATTTCGGCCGCAAGTAGTGGACCGAACACACTGCAGGGAGCCGGGCTCCTAGCATCATACTTATGTACGATGCTAGGAGTCCCTGCCTCGCTGCAGGACAACGTGACAGTGGTCCTGCAGCGAGGCAGGGACTCCTAGCATCGTACATAAGTATGATGCTAGGAGCCCGGCTCCCTGCACTGTGTTCGGTCCGGGACTTGCAGCCAAAATACGTCCGTCAACTACGGACGTAATTAGTGTGTGTGCACATACCCTTAGACTCATCCTCCACTCTTGCTATTAGATAAGTTTGCTGACCCCTTAATTAACTTAGAATTATGACATTTAAGAATACTAGACATCCCCTTTAAACACCCTTCTGTTTGAATTCAGTAATGGAGCTCTAAGGCTATGTTCACACGGAGTATTTTGGGGGAGGAATATCTGCCTCAAAGTTCCAAAATACTCAGTGTGAACAGCAATTATCGCGCCGTTTTTCGCCCGCGGCCATTGAGCGCCGCGGGCATAAAACAGCGAGATATACGCTTTCTCCTGCCTCCCATTGAAGTCAATGGGAGGTCGGAGGCGGAAGCGCCCGAAGATAGGGCATGTCGCTTCTTTTTCCCGCGAGGCAGTTTTACTGCTCGCGGGAAAAAGACGCCGACGCCTCCCATTGAAATCAATGGGAGGCGTTCTCGGGCCGTTTTTGCCGAGTTTTGCGACGCGGTTTCCGCGTCAAAAAACTCGGCAAAAGACCCCATGTGAACATAGCCTAAATGTTTTGTTACCTGAATAGCACCATTTCAGAGATTACACCCACCTCCTGTCTTATTCTACTCTGCAGCTGGCCTTGACAACATAACAACCCAACTGTGTGGTCATGAGTCGCTGGGGAGTTTGTATAAGAAATACTATGGATGTAGCCATCTTTATCTTGACTCTGATAACTTCCTGCAGCGTGATAGCACACAACAAAAGCCATTGACAAAGCCATTAAAAAAGTAAAGTTAAAAGTTGCTTGACCCTGTGTATTTAATGCGTTAAAAGTCAAGATAAAGATGGCTACATCTGTATGCTGACACCTTACTAGTTCACTGGCTATTGGACCACCCTTTAAATATCTAAGGGTTCATTCGCACTATTGTTTTAGCTTCATTTTTTTTATTATACAAATTTAAAAAAATAACAAACCTGTAAACCAGTTTTAGCTGTTGAAAGGGAAGAGAACATACTGAAATGATCGCAGATCCAGAAATTCATTTAACCACTTTGCTACTGAAGCAACTTCTGAGAACAATAAATGAAAATAATACATCTATAACAATGCAAAAATAGACGATCAGTTTACAAGCGGCTTGGCTTGAACACTCAATGATGAGTCAGGAGGATTTAAGCCAGATGGATCTTGCTTTGACCCCTTGCATCCCTGTACATTTTTCCCAGTGGCTTGGCTATGAGCTCTGTAAATAAAGCCAGACCCCTCTCATTCTTACTGCAACGCAACCCTCACATTTCTTGGTGTGCTGGGTATTAAAAATCTGCACTCCTTGAAATCAGTTTTGATTAACTTTCCTTTAGTACAAAGAGTTTCCCTTCCCGAATATGTTTATATAAATCTATAAGTACCACGGTAGTAATCCTTCTATATACAGTTAGATTAGATGCGTTCTTTATCTGAAACCAGAAGTGGATCCTAAATAGAGGAATAGTATATACTTATCTTATTTAAATAGAATCCCAGTTTTGGCTAAATCAAAAAGTGCATAAAAACTATACTGTGGGGTAAGGAAATGTTTACGTCCTGACTCCTTACCCGTTCTCGGTCCTGAGCTGAAAAACGTAATATTCTGAGACAGACCGGTTAATGACTGAGGTATCCGTAGAAACGAGAAAGTCCGGAATTGGTAGTGAAATAATGGAAGAGAAGGTGAGGAAGGCCTGGGAGTCAATATATGCCATTGTCAATCTCAGCTTCATAAAATGCAGAGGTAGCCCCATATGACCAGGGCCATAAATGACGTGTTATAGTGGGGCCTTGCTACAGACTTTGTATTGGGCCCGAGGAGCTTCACGTTACCCCATTGCACATTAAATATGCAAGATGGCAAACAGCCAGTGTTGGGGACTGGAATGTAGTCTCTACTATGATTAGTATATTTAATGGAAAACGGTTTTAAAGTAATGCTTTAGTTTTGAAACTATTTTACCTCTTAAGAACAGTGATATTTATGCCATTATTGACCAGACAAAGTTTAGCCGTTTTTAGTACATGTTGGTTTAACAACTTTTTTTTCACTTTTTTTGTTTTTTAGCAAGTTGTCTAGCTGGCATTTTGGTGATCATTGGAATTATTAGAGGCAAGTTGGTTACGTTGTAGTGCAGTTATCATATGTATTCCTCTTTAATGCGGTTCACTATTGACAACCACATGTCCATAATTTATTTAGACAGTCCTGGATTTCTGGCACTTCCTTGAATACCACACATCATTCTAGTGACTGCTGACTGTTCAAGTGTAAGTTCCTGTTAGCGAGGAACTAGCTGTTCTTTTTTAATACAATTGTTTTTTATCTCATTGTTTTCTAATCCAATGGTATAGCTCTACTCGTTTAAACGTTTTAAAATGTTGTCTTATTATGCATACCCATATACAGTATGGCTACATTCTCAACTGTTGTCTATTATGTAATACTCCGCTGTCCAATACACGCTGACCTAGGGACGTCAGGTTTAACCCTGCTTCAACTCGTTTTCCCACATTTTTCAAATAAAAATTGAACGTCCTTTCACCTACTTGTATTGACGTATGTACCTGATGAAGACCCCGATCCGGAGCCGTAACGCATAGATCTCTATTAACAAAGCTCATGTATTATATCTGCCCAGTCATATCGAACTCATTCCACAGCGCTGAAGATACCTGTCATTTTATTATATATCATATATATACATTTTTTATTATTTAAGTTCCTGTTAGGGAATTTAAGGCCCATTAAGGAAAATCGGGCACTGTGTCCAGTGCACTTGAGTGGACACTTCTGTAGCCGTAACATATTTTATTACATCATATTTATATTGGGTTTTTTATTATAAACATATTTTTAAAAACTTATTGGTAGTGTTGCAAGATTGTGGAACAGCCCCACCTTAAAAACATGCTTTTGTCACTTAAAATATGCTACCATTACTTTAGGAGCATAGTATATGTGTTGGTTTGATCTACTTTCTTTTACAGGTTTAGCTTCTGTAGCAGGATATTGTAATGTTAGATATAATATTTGTGTAAATACCATATTCTCTTTGTAAAATGCCTATAAATTGCCGACGGGAGAAAAGGCCACTTTTCTGAATTATGCTGTGCCATAACAGTCGTGAGAATGCATACAGTGTGGGAACGCTGCGTGGCTCACACTGGGGGCAACACAAAGTAAATTAAAGGTGGCTGTTTTCCCCTAACCGGGTTCAGTGTCCGGGCTATGGCCCTAAGAGCAGGAAGCTGTTGTAGTGCCAACGGGCACGAGTAAGTCCTGAAGCCAGAGAGCATCCATGTGACAGGTGAAGTTGCTGTGAGTCTCCCCACACCCAAGGGCTTCCCCCTGAGGAATAGGTGCTGAATTCTAAGAGTAAGGAGCTCAAACTCTGCTCACAAGTGAAGTTGGCGAGCCTCCATTGTCAGCCTGTGCCTGCATTTGCCACTATTTTTTTTTCTGTGTAAAGTTTATAAAGACTGTGCCTATCATCATGTGTGACAAGTGTTTGCACCGCTTGTGGCTGTTTGTTGTGAAAGTCTCTGGCCTAGTAAAAAAAAACTGTTATTTTTGCATTTCATCTAGGCCTCTTGTCGTCATTTAGCGCCTAATCCTGCAAAGCCTTTCCGACTTGGAAACAGTGTGACTATCCATATAGAAAATAAATCTTGAATTAATGCAGTTTTCACACGGGCCACTAGAGCACACACAATAGGCTGACACTTCGTTTTCTGCAGCTCGCTTGTCAGCTTTGCTGGGTAGACTGGGACATGGTGATTTGATGACAGATCTAGTGTACTGCTGGAGGCCTTCATAAGTAAGGATAGTAATACTATACACACAGATAAGGTTTTGTATTTAGACCCCCTGTCACTCATTGGTCTTTGGAGGAGAAGGCTGTAATCCATCACTTCCTGGAGACTGTAATAGTCAAATGACATTTCCCGGTCAAAATGAAGTACATGCATCCTGCTGCTCTAATATTGCTACCCTTTGAAAAAGTTTTAAAAATAAAAAATAAATAGTTAAGATATTTCCCTACATCCACAGTGTGGTCGGAAAGCACTTCCCACAACCCATCGGACGTGTACGGCGCAGTAATAGTGCGGGCGCAGGAGCTGAGCGCTCGCCATCAGTAGCACGTGTCAGCTGAAACATACAGCTGACACCCTGCTGCATTGGCTGGGATTGGAGATAACTCTAGATGCCGCAGTCAATAGCGTTCACAGCTATATATGTGATATACCATAAATGTCTAACCCCTTAAAGGGGGTATTCCCAACCTAATGAAACAAAAGTTAGATACATGAGACATTCACTTTAAGTAAATTGTTAGTACTTTGTACCTCATATTCTGCAATCCATAAATAGGGAAACTATTAAAGATGTAGCTTTGCAATGATTAAGGGGAATCTGTCACTATGATCCGTGGCTAGCCCCGCCCACCCATCACTGATTGGCACCACTGATTGGCAGCTTTCTGTCTATACAAGGCTGTCAGTCAGTGGTCGGTGGGTGAGGCTAGATGCAGCTGATGAATACTGGCTGATTGACAAAAACAACTGATCACTGACAAGTAAGTAATATAGTGTTAGAATCAGGGTCTCTGGCGCTACTTTATGCTGCCCTCAGATATGGCAGCATAAACCTGGTGAAAGATTCCCTTTAAGATTCCTGTTTCTATTGGGCCTTGACACATTTCCTTAATTTTTCATTGTTTTTGCAGCAAGTATTTGCACACAAGAGTTCTATTAGTTGAATGTTACTATTTTACTAACACATGTTTTAAATTGTTTGCGGGAAGCCTTAAACTCTGTGGTCAGGATTTCATAGACTAACTTCCTAGCCTTATCCCGACCCACTTCAGCTAGTCTGCTGCAGAATGGATGTCTGGGGCTTCATTCAATACTTGTTGAACTTGACCAAAAGGAATCCGTTTCATGCTACAGTCTGAGTGCGATAAGGTGAGTATTTCAAGTTTTCCATACTCATGTAATGGAATCTATTTAACCAAAACGAAAGAAGAATAAACACAGGGGTTTATTTAGAAAATCACAAGCTAAATAGTGAATTTAAGCCGCAAGATCAAGTCAATAGATTAGAAAATGGAAAAACATTTGCAAGCTGTTTCATTCATAACCCAAAGTCAAATGATGGGACTTTCCAATTTTCCAGATCAAATTCAGGATTTTCACAGTGCTAATTGTCTTTTGTCCTATATACAATTTATGTATATGCCATTTAACTAATTTGACATGCAATGTACTGTACATGTTTACTTGCAGGTCCAATTTTTGGAGAAGGCATTCGTTGTGGTCTACCAGAAACTAGACATACATCTCCAGTGTAGTTTGCGTTAACTTATTGTGACCTAATCTGCCCTAGTTTTGCATTTGGAAACACAATGAAAGTACGTGCACATCAACCATGATGACTATAATTTGTAGGGGGAATTCTGTATACTATAAAATTCTGTTCACCAATAAGGTTTAATTCATATATCCTTCACTTCATTCCATGTAACTCCCCATGTGCACAAAAAGTATGTTGATTTTTTTCCGTACTCGATGAGTGATTTTTACTCTCTGGTGCAGTTTAATGTGACATTTATGTCTCTTTCAATAAATACTACAAAATGAGGTAATTGTGCCCCCAAAATAACCAAAGGGACTCACAAAATCAAATTGACAACAGTCCTAATATTTCCGTGTCAGGAGGAGGCACATTTTGGTGGACCAGGGCGATGTTTGGGTGTTATTTTTGTCTCAAATTTTCAGACGTGAATATTTTCACATGTCAGTTTCTTAAAGTTCATAGAGGTAAAAATAAAATGTAGCTAATAGAAAATGACAACAAAAAGCATAAAGGCAGATTCTGTACAATACTGGTACAATAGCCATTCACAGGGAAGAGAATGACCACAGTGGGCTCCAAAGCTCAACAAGACCTTGAATCGTCTTAAAGGGTTATTCCCATCTTTATAAATCTATTTATTTTGCTCAACCATGTAAAGATATTAATTTTTGTAAATACCTTTATTTTTCTAAATTATGTACTTTTCCTGGGATTTCCTCTCAAAGTCTTGTTCATTGCATCTTTGTTTATTCCTCGATGTCTAGGGATACGGCCACTACTGCTTTCCTCAAGCGGTGGCCGCACTTGCGCAATGATATCCTCTCCGTCCTTAGGAGGGGATGTCAGTGTTCTCGTGAACGCGCTTATACACACATGCGTATTAGATGCCGACCCGGGCACCTCTCGGGTGGATTCATCAGCGCTCAGCTACAGGTCTTGCCTACTAGGTAGGTGTTCACACAGGGGGGGAAGGGTAGTTGCGAGGGGGGGGGGGAATTGGTGCCACGAGGGGGGGAAGTGGCTTTCTGCGAGGGGGCGAAGGGGGTTACCGCGAAGGGTTGTGGGGGTTTGCAGGGAGGAGGGGCAGGGATGCCGTGAAATAGAAAGTGGCATTATAAAACTATATAAAAGGGAATAGGGGGGGTCGTCTCAACCACGCTTACCATGCCTGGTTGAGACGATCGTTCTCCCGATGCTGCTAGATCTAGATTATCTAGCAACGTCGGGAGCGCGCACAGAGAGCGAACAGAGGAGAGCGGCTTGATTGACATCGAACCGCTCACGCCCCTTTTTAAAAAAGATAACCAGCACTAGCTGCGTTATCTAGTTGGAAAAAAAGGTAGTTAGGGAAGGAATTTTTTTAAAAAAATTTACAACACTAGATTTAGAATTTTATTTAGGTTTCAGATGCATTAAAAAAAATATGACTCAACTTGGGATAACCCTTTAAAGCACACATTGCACATTGGGGTATTATTTTGGGTGCTGGGACTATTAGGGTAACGTTCTAATGTTACAGATTTAAAGGGAACCTGTCACCAGCATTTCACCTACTACACCAGCAATACCTGCTGGAAGTGGGTGAAAAATCATTTCTACATAACCTATAATTATCTTCTAAGTAAGCTCTGTAACCTTTAGTATTCAATTTTTTAGAGTTCCTGCGCCGTATGCTTATGAGCATAAAAGAGTCATATCTTCGTTTGAATTGAGTTATATCTTCATTCCACAAGCCTTTATGAGTTAACCCGCCTCCTTACTTTTGACTGATTAACAGCTCCTCACCTCCCTCAGCACACACGAAATCCCACGCACATCCCAATTTTGTCACAGACCCTGGGTAATGCATACAAATATATCCTGCCACACGGATAATAAATACACTGATGTCATAATACAGAGATAATAAACAGCAATGTTTTTGCACATAGGTAATAAATACAGTGATGCTACAATACATGGATAATTATCTCTAAAATCATAATATAGAAATCATGGTTACAGCGAATCACAATATATGGAGGATTCTCCAAATTATATTACAAAATCCAAATAACAAGCATAGTGTTGTCACTGTAAAGTCATAGGAAAGTGTTATTGCACAAATATTAATGTCCTAGTATGGGAGTAACACGCACAGTGAAAGTCATAGAGCAGTCACTCACATTCATACAGCAGAGATAATGTTACAAAGAGTGCTGTTAAAGTTAGCGATGTCACAGCTAAACAATAATGCTCTGCAGGCATTAAGATTTACGTAAACTTTGAATAAATGGATTTATTTAAATTTCATTATTGCTATATTTACTATCCTTATAAATGTGAGACAGGTGATCTCGCACAATTTGAACACTTCAAACATTATTAAAGACATCAAAAACTGGGACATATCAGAATCAGATTGTCACCTCACAATGATAGATTTTAGTTATGTTTTAGTGTCTGGTCCGAAGTGTATAATAAAGGATTAGTTTTCCTTATATATAAAGTTGGGTGCCTATTGGATGCTGTATTTTCTTTCCATAAAGGGTAACTAAACGTTCAACAAACTTCTGACATGTTATAGTGACATGTCAGAAATTTTGATTGGTGGGAATCCGAGCACTGAGACCCCACCAATCGCTAAAACGAATCGGCAGAAGTGTTTGTGTGAGCGCTCAGCGGATTAGTTTCTGTTTGGCTTTTTACGGAAAGCCGATGTATCGGAGTACGGGCTCATAGACTTTCTGTTGAGTCTGTACACCGCTACATAACCTATAATTATCTTCTAAGTAAGCTCTTTACACCGCTACATTGATTTCCGGAAAAAGCCGAACAGAAACTAAATGGCTCAGCGCTCACATGAGAACTCCTGCCGCTTCGTTTTAGCGATTCGTGGGGGTCTCAGCACTCGGACCCCCACCAATCAAAACTTCTGACATGTCACTAAGACATGTCAGAAGTTTGTGGAATGTTTGGTTACCCTTTAATATTCTGTATCATCAAGTGCAACTTTTATAACTATATATATTCTTTTGTTATAAAGGGTGGTGTCCATCTGCTATTGGTTTTTGTTGTAGCGCACACAGTGATGTCACAGTACAGAGATAAGAAAAACTGTATTCCTTCATGTGTCAGAGTGGCTATCGGGGAGCAATTCCCAAAATTGCAGCATTGGCATGTGGTAAAGCAACCACATTGCTTTATGCTGCAAAATTTGAGAAGACACACTCGCTCTAGCGTCCTCAAACAATCCCCCCTCCTTTATCCTGGCTAGTGCCAGGAGAAAGGGGGGAATTTAATGTTCAAACCTCCTACACTGTGTGCCGCCATTTTTTGAGCGAATACACAGTGTAGTAGGCTTACATACAGTGGTAAACACACACTAAAACACGAACATACACAAACATAACTTATCAACAAAATTGTCTCACAGGTATAGTGGCTGGTTAGGTGTCACCCAATAGGTTATATCAAAACACCTCCAAAGTATCAACACAGAGTAGCAAACTCCAATATAACATAACAAAACACTCGAGAACAAGGAGTCATTACGCCACAAGTCATAGAAAAGTATAAATTTTATTACATACAATAATATAAGCACAAAATATATAAAAACACGAGGTTCTAAAAAGTTGAAGTCTATTTGTGGATCAATCGCAGATCCATACAATCACAGGCATAGTATTGTTGCTAAACACTGCAACTTTCTATATTAGCTAATACCCAGGATCATTGAGTGAATATTGTCTCATACAGCTAGTGCTGAGAAAATTAACTATCATTTATTACAGATGTCGCCATACATAGCCTTGGGAAATCAGACACATATTAGGTCCTGTTTAAAAGAACTGTAATCAAATACTCAAATGCCTGGTCCTGGACACAAATCAGGGAAAGAGATAACCTGAAATGGCCAGAGATAAAAAGACTACGTCCACCTAGTGACACCAGGGGAGTCAGTGTAGCAAGTCTTACCCATGAAAGTGGAGGTGAAGTGGTTCACACGGTAGTTTGGCACCCCGATGCGCATTTCGCTGGTATCGCTTCCTCATGTGGTGAGGAAACATAACTTACCTGATCCAGGTGCTTGATCCGTGATCCGTGTGCTTGCTTCTAATCACATGTCCGGAAGCCGCGACCGGGAGTAGTCATCTTACTGTCCGGCCGCTGCTCTGGTCCACAAGAAAATGGCCCTGTATGTCGCTCGACCAAAGACCTTCCATTTGGACTGTGTGGGAGCGGCGCATGCGCCGTTCCCACACAGGCGGCGTACACCATAGTGAATGCGAACGGCTCCCGTTCGCATTCTCTATGGGGATGTATGTGCCATATTCCATCTCTGTATGTGTCGTTAATCGACACATGCAGAGATGAAAAAAAAAATGGCAGCCCCCATAGTGAAGAAAAAGTTAGAAAAAAAAAAAGTTAAACACAAACACAAATAAATAAAATTTATTTTCATAAAACACTAAAAGCAAATTAATATACATTTTTTTTTTTCGCAACACCCTTCCTTTAAGGTGCGTCCTGGTGTTCCTTTGATTCCCTTCTCACAATGTTAACCTAATGTTAACAGAGCTGGAGAGAAGAAGTCGCTTCTAGTGGGCCAATTCTTATTGGCTAATCTGTATAATAGCAGGAATCACTCCACTGCCTATGTCCAAGATGATCTGGGCGGTGAGAAAAATTGTTATGTAATAATTAATCATGGAACAACTCTTTTAAAGCATACCTCCAGTCAAACGTAAAAATGTAGGTAAGCCTCTTCATCTTTCAAAGGCCTCATGCACACGACCGTATCCGCAAATACTGACCGTAAATACGGTTCCGTATTGCTTTATAGTCATCAGCAAATCATCAGCAACGTACCCGTTTCTGCTGAATGGTATCCGCAAATACGGTCCGCAGTGCATCCGTATTGCATCCGTTTATACGGATCCGCCCAAAAAAAGAGGCCTGGTTAATAGGAAATCCCCTTTGTGTCGCTTAGCAACACTTCTCTATTTGCGGATGGCTATCCGTATTTGCGGATACACCTCCGTAGCCATCCGCAATTTTGGCTTCCCCCATAGACTTCTATGGAGGAGTCCGTGACGCAATTGCGGACCAAGAACGGACATGCTCCATAATTCCCGGCACCGTTTTGCGGCACGGACACTCATCCGTAGCAATACGGAAAGGTGTCTGCGTTCAATGGTAGTGAATGGGTCAGTTTTTGCAGACCGCAATTGCGGTCCGCAAAAACTGAGGTTTTTTACGGTCGTGTGCATGGGGTCTTAGTCAAAAAAAACGTTACGGCTCTTCAAATATGGAGACACAAAAACAAATAATTTTGAAAAAAATGTGTTTTTACTGTGTAAAAGTAGTAAAATATACAAAAACGATACAAATTTGATATTGTTGCAATCGTAACAACCTGCTGAATAAAGTTATTGTGTTATTTATATCACACGGTAAACGGCGTAGATTTAGGACGCAAAAAAGAGGGGCGAAATTTCAGATTTTTTTTTCTATTCCCCCCCAAAAAAAAGTTAATAAAAGTTAATCAATAAATAATGTCCCCCAAAATGGTGCTATTAAAAAATACAACTTGTCCCGCAAAAAACAAGACCTTATACAGCTATGTCAACGCAAAAATAAAAAGGTTATAGCTCTTGGAATGCGACGATGGAAAAACGTAAAAAATGGCTTGGTCATTAAGGTTTAAAATAGGCTGGTCATTAAGGGGTTAAAGAGGCTCTGTCACCAGATTATAAGTGCCCTATCTCCTACATAATGTGATCGGCGCTGTAATATAGATAACCGCAGTGGTTTTTATTTTGAAAAACGATCATTTTTTGCAAGTTATGAGCAATTTTAGATTTATGCTAATTACTTTCTAAATGACCAATCAGTCACCAATCAGCATCATACACTTCCCATTGTTCCAGCCCAGCTTCTTTCACTGAACAATCACACTGTAACAATGGGCTGGAACAATGAGAAGTGTCTGACACTGATTGGTCTCTGATTGGTCAGCGTCATACACTCCTCTGTACAACGCCCAGTTGGTAAAAAGTAAAAACACGCCCAGTTGTTTATTAAGAAACTCATTAGCATAAATCTAAAATGGCTCATAACTTGCTAAAAAATTATCGTTTTTCAAAATAAAAACCACCGTTGTCTACATTACAGCGCTGATCAGATTCTGTAGGAGATAAGGCATTTATAATCTGGTGACAGAGCCTCTTTAAAGAGATTACCACTTTACAAAAAGTGAAGACCTCAGGAAATTAACT
Source organism: Rhinoderma darwinii (assembly GCF_050947455.1). Lineage (NCBI taxonomy): Eukaryota > Metazoa > Chordata > Amphibia > Anura > Rhinodermatidae > Rhinoderma > Rhinoderma darwinii. Next base: position 300,952,333 of record NC_134691.1, on the reverse strand, counting down.
TGATAGTGGTCCATGCATTATGATTGACTTTTCTGATTGAGCTCTGTAGCAAAAATCGAAGATTTCAGAACCATTACCAAATGCCATGGTCACTTTTTTCTGGCTATTTATAATGATCCTACAGTAGTTTAAAACTTTTGGAATATCATTTTCAATAATAGAGCTAATGTCTGATCTAGTTCATTTTCATGAATTACATTGTAGTAAAAAAAAGATTCCAACATTTTTGACTTTATAATGGACACAGGTGGCTCTTTTGGTTTGTAGAAGTGGTGCTTGGAAAACGTCTGTTTAGTATATTGCTCTTTTTCCTGGGTAAAATGCCACACCAGCTAAACTGTGAAGAATGTTTTTCTTCACTTTCCTGTTTGTTTTTGCATCCTACCAATGAAATGTAAATTGATATTTTCACTTACTCAACATCTGGTCACTGACCACAAACTTTGTTGATTCAGAAGAATAGTACTTGAGAAATCCTTTGAATGATATCTCAGCTCTTACGTTGCAGTAAGCGTTCATGCACTTATGAGGCACTTATGAGGCATTTCCATTTCTCTACCAATAAAGGATTCATGATCCATCAGCATCTGGAACCCTGCAGAGCCAATACCCACATGATATTTACTAAGCTTGGAATAAAGAAGCATTCACTAGAAGAATTCGCTATAAAAGTATTTTTTTCCAAGTTACTGTATCTAGGTGCATCTAGCTGATAGCAGAACAGGTGCCCATCAATACTTGCGCAACAAACACTTACATAAAAGAAGACGCTGGGAAAATCTGAATGACTATCCCAAAGGCGATTTTTTTATTAAAAGTCATTTTACTAGTCATTACTAGCATGTGAATCTACATAGGATTAAAAAGGAAAAACAACAACATCTTTCCAATAAATGTAATCGATTTCATCATATTTATTGTAAATGTGAGAGGTTGGGTTTAATCATGAGAAATTGGACAGTTGTGTACTGCGTAGAAAATCTGCTGAATTTTTTAATGCGTTTTCTGTTGCGGGTTATCCCCATCGAATTCAATAGGGAGGTAAAATCCGCAACATATCGCAAATGTTGCGATTTTTGTTGCGAAAAAAATGGGATTCCGCTCCAAAAATCACAACTCAGAAAAATTTAAGAAAAAGCTTATAGTTACCCGTTTCTCTGACCAGGCCGGCCTCCTGGGATGACATTTCATCCCATGTGACTGCTGCAGCCGATCACAGGCTGCAGCGGTCACATGGGATGAAACGATATCCCAGGAGGCTGGGCTGCAAGTGTTCAGAGGGATGCATCGCCATGACTACGGGTAAGTATAACCTTTTTTTATTGTGTAACATGCTGTTTTTCGCAGCAGACATTCTGCCTGAAAAACTGCACCACAATTTGGTGCAATTTTTGGGCCGGAATTCCATGCGGGGTCCAGGGCAGATACGCTGTGTACTTTTACGCAGCGCATCCACCCTGTGTGAACATAACCTCAGTGTATATCAACTGTGTCATGATCTAGATCTGAAAATGAACATCACAATGTAACCTCCAAAAAATTGTATGTGAAATTTGAAACGCCTACAGTTCCGGAACTTACCGGAACACTCCAATAGCTGATTCTCATAACATGACATTGTAGTGGAGAATTTCTATGCATTTATGTGATTCACCAATATATTCTGCAGAAACTCCAGACAATGATACACGGTCCATTATCCATAACAATAAAACCACTGACAGGTGAGGTGAATAACATTTGTTATTTGGTTACAATGGCGCCTGACAAGGGGTGGGATATATTAGGCAGCACGTGAACAGTCATGTCTTGAAGTTGAGCTGTTGGAAGAAATAAAAATAGCCAAGCATACCCATCTGAGCGACTTCGACGAAGGCCAAATTGTGATGGCTAGATGACTGGGTCAGAACATGTCCAAAATGACAGGTCTTGTGGGGTGTTCCCGGTATGCAGTTGTTAGTACCCTCCCAAAAGTGGTCAAAGGAAGGACAACCGGTAAAGCAGCGACAGGGTCATGGGCGCCCAATGCCTGATGCGTGTGGGGAGTTAAGGCTAGCCTCTCTGGTCCGATCTACCAGTTGAGCTACTCTAGCACAAATTGCTGAAAAAGTTAACGCTGGCTATGATGGAAAGGTGTCAGAACACAGAGTGCATCACAGCCTGCTGCATTTGTGGCTGTGTAGCCGCAGACTGGTCAGAGTGCTCATGCTGACATGCGTCCGCCACCGAAAGCATCTAAAATGTGCACGTGATCATCAGAACTGGACATTTGAGCAATGGAAATTGGCATGGTCTGATGAACCACGCTTTCTTTTCCATCATGTAGATGGTTCGATGCGGGTGCATTGTTTACCTTGGGAAGAGATGGCACCAGAATGCACTATGGAAAGAAAGCAAGCCAGCGGGGGCAATGTTCTACTCTGGGCAATGTTCTGCTGTGAAATCTTGGGTTCTGCCATTCGTGTATGTTACTTTGATACATACCACCTACCTAAACATTGCTACAGAATAAGTACACCCCTTTATGCAGGAGCGTAGCTATGGGTGGCAGGCGGGGCATGTGCCCCGGGCGCAACTTCGAGGGGGCGCCCGGGCCGCACCGCCACCCCCTCCTGCACTATAATTGTACCTCTATAGGACACAGGTACAATTAGAAGCAATGAATGACCGCGTACGTTCTGTGCCTGGCCATTCAGCGCCTTTCAACGAGTGAAGCGGCGCGATACTTTGCGCCACTTGCGTAGTTGAAAGGCGCTGATTGACAAGGAAAGTCATTCTGCCCTGCCAATCATCGCCTTTCATAGATGCAAGCGGAGCGATCCCGTCATCGCGCTGCTTGCGTCGTTCAACCACAGGAGACCTGCGCAGAAGAGAGCAGGTCTCCATTGCTGGCGGACGGTGTGGGAACGTGAGTAAGGTGAATTTGTATAGTTTGTTTTTTTATCCTAATCAAAAAGTGTGTGGCATTATCTACGGGGGGTGGCTTTATCTACGGGGGTGGCTTTATCTACAGGGGGGCTATATACTGGGGTGGGCTATATGTGGAGCACTATATACAGGGGTGGGCTATATGTGGAGCACTATACACCGTGTTCCAAATTATTATGCACATTGGATTTAAGTGTCATAAACATTTAATTATTCGTTTTTCAATTAAACTCATGGATGGTATTGTGTCTTAGGTCTCTTTGGATCATTGTAATCAATCTCAGACACCTGTGATAATTAATTTGCCAGGTGTGCCCAATCAAAGGAAAACTACTTACATTATTAAGCAGGCCACAGGTTTCAAGCAATATGGGAAAGAAAAAGGATCTCTCTGCTGCCGAAAAGCGTGAAATAGTGCAATACCTTGGACAAGGTATGAAAACATTGGATATTTCAAGAAAACGTAATCGTGATCATCGTACTGTGAAAAGATTTGTGGCTGATTCAGAGCACAGACAGGTTCGTTCAGATAAAGGCATAACGAGGAAGGTTTCTGCCAGACAAATTAATAGGATTAGGAGAGCAGCTGCAAAAAAATGCCATTGCAAAGCAGCAAACAGGTATTTGAAGCCGCTGGTGCCTCTGGAGTCCCGCGAACCTCAAGGTGTAGGATCCTCCAGAGGTTTGCAAGTGTGCATAAAGCTATTATTCGGCCACCCCTAAACAATGCTCACAAGCAGAAACGGTTGCAGTGGGCTCAGAAATACATGAAGACTAATTTTCAAACCGTGTTGTTTACTGATGAGTGCCGTTCAACCCTGGATGGTCCAGATGGATGGAGTAGTGGATGGTTGGTGAATGGCCACCATGTCCCAACAAGGCTGCAACGTCAGCAAGGAGGTGGCAGAGTCATGTTTTGGGCTGGAATCATGGGGAGAGAGCTGGTAGGCCCCTTTAGGGTCCCTGAAGGTGTGAAAATGACCTCTGCAAAGTACGTAGAGTTTATGACTGACCACTTTCTTCTGTGGTACAAAAAGAAGAACCGTGCCTTCCGTAGCAAAATTATCTTCATGCATGACAATGCACCATCTCATGCTGCAAAGAATACCTCTGTGTCATTGGCTGCTATGGGCATAAAAGGAGAGAAACTCATGGTGTGGCCCCCATGTTCCCCTGACCTCAACCCTATTGAGAACCTTTGGAGCAAAATATCTTTGAGGGTGGGACGCAGTTCACATCAAAACAGAAGCTCTGGGAGGCTATTCTGACATCCTGCAAAGATATTCAAGCAGAAACTGTCCAAATACTCACAAATTCAATGGATGCAAGAATTGTGAAGGTGATATCAAAGAAGGGGTCCTATGTTAACATGTAACTTGGCCTGTTAAGTTTTTTTGGACTGAAAGACCTTTTGATTTCTGTAAATATGACCTCCTAATGCTGCAAATTCAACAAATTACCATTTTAGTTCTCTTTACAACCTTACAGGGCTGGGCTATCTGTGGAGCCCTATATACAGGGGTGGGCTACATGTGGAGCACTATATATAGGGGTGGGCTATATCTACAGGGGGGGCTATATACAGCGGTGGGCTATCTGTGGAGCACTATAGGGGGAGCTAAATGTGGGACACTATATACAGGGGTGGGCTATATGGGGGCACTATCTACAGGGGGCTCAATGGGGGCACTATCTACAGGGGCTCTATGGCAGGCACAATCTACAGGGGGCACGGTGTGTGATTGGGACACAGTGTATGGTGCTATTATAATTACATGTGCAGTGTATGGCACTATTATATTTAGGGGCATAGTGTGTGGTATAATGAGAACTTTATCTTTGTTTATAGGTGTAGAAATGTTTGAAAAGTGAGAAGCTGAAGACATCTGAGCGGAAACTGCAGAAATGTGCTGTGACCGGGAGAACTCATCATAGAGGTCTGGACCGGATGGAGAAAAAGAACTAGAATCTGAGATGTCACCGGTGAGTCACTTAATGTAAATGTTTATTCTGCCTCTAATCAGTACTGTAGTCACTGTATGATCTGCAGCGAGATGATGGGTGGTATGATTATGATATGATTATTTTTTTTGTGAAACAGCAACTCCCAGCATATCCTTACCATTGTTCGGGCCATGCTGGGAGCTGGAAACAATTTTGTGCAAACCTATACAGCAGGGGTTGCACTAAATTGAGCTGTATTTGTGCTGGTGTTGTATATATGTACTGAGCTTGGTTCTGGTAATATATATATATATATGTACTGAGCATGGTTCTGGGGCTGTATTTATGTACTGAGCTTTGTTCTGGTGCTGTATATATGTAATGATCTTGGTTCTGGACCTGTATTTATGTACTAAGCTTGGTTCTAGTACTGTATATATATATGTAATGAGCTGTGTTCTGGTGCTGTATATATGTAATGAGCTTTGTTCTGGTGCTGTATATATATACAGAGCTTGGTACTGGAGCTGTATTTATGTACTGAGCTTGGTTCTGATGCTGTATTTATGAACAAAGCAGGGGTTATGGTGCTGTATATATGTAATGAACTTGCTTCTTGTGCTGTATATATGTAAGGAGCTTGGTTCTGGTGTTGTGTATAGAACTATATTGCTTGTAAAATGTACAAATGTTTTTATGCTCGAGTTACATAAAAAAAAATGTGGAAAAGAAATGACACGTCATTGATTGGTAGAGAAAACAAACATGGCGAGGGGAAGGAGATGTCGGGAAAGAGGTTGGGGGAAGCACCAAACTGAATCTTTGCCCCGGGTGCTGGAGAACCTAGCTATGCCTCTGCCTTTATGGCAACTGTAAAGGATCTGCCAGGCACAGCTTCGGGGTTAACGCCCATAGATAATCAGTCTGCACCTGCTTCTATGTCTGTGAGACTGACTCCATCTTCCACCACTCAGGGTGGCAGACTTAGGAGTGGGAGAACCTATCACAGCCTGGCCAGACGGAGCTAGCTCCCGCCCTCTGTCTATTTATACCTGCCTTTCCTGTTCCTCCTTTGCTTGTAATTCTTCTCGTTTGGTTTCCTGGCCCTGCTGCAGCTTCTTGTACTATTGTCCTTGCTTCATATTGACCCCGGCTTGCTGACTACTCTCCTGCTCTGCGTTTGGTACCTCGTACACTCCTGGTTTGACTCGGCTTGTTCACTACTCTCCTGCTATGCGTTTGGCACCTCATACTCTCCTGGTTTGACTCGGCTTGTTCACTTCACTTGTTGCTCTCGGTGTTGCCGTGGGCAACTGCCCCTTTCTCCCCCTAGCTCTGTGTACCCTTGTCTGTTTGTCTGTCGTGCACTTATTGAGCGTAGGGACCGTCGCCCAGTTGTACCCTGTCGCCTAGGGCGGGTCGTTGCAAGTAGGCAGGGACTGAGTGGCGGGTAGATTAGGGCTCACCTGTCTGTCTCCCCACCCCCGTCATTACAGCAACAGTATTCCATAATGACAGTGGTCTCATTCAGCAGGATAATGCGAGCTACCACACTGAAAAAATTGTTCCAGAATGGTTTGACAAACATGACAAAGAATTGAAGGTGTTGACTTGGCCTCCAAATTCTCTAGATCTCAATCTGATCGAGCATCTGTGGGATGTGCAGGAAAAACAAGTCCGATCCATGGAGGCCTCACCTCACAACTTACAGGATCTACTGCTAATGTCTTGGTGCCAGATACCACAAGACACCTTTAGAGGTCTTGTGGAGTCCATGACTCGATGGCTCAGAGTTGTTTTGGCAGTACGATAGGGACCTATACTGCAGAGAAAAATCCAACATTCTTAATAGTTCCATTCACCGCACTTCACTCTGACATCTAATTTACCACCTCTTTGTAATATATCTAAGTATTGCATTCAATCAAGCGGCTAATGACTATGTAATATTATTTATCTACATCTGGACCAGAATGTTTTAAATTGTTTATTTTGACATGGTTTATTCCTACAGTCGTTGTTTTCCCAAAGCCTGTGATATTTCCCTGTCCAGATTGTGAAGTGTCAGCTTTTACAGCATGTTTCAACTATGTATAAACAGACAAACAACGGAACGTTTCCATATGGCCCTTTTCATGGCCAGCTCCAAAAATATGTTTATTATTTCTCCTTCTTTCCCAACCATGGTAGAGGATGAGCTGATCATGGACCTGAATTTTATAGAGCAATTATCCATGACCATGCATCATTGCCATTTATTATCTTTTAGTATATTATGAATACTGATCACTAACAGAATGACTGAAAGCTTCCCAAATGGCTGCAAATTTAGCCTTAAAGGGATTATCTGGGATGTACTTTCTAATGTACTCCCCTTGTAGCCTCTTACCTGATTCTGACGCTACTCTCCCCTGATTCCTTGTCCTCCTTGATTTGGCATGAGCGTAATAACGTGATGACCATAGCACCACTATGCAATGTGACTGAACCATATTTATAGAGATGTAACTACACCTGCCTATGTTTTTTATTCAATTTATATAACAATTAACCAAATGAAGCCTAAACTGGATTGACAATTTCTGATTAAGTGCTACTAAATGTCTCAAGTGAATGGGGCTGCAGTACCAGAAACAGCCACATGGTCAAGCGCAGCACTTTGTCAAGTACTACAGTACAGTAAAGGTGATTCTGTTGTTCCCGGAGGTCCAGCCTGCTCCAATCACACACTGACTATGTATCTGAAAGTTTCAGAAAAGCCTCTTTACCTTTTATATAGTCTTATTTCCAGAATTGATTCGGAATAAAACCAGTTAATCCACTGGAAAATCAAATTCCATGATACTTCCAAACACAGTCCTGCCAGCTTATTGTTGAAACAGTAGACGGATCTCTCTGTATTAGGAATAGTATGTCAATTAGAAACCCTACTAAAAGTAAGCCAGTGGTCACTAGTGCATCAACTGAATGTCCCTCCCAGTCTGAAGCAGTCCCTGTTAGGCCATGTCCACAGGTAACTTATTTTGCATTGAAATTTCTATCTGCAATTCCGGACGGAAGATATGCAGCGTTTTCTCCACGTGTGAACATGGCCTTAGGGTGAGGGATAATGTGACCAGCTTGGTTTAATTAACATAGAGGAGATGCACTTTTAAAGCCTCCTTCAGAAGTCTAGGGGTCCATACAGTGGATGCCCCGACCCATTACATTACTCTTCATAGAGCAATATAATGAGATATGTTTGGTGAGAGATTCTCTATAAGGCCAGGATCACACACAAAGTTTTGATTCCGTTTTTGACAAATGTTTTGGCCTTTTTGGCATTTTTTAGGGTCCGTTTACACCGGCCAATATTGGCTGTAAAAACGAGCGCTGATCAACGAGACAGCTCCTTGATCGACACTTCTTTGCTCCTTTCACAAGGAACTATATATTTGGATGAGTGCTCATTACTACGATCGTTCGTCCCCAAACATTTTCATCATATCGGCAGCACATCTCCCTGTTTAATTGTAGGTGTGCTGCCGACAACAATAATTTTTTCTGCTGCATAAACTATGCGCTCAGCCGATGAACGAGTGTTTATCGGCTGGTCGCTGCCCTGTTCACACTTATGAACACTCGTTTGCCCGATAATTGGCCCATGTAAAAGGGCATTAAGTTTTCTGAGCCAAGGCCAGAAGTTGATCCAAAAGGAAGAAGTACAAAGAAAAGACAGATGCATCTTCTTTCTTTTGTGTACACTACTGTGTTTGGATGAATAAAAAAAAAGAGCCAAAAATTGCACCAAAAACTGCATTAAAACTGCATGTGTGATCCTAGCCTAAAAGTATATAATTGCTTATTATTCCGTTCCTTAATAAATTAGGGTAGGTTCCCCTTTAACTGTAAGCTCTTGCTCTGGTTGACTATATTGAGCACTGGTTGTCAACTGATAGATTTATGTTTATTACTAACATTTGTACCATTAAAAAAGGATCTCAGTGATTCCTAAGAGTTTTTCTGTAACAATGTTGTCTGTGTCCAGTTAGTGGCTGGGAGCTGCGTGTGACGTGACTGAATCACTTTTATACGAGAGGCTTCTGGTAAATACATACAGGAACGCTGCGCTGCACTCACTTTTTGTTTTTTTTATCAGCATCTGGTATTAATCTGGTCATGCAATGTATGTGGATCTTTAGTATCCAAATTAGATACAGCTCAGTTTATTAGAAAACTGTATTCTATCTATTTGCTTAGTTAGAAAATTGTACGTTTGCAGTGTATGTTTGCCGTATGCACCGGAAAAGCTCCGGGCGGAAACGCTAAACGTATTCATAGGGCCCTATTGACACAACGGATGCCAAAAGAGTGTCCTTTTGGCTTAATCATCGCAGCAATATGTTGGTATATGTTTTGTTAACTGTATAGGAAAGTGTGATCTACTGCGCTTTCCTATACAGTGGGCCACCGCAAAATGATGCATACTGCGCAGTATGTATGACATATGTGACTGTATGCTAAACAGTGGCATACATCGGCATTCTATGTTTGATCTATACGCCGGGAGATTTCCACGGTGTATGCAGCGAATGTAAAGCCTAAACTCAATGTAAACTGAGCCTAACTGTGATGAAATTTGGGCTTTAAAACATTTTGCTGGCTCACAAGGCAGTGGTATTAAAGGCCACTGAAGGAGCCAGTACCTCTTGAGCCTTCTTCTGCAGCACCACATAACCATGCTTTGGAGTCCACCTAAGAACTAACAACCATAATTTTCCCTTTTTCGCTTTTTTTCCCCTCATTTTCAATGTGATATATGCGCCAATTCAAAAATACAAATTCTGGTCTTGAAGATGCCAGAAGAGGTTTGATCGCTGTAAAATTATGTTTGCCAGTAAGTACTATACAAGCACTGCGAGTGCATTGTGTTTACCCCTAAGCACTTTCTTATTGATGTGCTCCGGGTGGAATGCCACCACTAGGGGGTGCTTAGAGCTTGCTGCATACTGTTTGTACATTGAATGCAATAATAAAACACAGGGGCATTGCTAGGATACTAAAAAATTCGGGGCACATGTCTCTGTGTTGCATATTAGCACTGGCACATAGTATACATAAATTAAACTCTCTTCACACTCTCGTCATGATTTCTGTGTCTTTACAGGATCCATGACAGAGTCATTATCATCTATTGATCCCCTAAGGGTATGTGCACACGAGAACTGGCTTTTACGTCTGAAAAGACAGACTGTTTTCAGGAGAAAACAGCTGCGTCGTTTCTGACGTAAAAGCTCCTCCTCGCATTATGCGAGGCGTCTTCGACGCCCGTAATCTTGAGTTGTTCTTCATTGACTTCAATGAATAACGGCTCAAATTACTTTTCAAAGAAGTGTCCTGCATATAATGTATATAAGTGTCCTGCACTTCTTTGACGAGGCTGTATTTTTACGCGTCGTCGTTTGACAGGTCGTCGGCACAGTACGTCGGCAAACCCATTCAAATGAATGGGCAGATGTTTGCCGACGTATTGGAGCCGTATTTTCAGGCGTGAATCGAGGCATAATACGCCTCGTTTACGCCTGAAAATAGGTCGTGTGAACCCAGCCTTATTGTCTTATCATGAGTTCGACAGTTTTTTCTGACGGGAAGATCAAACGCATGTGTAAACAGAGCCTTGCTTTTTGATGGTCAGAATAGTGTAGAATGCTGTTATTCACATATCCACAGTTTCCATAGAGCTCATTGAAGAGGTCGCCTCCAATGGATCCTATTGGTGTTACAGAGGTGGCACCTGCACAGGGTTACCAACCTCCACTTCAGTAATTTTTGGACAACTGAGCTAAAAATCACAGACAGACCAAAATTTTTATGGACACATTACAAAATCATTGCATGTGCACTGCGTAGTGTGCTAGTAGTGACTCACCAATTATGGAGGCTCACAGGTGTCTAACCGCTGAGCCAGGGACTGTTGCGGGTAAGGGGTTAAAGGTGTGGGTAGTCTCCCCCTCCCCTTTTTGAGTGCGTTAGGTTTTAGGTAGGGGCGTTAGTGTAGGAAAGGGGGTGTGTTTAGGTCAATGAGATAGGATATATAAGGTCACTTGCCTCTTTTGGCTGAATTTCCCTCCCTCCCTTGTGTCATCCTGGTGGTGGGGTTTTGCGGTTGTAATTTTTGTTTACTTGTGTATCATTTTGTTTGCTGGTTTCTTTGCTGTTTTAAAAAAAAAGAAAAAGAAAACGTATATATTTCTATGAAAGCGTTTAAAAAAAAAAAGAAAACAAAGAAACAATATCAAAGGAAAGTCATAAAATTATTATTTTTAAAAAAAAATTACTATATTGCTTTTCCTATGACACGGTGGTGTCTTGCTTGTGTATTTTGTATTATTGTTGTTTTCTGTCACAGCTGGCGGTAGTAGAAGGGGATTTACCTACATGTCCTTGGTGTAGGCAGGCATACGGGTTGTTCATTGACCTTTGTTAAGGTCATTTAGAGTTTATATTTTGTCCAATGTTAATTTAAATATCTATTGAGTTTAAGGCTGTGTTCACACTGAGTTTTTTGCAGGAGGAAAATTCCTCCTGCAAAAACTGCTCCAGACGGTTTTTGCACAGTGGTTTGACAAAAACTCGTCAAAACACTCGTCGAGGCATTTTTTTCCTCTTTCTGACTGATTGAAATGGGGTTTTGGAGGCGGAAACCGCGTCAAGATGGGTCACGACGCTTCTTTTTACCGCAACGCGTTTTTTTTCTCTCGCGGTAAAAAACTCGTCCAACTCCCATTGAAATCAATGAGAGGCATTTTTGGGCGGTTTTTGAGGAGTTTTGCGGCGCGGTTTCCGCGTAAAAAAACTCGGCAAAAAAACCTCTGTGTGAACAGGGCCTAATAAAGCTGTGGCCGACCCCCGGGTCAACCCCACATTCAAAGAGTTTAAGTGTCGGTGGTTAATTTATTTGATGGTATTTAAGTAGACTACCAGGACTTATATTTTTGCTATATGCATACAGTCACAGCCCCGCTTGTAGCTTTCCCACTATAACTTAATGCGGGAGAGCTGCAAGCGGGGCTGTGATTGATGAGTCCGACTCATTCACCAGTCACACCACTACCGCTACCACCAGGGCCGGTTTTAGACAAAGTGTGGCCCTAAGCAAAATTAAAAGTAGGGCCCCAAATGCTGAATTATTGTATAAATAATGCAGTCAATTCATGATCTCATGTCACTGACGTGAGGTCAGAGGACTCAGGTCAGGTGACTGGACTGGTTCACTCCCGGCACCGCCCTCATTTAGACTGTCATTCACATGACCGTTGCCTACTCTTCCCTTGTTTGCACTGCGCATGTACATTTGGCACATGCACAGTGCAGCGTTTCGGGAAAATGAGAAGAAATCCCGGACAGTGTTTTTCCTGCCGGGCACTACGGACACCAGTTTTTTTCGAACTGTCCGTAAATTTAGGGATGGTTGGCAACCCTGGACCTGAACTTATGAACTATTTATGGCATATCCTGAGGATATGCATGAATGCTTGAAATGAGAATAGCCCTTCAAGGTGTACAGGTAGTAGCGCTAAGTACGCTTAGTGAACTATAAAATGAGGGCTAGATGTGAGGTTCCTCCACCACTTCTTTAGGCCCCATGCACACGACAATCTACAGGGGGCACGGTGTGTGATTGGGACACAGTGTATGGTGCTATTATAATTACATGTGCAGTGTATGGCACTATTATATTTAGGGGCATAGTGTGTGGTATAATGAGAACTTTATCTTTGTTTATAGGTGTAGAAATGTTTGAAAAGTGAGAAGCTGAAGACATCTGAGCGGAAACTGCAGAAATGTGCTGTGACCGGGAGAACTCATCATAGAGGTCTGGACCGGATGGAGAAAAAGAACTAGAATCTGAGATGTCACCGGTGAGTCACTTAATGTAAATGTTTATTCTGCCTCTAATCAGTACTGTAGTCACTGTATGATCTGCAGCGAGATGATGGGTGGTATGATTATGATATGATTATTTTTTTTGTGAAACAGCAACTCCCAGCATATCCTTACCATTGTTCGGGCCATGCTGGGAGCTGGAAACAATTTTGTGCAAACCTATACAGCAGGGGTTGCACTAAATTGAGCTGTATTTGTGCTGGTGTTGTATATATGTACTGAGCTTGGTTCTGGTAATATATATATATGTACTGAGCATGGTTCTGGGGCTGTATTTATGTACTGAGCTTTGTTCTGGTGCTGTATATATGTAATGATCTTGGTTCTGGACCTGTATTTATGTACTAAGCTTGGTTCTAGTACTGTATATATATATGTAATGAGCTGTGTTCTGGTGCTGTATATATGTAATGAGCTTTGTTCTGGTGCTGTATATATATACAGAGCTTGGTACTGGAGCTGTATTTATGTACTGAGCTTGGTTCTGATGCTGTATTTATGAACAAAGCAGGGGTTATGGTGCTGTATATATGTAATGAACTTGCTTCTTGTGCTGTATATATGTAAGGAGCTTGGTTCTGGTGTTGTGTATAGAACTATATTGCTTGTAAAATGTACAAATGTTTTTATGCTCGAGTTACATAAAAAAAAATGTGGAAAAGAAATGACACGTCATTGATTGGTAGAGAAAACAAACATGGCGAGGGGAAGGAGATGTCGGGAAAGAGGTTGGGGGAAGCACCAAACTGAATCTTTGCCCCGGGTGCTGGAGAACCTAGCTATGCCTCTGCCTTTATGGCAACTGTAAAGGATCTGCCAGGCACAGCTTCGGGGTTAACGCCCATAGATAATCAGTCTGCACCTGCTTCTATGTCTGTGAGACTGACTCCATCTTCCACCACTCAGGGTGGCAGACTTAGGAGTGGGAGAACCTATCACAGCCTGGCCAGACGGAGCTAGCTCCCGCCCTCTGTCTATTTATACCTGCCTTTCCTGTTCCTCCTTTGCTTGTAATTCTTCTCGTTTGGTTTCCTGGCCCTGCTGCAGCTTCTTGTACTATTGTCCTTGCTTCATATTGACCCCGGCTTGCTGACTACTCTCCTGCTCTGCGTTTGGTACCTCGTACACTCCTGGTTTGACTCGGCTTGTTCACTACTCTCCTGCTATGCGTTTGGCACCTCATACTCTCCTGGTTTGACTCGGCTTGTTCACTTCACTTGTTGCTCTCGGTGTTGCCGTGGGCAACTGCCCCTTTCTCCCCCTAGCTCTGTGTACCCTTGTCTGTTTGTCTGTCGTGCACTTATTGAGCGTAGGGACCGTCGCCCAGTTGTACCCTGTCGCCTAGGGCGGGTCGTTGCAAGTAGGCAGGGACTGAGTGGCGGGTAGATTAGGGCTCACCTGTCTGTCTCCCCACCCCCGTCATTACAGCAACAGTATTCCATAATGACAGTGGTCTCATTCAGCAGGATAATGCGAGCTACCACACTGAAAAAATTGTTCCAGAATGGTTTGACAAACATGACAAAGAATTGAAGGTGTTGACTTGGCCTCCAAATTCTCTAGATCTCAATCTGATCGAGCATCTGTGGGATGTGCAGGAAAAACAAGTCCGATCCATGGAGGCCTCACCTCACAACTTACAGGATCTACTGCTAATGTCTTGGTGCCAGATACCACAAGACACCTTTAGAGGTCTTGTGGAGTCCATGACTCGATGGCTCAGAGTTGTTTTGGCAGTACGATAGGGACCTATACTGCAGAGAAAAATCCAACATTCTTAATAGTTCCATTCACCGCACTTCACTCTGACATCTAATTTACCACCTCTTTGTAATATATCTAAGTATTGCATTCAATCAAGCGGCTAATGACTATGTAATATTATTTATCTACATCTGGACCAGAATGTTTTAAATTGTTTATTTTGACATGGTTTATTCCTACAGTCGTTGTTTTCCCAAAGCCTGTGATATTTCCCTGTCCAGATTGTGAAGTGTCAGCTTTTACAGCATGTTTCAACTATGTATAAACAGACAAACAACGGAACGTTTCCATATGGCCCTTTTCATGGCCAGCTCCAAAAATATGTTTATTATTTCTCCTTCTTTCCCAACCATGGTAGAGGATGAGCTGATCATGGACCTGAATTTTATAGAGCAATTATCCATGACCATGCATCATTGCCATTTATTATCTTTTAGTATATTATGAATACTGATCACTAACAGAATGACTGAAAGCTTCCCAAATGGCTGCAAATTTAGCCTTAAAGGGATTATCTGGGATGTACTTTCTAATGTACTCCCCTTGTAGCCTCTTACCTGATTCTGACGCTACTCTCCCCTGATTCCTTGTCCTCCTTGATTTGGCATGAGCGTAATAACGTGATGACCATAGCACCACTATGCAATGTGACTGAACCATATTTATAGAGATGTAACTACACCTGCCTATGTTTTTTATTCAATTTATATAACAATTAACCAAATGAAGCCTAAACTGGATTGACAATTTCTGATTAAGTGCTACTAAATGTCTCAAGTGAATGGGGCTGCAGTACCAGAAACAGCCACATGGTCAAGCGCAGCACTTTGTCAAGTACTACAGTACAGTAAAGGTGATTCTGTTGTTCCCGGAGGTCCAGCCTGCTCCAATCACACACTGACTATGTATCTGAAAGTTTCAGAAAAGCCTCTTTACCTTTTATATAGTCTTATTTCCAGAATTGATTCGGAATAAAACCAGTTAATCCACTGGAAAATCAAATTCCATGATACTTCCAAACACAGTCCTGCCAGCTTATTGTTGAAACAGTAGACGGATCTCTCTGTATTAGGAATAGTATGTCAATTAGAAACCCTACTAAAAGTAAGCCAGTGGTCACTAGTGCATCAACTGAATGTCCCTCCCAGTCTGAAGCAGTCCCTGTTAGGCCATGTCCACAGGTAACTTATTTTGCATTGAAATTTCTATCTGCAATTCCGGACGGAAGATATGCAGCGTTTTCTCCACGTGTGAACATGGCCTTAGGGTGAGGGATAATGTGACCAGCTTGGTTTAATTAACATAGAGGAGATGCACTTTTAAAGCCTCCTTCAGAAGTCTAGGGGTCCATACAGTGGATGCCCCGACCCATTACATTACTCTTCATAGAGCAATATAATGAGATATGTTTGGTGAGAGATTCTCTATAAGGCCAGGATCACACACAAAGTTTTGATTCCGTTTTTGACAAATGTTTTGGCCTTTTTGGCATTTTTTAGGGTCCGTTTACACCGGCCAATATTGGCTGTAAAAACGAGCGCTGATCAACGAGACAGCTCCTTGATCGACACTTCTTTGCTCCTTTCACAAGGAACTATATATTTGGATGAGTGCTCATTACTACGATCGTTCGTCCCCAAACATTTTCATCATATCGGCAGCACATCTCCCTGTTTAATTGTAGGTGTGCTGCCGACAACAATAATTTTTTCTGCTGCATAAACTATGCGCTCAGCCGATGAACGAGTGTTTATCGGCTGGTCGCTGCCCTGTTCACACTTATGAACACTCGTTTGCCCGATAATTGGCCCATGTAAAAGGGCATTAAGTTTTCTGAGCCAAGGCCAGAAGTTGATCCAAAAGGAAGAAGTACAAAGAAAAGACAGATGCATCTTCTTTCTTTTGTGTACACTACTGTGTTTGGATGAATAAAAAAAAAGAGCCAAAAATTGCACCAAAAACTGCATTAAAACTGCATGTGTGATCCTAGCCTAAAAGTATATAATTGCTTATTATTCCGTTCCTTAATAAATTAGGGTAGGTTCCCCTTTAACTGTAAGCTCTTGCTCTGGTTGACTATATTGAGCACTGGTTGTCAACTGATAGATTTATGTTTATTACTAACATTTGTACCATTAAAAAAGGATCTCAGTGATTCCTAAGAGTTTTTCTGTAACAATGTTGTCTGTGTCCAGTTAGTGGCTGGGAGCTGCGTGTGACGTGACTGAATCACTTTTATACGAGAGGCTTCTGGTAAATACATACAGGAACGCTGCGCTGCACTCACTTTTTGTTTTTTTTATCAGCATCTGGTATTAATCTGGTCATGCAATGTATGTGGATCTTTAGTATCCAAATTAGATACAGCTCAGTTTATTAGAAAACTGTATTCTATCTATTTGCTTAGTTAGAAAATTGTACGTTTGCAGTGTATGTTTGCCGTATGCACCGGAAAAGCTCCGGGCGGAAACGCTAAACGTATTCATAGGGCCCTATTGACACAACGGATGCCAAAAGAGTGTCCTTTTGGCTTAATCATCGCAGCAATATGTTGGTATATGTTTTGTTAACTGTATAGGAAAGTGTGATCTACTGCGCTTTCCTATACAGTGGGCCACCGCAAAATGATGCATACTGCGCAGTATGTATGACATATGTGACTGTATGCTAAACAGTGGCATACATCGGCATTCTATGTTTGATCTATACGCCGGGAGATTTCCACGGTGTATGCAGCGAATGTAAAGCCTAAACTCAATGTAAACTGAGCCTAACTGTGATGAAATTTGGGCTTTAAAACATTTTGCTGGCTCACAAGGCAGTGGTATTAAAGGCCACTGAAGGAGCCAGTACCTCTTGAGCCTTCTTCTGCAGCACCACATAACCATGCTTTGGAGTCCACCTAAGAACTAACAACCATAATTTTCCCTTTTTCGCTTTTTTTCCCCTCATTTTCAATGTGATATATGCGCCAATTCAAAAATACAAATTCTGGTCTTGAAGATGCCAGAAGAGGTTTGATCGCTGTAAAATTATGTTTGCCAGTAAGTACTATACAAGCACTGCGAGTGCATTGTGTTTACCCCTAAGCACTTTCTTATTGATGTGCTCCGGGTGGAATGCCACCACTAGGGGGTGCTTAGAGCTTGCTGCATACTGTTTGTACATTGAATGCAATAATAAAACACAGGGGCATTGCTAGGATACTAAAAAATTCGGGGCACATGTCTCTGTGTTGCATATTAGCACTGGCACATAGTATACATAAATTAAACTCTCTTCACACTCTCGTCATGATTTCTGTGTCTTTACAGGATCCATGACAGAGTCATTATCATCTATTGATCCCCTAAGGGTATGTGCACACGAGAACTGGCTTTTACGTCTGAAAAGACAGACTGTTTTCAGGAGAAAACAGCTGCGTCGTTTCTGACGTAAAAGCTCCTCCTCGCATTATGCGAGGCGTCTTCGACGCCCGTAATCTTGAGTTGTTCTTCATTGACTTCAATGAATAACGGCTCAAATTACTTTTCAAAGAAGTGTCCTGCATATAATGTATATAAGTGTCCTGCACTTCTTTGACGAGGCTGTATTTTTACGCGTCGTCGTTTGACAGGTCGTCGGCACAGTACGTCGGCAAACCCATTCAAATGAATGGGCAGATGTTTGCCGACGTATTGGAGCCGTATTTTCAGGCGTGAATCGAGGCATAATACGCCTCGTTTACGCCTGAAAATAGGTCGTGTGAACCCAGCCTTATTGTCTTATCATGAGTTCGACAGTTTTTTCTGACGGGAAGATCAAACGCATGTGTAAACAGAGCCTTGCTTTTTGATGGTCAGAATAGTGTAGAATGCTGTTATTCACATATCCACAGTTTCCATAGAGCTCATTGAAGAGGTCGCCTCCAATGGATCCTATTGGTGTTACAGAGGTGGCACCTGCACAGGGTTACCAACCTCCACTTCAGTAATTTTTGGACAACTGAGCTAAAAATCACAGACAGACCAAAATTTTTATGGACACATTACAAAATCATTGCATGTGCACTGCGTAGTGTGCTAGTAGTGACTCACCAATTATGGAGGCTCACAGGTGTCTAACCGCTGAGCCAGGGACTGTTGCGGGTAAGGGGTTAAAGGTGTGGGTAGTCTCCCCCTCCCCTTTTTGAGTGCGTTAGGTTTTAGGTAGGGGCGTTAGTGTAGGAAAGGGGGTGTGTTTAGGTCAATGAGATAGGATATATAAGGTCACTTGCCTCTTTTGGCTGAATTTCCCTCCCTCCCTTGTGTCATCCTGGTGGTGGGGTTTTGCGGTTGTAATTTTTGTTTACTTGTGTATCATTTTGTTTGCTGGTTTCTTTGCTGTTTTAAAAAAAAAGAAAAAGAAAACGTATATATTTCTATGAAAGCGTTTAAAAAAAAAAAGAAAACAAAGAAACAATATCAAAGGAAAGTCATAAAATTATTATTTTTAAAAAAAAATTACTATATTGCTTTTCCTATGACACGGTGGTGTCTTGCTTGTGTATTTTGTATTATTGTTGTTTTCTGTCACAGCTGGCGGTAGTAGAAGGGGATTTACCTACATGTCCTTGGTGTAGGCAGGCATACGGGTTGTTCATTGACCTTTGTTAAGGTCATTTAGAGTTTATATTTTGTCCAATGTTAATTTAAATATCTATTGAGTTTAAGGCTGTGTTCACACTGAGTTTTTTGCAGGAGGAAAATTCCTCCTGCAAAAACTGCTCCAGACGGTTTTTGCACAGTGGTTTGACAAAAACTCGTCAAAACACTCGTCGAGGCATTTTTTTCCTCTTTCTGACTGATTGAAATGGGGTTTTGGAGGCGGAAACCGCGTCAAGATGGGTCACGACGCTTCTTTTTACCGCAACGCGTTTTTTTTCTCTCGCGGTAAAAAACTCGTCCAACTCCCATTGAAATCAATGAGAGGCATTTTTGGGCGGTTTTTGAGGAGTTTTGCGGCGCGGTTTCCGCGTAAAAAAACTCGGCAAAAAAACCTCTGTGTGAACAGGGCCTAATAAAGCTGTGGCCGACCCCCGGGTCAACCCCACATTCAAAGAGTTTAAGTGTCGGTGGTTAATTTATTTGATGGTATTTAAGTAGACTACCAGGACTTATATTTTTGCTATATGCATACAGTCACAGCCCCGCTTGTAGCTTTCCCACTATAACTTAATGCGGGAGAGCTGCAAGCGGGGCTGTGATTGATGAGTCCGACTCATTCACCAGTCACACCACTACCGCTACCACCAGGGCCGGTTTTAGACAAAGTGTGGCCCTAAGCAAAATTAAAAGTAGGGCCCCAAATGCTGAATTATTGTATAAATAATGCAGTCAATTCATGATCTCATGTCACTGACGTGAGGTCAGAGGACTCAGGTCAGGTGACTGGACTGGTTCACTCCCGGCACCGCCCTCATTTAGACTGTCATTCACATGACCGTTGCCTACTCTTCCCTTGTTTGCACTGCGCATGTACATTTGGCACATGCACAGTGCAGCGTTTCGGGAAAATGAGAAGAAATCCCGGACAGTGTTTTTCCTGCCGGGCACTACGGACACCAGTTTTTTTCGAACTGTCCGTAAATTTAGGGATGGTTGGCAACCCTGGACCTGAACTTATGAACTATTTATGGCATATCCTGAGGATATGCATGAATGCTTGAAATGAGAATAGCCCTTCAAGGTGTACAGGTAGTAGCGCTAAGTACGCTTAGTGAACTATAAAATGAGGGCTAGATGTGAGGTTCCTCCACCACTTCTTTAGGCCCCATGCACACGACAGCAAAAAACCTCCGTTTTTGCGGACCGCAATTGCGGTCCGCAAAAACGGAGCCATTCACTTTCATTGAACACTGACACCTTTCCGTAGCACTACGGAAGGGTGTCAGTGCCGTGGAAATGTTCCGGGAATTATGGAACATGTCCGTTCTTTCGCATTTTGCGGGCCGTGCTCCCATACTTTGTATGGGAGCACGGCCCGAAAATGCGGCTGTCAGTCAGCGGCCGGCCGTGCCCGCAATCGCGGGCCGTGATTGCGGGCACGATCGTGTGCATGGGGCCTTACACCTGAGGAGGCTTGTGCTCATTCATGATGAAACATCTATTTTTTGTAATGGGTTCCAAGTCTCAATAATTTAGGTCCTTGGATGCAGTGTGCTATGAATGAATACAAATCTCAAAGAACCCCTCTTTGTGAATGAGCAGAAAAGTGGCCTACTATGAATATAGGAGGTTGATGGTTTCTCTATATACATGTTCTACTAAGACTGATAGGGGTACAAAGCTTAAAGGGGTTTTTCCCAGAATCAACAATTATCACCTATCCACAGGATTGGTGATAGTTGTCTGATCGCTGGGGGCACCACCGCTAAAACCCTCACCAATTGCAAGAATGGGGGTCCCGAATCCCCAGATCCTCACTTCCCACTGGCAGTGGGGACGAGTTTGAATGAAGCGGCAGTCGAGCACGTGCTCTATTCAATGTCTATGGAGATGACAGAAACAGCCGAGCACTGTACTCGGCTGTTTCCGTCATTTCCATGGACTTTAAATGGAGCGGCAGCTACCATGCATGACTGGCGCTCCATTCAATGTCATCCCACTGTGGTTGAACAGTGAGGAGGAACACAAGGCATTCTTGCAATTAGTGTGGGTCCCAGCTATCAGACAATTATCACTTATCCTGCGGTTAGGTGATAATTGTGGATTCTGGGAATACACCTTTAGGCGAAATTCACACGAACGTGTGCGTTTTGCGTGCGCAAAAAACGCAGCGTTTTTTGCCCGTTGCAGTTTCGTGTGTCAACAGTGTTTGGTGCATGGCTGCGTGATTTTCGCGCATATGCCATCCATATGACACGCGGTTTTGAGGTTTAGAAAAAGAAATTAAGGAGGTGGTTTTATTTTTCCCTTCCTTTCTTGATCTACTGAAGTGCGTCCGTCAGCTGCGCGTGATTTTCATTACAGCGTGATCTCGCGAGATTACGCTTGCTGTGCTGCAAGTCCCGCACAAACGTTACCGAAGTGTCGGGATTGTGAATAGACATCCCGTCCTGGCTGGAGGTGATGTCTATTCACTGTCAAGACACTTCAGTAACGTTAATGTGGGTGTATGTGACTGCGCATAGTGAACAACGCAGGATCACTATGTGCAGAGTAAATGAATGGAGAGAAGTGTATGACGCTGATTGGTCAGCGTCATACACTTCTCTCCACAACGCCCACTTGGTCAAAAGTAAAAACACGCCCAGTTGGGCAATAAGAAAGTCATTAGCATACATCTAAAATCACTCATAACTTGGTGAAAATAGATAGTTTTTCTAAATAAAAACCACTGCTGTTACCTACATTACAGCGCCTATCACATTATGTAGGAGATAGGGCACTTCTAATGTGGTGACAGAGCCTCTTTAAGTCTATTTTATCTTCATTTGCTATGCATTCGAAAGTTGTTCCCTGTTATCATACGTGCGACGTTTCCGTCCAGCAGGACCTTTCTCATGCTTGAGAAAGGTCCTGTTGGACTGAAACGTCGCACGGGTGATTAAAAAGCTGACATATGTTGGAAGTGCTGTCTCCTCGTCTATTTTGTCTATCTTATATTGGGGACCGCGGATCCGGTCCTATTGAGGCGTGCACCCGCTTGTGGTCCAGTGCTGTGGTAATTTTCTGCTTTGGTTCCCTGTTATCAGTCATTTCGGGATTCAGGGAAATGCTGATTGCAGTGTTCTTGTGATCACTGACAATACATCCCAAAAAACTTTTGTCCCTCATGATTACTACTCTCACATATCTTCCTCTCTCATAACCACTAGAAACGTTTACATACACAGTAGGGAATGGTATAAGAAGCTGTTATAATCTACACCACGGGTGGGGAACATCCGGCCATTTAGTCCAGCTTGACTTCACTCTGGCCGCCGTGAGTCTGCCCTACTTACTCACATTTAGGCCTGATTTACACGAGCGTGTGCGTTTTGCGCGCGCAAAAAACGCTGCGTTTTGCGTGCGCAAAAGGCATTTGACAGCTTCGTGTGTCATCCGTGTATGATGCGCGGCTGCGTGATTTTCGCGCAGCCGCCATCATAGAGATGAGGCTAGTCGACGCCCGTCACTGTCCAAGGTGCTGAAAGAGCTAACTGATCGGCAGTAACTCTTTCAGCACCCTCGACAGTGAGTTCCGATCACAATATACACCAACCTGTGAATCAAAAAAAGACTTTCATACTTACCATGAACTTCCTGCTTCCTCCAGTCCGGTCTCCCGGCTGTTGCCTTGGTGACGCGTCCCTCTCTTGTCATCCGGCCCCACCTCCCAGGATGACGCGGCAGTCCATGAGACCGCTGCAGCCTGTGATTGGCTGCAGGCTGTGCTTGGCCTGTGATTGGCTGCAGCTGTCACTTGGACTGAATTGTCATCCCGGGAGGTCAGACTGGAGGAAGAAGCTCTCGGTAAGTCAGAACTTCTTTTTTTTTTACACGTTCATGTATATTGTGATCGGAAGTCACTGTCCATGGTGCTGAACCAGTTTAACTCTTTCAGCACCGTGGACAGTGACTGTCTCCTGCCGTCGCGTACCCGAACATTTTTTGCCGGGTTCGGTCAAAACTAGTTCGGCCGAACCCGGTGAAGTTCGGTGCGCTCATCTCTAATTTGACACTCCGTTTGGATGTTTGTAAACAGAAAAGCACGTGGTGCTTTTCTGTTTACATTCATCCTTTTGACAGCTCTTGCGCGAATCACACATGTTCGCACGGAAGTGCTTCCGTGCGGCATGCGTGGTTTTCACGCACCCATTGACTTCAATGGGTGCGTGATGCACGAAAAACGCACGATTATAGAACGTGTCGTGAGTTTTACGCAACGCACTCGCGCTGCGCAAAATTCACGCATTGTCTACACTGCCCCATAGACTAATATAGATGCGTACGACACGCGTGAAAAGCACGCGCGTCGCACGCGTGTATATTACGCTCGTGTAAATGAGGCCTTAGGAGCAGGAGAAGGGCGAATGGAGCCAAGTATGGCGGCGGCAGTGGCGGTTTGAGTGAGGTTGGTGCATGCCGGCCCAAGAGTGGATCAGTCCGGTCACCTGACCTGAGTCGGTGACGTGAGGTCAGTTGACTGGACCACTCCTGTCACAGCTCGTCCCGACCTTACTCTGACCACCGCTGCCGCCATGACATTCCCTCCTTGGCTCCGTCAAGGGCGGACGGAGCCAAGTCTGAGTGAGATCGGCGCGCACCAGCCAAAGAGTGGACCAGTCTGGCAAACCGACCTAAGTTAGTGACGTGAGGTCAGGTGACCAGACTGGTACACTCCAGGGCCGGCATAGTTCAGTCACCTTACCTCAAGTCAGTGACGTGAGGTCAGGTGACTGGACTGGTCCCCTTCCGTCACAGCACGCCCCGACCTCACTCTGACCGCCGCTGTGTCATTCCCTCCTTGGCTCCGTCCTCCCACCCTACTTACTCGAAGTGATGTCCAGGTGACTTAAAGGGGCTTTTTTCATCAAGGACATTGTGGATATATCCACAGGATATACACAGGATCCTCTGTGTCCCAGATCTATCTCTAGAACAGGGTCTCCTAAACACCATTCTACCTCTTTGTGTTGTGGCTAAAGCTTGTCATTTCCGACCATGAAGAAGAGAACAGCGTAGCTTGCCCTAGTCCCATAGAACTGAATAGTAGTTACGTAAACAGCGTATCTCACATGCTATGCTGCTTTCATAACTGCCATTCACTACTATGGGAGTTACGGAAACTGCATAGCTCAGCGAGCTATGCTGTTTTCTTCTTCATGGTCGGAAATGAGCCGGAACACAGAGAGGTAGAACTGGGTTTAGGGGGCCCCCTTGTAGAGATAGGTGCGGGTCCCAGAGGTGGGACCCGCATCTGACATATCCTGTGGATATATCACAAATATCCCTGATGGGAAAACCCCTTTAAGTAAGTCGGAACAATTTACTGCTGCGAGTTCTTTTCAAAACTTACCATTGCAAAGAGTTGACTGCGCTCCAGACAGACCGACACAGTAGCAACATCACGCGCGTTGCACGGACGTATATCACGTTCGTGTAAATCCGCCCTTTGGGTATGTTCACACGCTTAGCAAAAAATTTCTGAAAATACGGAGTAGTTTTCAAGGGAAAACAGCTCCTGATTTTCAGACGTTTTTTAAGCCACTCGCGATTTTCGCTGCTTTTCTCGCAGTGTTTTTTACGGCTGCTTTTGGAGCTGTTTTCAATAGTCTATGAAAAACGGCTCCAAAAACCTGCACTTCTTTTTCGTGGCCGTTTTTTTACGCGGCTATTTTTCAAAATGGGCGCGTAAAAATACGGCCCGTCGGAAACAGAACGCTGTTTTTCCCATTGGGCAGATGTTTGGAGGTGTTCTGCTTCTGATTTTTCAGTCGTTTTTCAGCCGTTTACAGCCCAAAAAACGGGCGAAAATAGGCTGTGTGAACATACCCTTAGGGTCAGTTCACACAGAGTTCTTTGACATGTTTTTTGACGCAGAAACCGCGTCGGAAAATGCGCCAAAAAACGGCCGAAAATGTCTCCCATTGATTTCAATGGGAGGCGGAGGCGTTTTATTCCCTGGGAAAAAGAAGGGACATGCCCTATCTTCGGGCGTTTATGATTCTGACCACCCATTGACATCAATGGGAGGCATAGAAAGCGTATTTATCTGCGCTTTTTGCCCGCAGCGCTCAATGGCCGCAGGTGCCAAACGCAGCGAAAATCGGCGCGCAGGTAGAGCAAAATCTGCCTGCAAAAACTTTGTGTGAACCCAGCTTTATGATGTTCATCGTTTTGACAGTAGAAATAGCGCTGCATGAAGCGCTATTTTTCCTATAGAATTTGACAGAATCCGCAATGAGCCTCTGTCGCAGGTGACCAGAGCCTTAAATCTTTTCAATTGCTGCAGATATATTGGAATATCGGGGGGGTTAACAGTATCAGAGTCATTTTTCATGATAAAACGGTTCCTACCACAGCAAATCATCTTTGCATGTATGATCTCGATACACAAAAATAAATCGGATTTGTCTACTTTGCGGCCATCTTTACGCCTCGTCTACCTTTCCATTGTAAGCTTCTCCGCGCAGCAACTAATCAGTATATGTTACAAATATTCCCTGACCTCACAAAAATAAAATAAGCGGTAACTACTTGTAAAATACTAAGTAAATCTGCAATATATTTGGGGATTTAGATGAAATTACTCTGAATTCAATTTTCCCATTAAACAGAGGTAAAAAGTAATTCCCAGGAGGTGGATAACGATGAACTTTCTGAGGGCTTTGATGTGACCAGGCAGTGATGGGCTAATGTGCCAGTGACAGTGCTATGTGAGGGGGCATCTCCAGGGGAGGGTGTTAGGATCTTTTATGCCAGCACCGCCTCCCAGGATAAAACCAAGTGCAGCTCCCTCTCCTTACACACATGAAGCTGCTACACAGACCTACTACAGCTCAGTCACTATCAGCTACTCCAGCACATGGACATTGCAACCATAGGAGGAATGGAGATCCTGCACAGTCATTAGGAAGGAAATCCAAGGAGAGAAGTATCTCAGCAGCTGATTATTGGATACAGACTCAGAAAGGAGGTATCTCTCCTGCACTGTACATGTGTGACCCATTAAAAAGGGGGTGCAACATCACACAGCCTCTGCTGGAAACTTCTCCATACATTACATGGGCAGAGGAAGATCCGGCTACTGCAATGAAACAAGAGTCCTTCTAATTGTGGAAACTTCAAAGACCATCAAATTATCTCCTGCTGGGACGTCTGGAGGTAAATAGTGAAATAAGTCAATGTGTGAGGTGTCAGACCCCTTGTGGTATGATCTATAGTATGGTGGTGATAAGTAGATTGATGTGCAAGTTACTATTATAGATATTATTTGTGATGATCAGTAGATTGTTGTACAAGTTGTTGTTGTTGTTGTTGTTATTATTATCTATTTGTAGCGATAAGTAGATTGACGTTATTATTAGTATTATTATTTGCGATGATCAGGAGATTGTAGTACATGTTGTTGTACATGTTATTATAATAATAATAATTATTATTATTATTATTATTTGTGGTGAGATTGTTGTACATGTTATTATTATTTGTATATTATTGACATACTCCTGGTGGCCATTGAACACATACACGTCCATGTACTCTAGCAGCACGCAAGCACAGGGGAAATTTGCCAGATGTGCGATGGCAATGAATGGGAAAGGTTAATTAAGGGTATGTTCACACATCACATTTTATTTGCATTTTTGCTGTTGCAATAATTTACCCCAATAATTTTACTTGGCCTGATGAAGATGCCGGTGCGGCATTGAAACGCGTAGCCTTTTGCAATAAACCACCTTTACCTGTTACCTTGCTTGCTAATTGCTTCCCTGTGCAGCAGCGCCTTGGAGACTCAATCTTTTTCTGTATACCAGCATTACATTTGCGGTCTTCTGCGGAACACCGGCACCGAGTCCTGGCAGCAGCAGCAACCTTTCTCTCCACCGTTCGTTGTCCCTTGTCTCTAGGTGAGCACCTTATTGGACTTCGGGATTTTGCATCTTTTTACCTTTGGTAATCTACACTATGTGGCGCCGTGTTTTGTGTCTCTTCTCTATATTGCCCTAGTGGAACCCACCATTAACCTAGACTTACTCCCCTTGGTGAACTACGGTGGTAATAATAGACGTCATGCTATATTTTCTAGGTATTTAAAACGCATCGGTGGAACTAAAAGTCCCAGCATGGAGAAAACTAGTTCCTAAACAACAAGATGGCCCATGTTGCCTGCATCTGAAGCAGCGAAAATATTGAGAGCACAAGGCAGTCTTATGTATTGTAGTTACAGGAAATCTGCAGTGTATGATTCTTGGAAAGCTGAGCTGAGATTGGGAGGTATGCTGACTCTGCAGTTCTGGCCTCCCAGCCCCCTGCATAGATAGCATTGTTCTGTAAACTCCACTTTACAGGGCAGGACAGCATAACCATGTACTCCATATATACTCCTACTGCTTTCAGTTCAGGGCTGGTTACTTATTTAGATTGCATTAATTGACTTTAATGGAAGATAATATAGAATGAAGAGTGTATGTGAATTAATACAATTGTCACTTATATGATAGAATGAGGAAAAACAGATATTTATATATTCATCCTGAGACACAATGCATACAAACAGTTAGGTAAGCAAACACAGCCACGTCCTCCACAGCCTTCCCCTTTTACACTGGGCAATTGTCGGGTAGACAAGCATTCATAGAACGCTCGTTGCCGATAATTGCCCTGTGTAAACAGGGCAGAGATTAGCAGATGAAGGAGCAAACGCTCGATCATCTGCTGATCGTATCATTTTAAAAGAGTAAAATATTATCGTTGTCGGCAGCACATCTCCCTGTGTAAACCGGGAGATGCGCTGCCGACATGATAACATATGTGGAACGAGCGATCACAGTAACCGCTCGTCCCCATTCATAGCTCCGTATGACAGGAGCGATGTCTCGTTGATCGGCGCTCGCTGCACCAGCCGCTTATCGGCCGGTGTAAAAGGGCCTTTGCATACTCTCACGCACTAAATGTTTAATGCATGTATATTACAATGTTTAAATGCTATGTACACCTTTAACCCCTTAATGACCGGGCCATTTTGCACGTTAATGACCAAGGATTATTTTTTGTTTTTTCACGGTCGCATTCCAAGAGTCGTAACTCTTTTTTTATTCCGTCGACATAGCCGTATAAGGGCTTGTTTTTTGCGGGACGAGTTGTATTTTGTAATTGTACCATTTTTAGATGCATATAACATATTGATTAACTTTTATTAACTTTATTTTAGGAGAGAATTGAAAATAAGCAGCTATTCCAGCATTAATTTTCACGTTATAAATTTACGCCGTTTACTATGCAGCGTAAATAACATGTTAACTTTATTCTATGGGTCGGCACGATTACAGGGATACCAAATGTGTAAAGGTTTTATATGTTTTTTCTACGTTTGCACAATAAAAACCCTTTTAGAAAAAAATTACTTGTTTTTGCATCGCCGCGTTCCAAGAGGCGTAATTTTTTTATTTTTCCGTCGATGTGGCCGTACGTGGGCTTGATTTTTGTGGGACAATGTGTAGTTTTCATTAGTACTATTTTGGGGTACATAGGACTTATAGATGAACTTTTATTTTATTTTTTATGGGGGGAATGGGAGAAAAGAGAGAATTTTGCCGTTGTTTTTTGCGTTTTCTTTGGACGCCGTTCATCCGGCGGTTTAATTAATGTGTTCATTTTATTGGTCAAGTTGTTACGATCGCGGGGATACCATATATGTGTATGTGTGATTTGTTTTGACCGTTTTATTAAATAAAACCACTTTTTGGGGCAAAAAAGTAGTTTTATTTGACTTTGACTGTAATTTTTTTTTATTTTTTTTTTCACAAACTTTATTTAACGGTTTTACTTTTTTTTTTTTAGTCCCACCAGGGGACTTCACTATGCGATATGCCGATCGCATATATAATGCTTTGGTATACTTCGTATACCAAAGCATTATTGCCTGTCAGTGTAAAACTGACAGGCAACCTGTTAGGTCATGCCTCTGGCATCGCCTAACAGGCAGATGCTGAAGACAGACCTGGGGGTCTTTGTTAGACCCCCGGCTGTCATGGAAACCCGACGGCGACCCGCGATTTGTTTGCGGGGGCGCCGATCGGGAGACAGAGGGAGTTCCCCCCTCTGTCAAACACATTAAATGCCGCTGTCACTGTTGACAGCGGCATTTAATGGGTTAAACTGCCGGAATCGGCGCGTGCTTCGATTCCGGCAGTTGCAGCAGGAGCCAGGCTGTGTATAACAGCCGTGCTCCTGCCGCTGATCGCGTGGGTAAACTGTCAGTACCCGCGCGATCACAGGACGGATATATCCGTCCTCCTGCGCGAACTAGCAGCTGCTGAGGACGGATATATCCGTCCTTCGGCGTTAAGGGGTTAAAAGGGATTATTTATTCTAAATAAAAAAGCCAATCTGTGTTTGGTGAAACTTTATAATTTGTTTTTATTAAAAATTATTTTTACTTTTTGAGCTACAGCTGCTCTGAATTTTGCATACAGAGCAGCTGTATTGTTCACTAAGACCTGAATCTGTCAGTCCCGCAGGATCCACCTGTAATCTATCAAATCTTAGCGGAGATGACCCGCTGACACTGAACCCGTTAGTCTCGGAGACCTGACAGATGCAGGATTCAACGTAAGATACAGCTGCTCTGTATGCAAAACGCAGAGCAGCTATATCTCAAAAAGTAAAAATTCTTTTTAATAAAAATGAATTATAAAGTTGCACAAAACACACTGATTGACCATATATATATATATATATATAGAGAGAGAGAGAAAGGCCCATGTGGGCTGAGACGTTGCACTGACGTATGGGTGAATAAACCTTCTTCACTGAATTGGAACCTGTGTTGTGCTGTCTATTCGTTTGGAAATATATATGTGGGACTGGAGTCTGAGGTCCTAAGGCTTGTGCACACACAATTACGCATACTTTGTGTTTATATGTGCCGCTCTTCCTTATACTACACTAATATATATATAGAACCGATAAAAACAAGGGGACATATACAAAAACACCGAAAAAGGCCATACTTACAAATGGACACAGCCAGGTCAGAAACGCCGATGAAAGGGTGAGCAGGTGCTTTAAATAATAATAGCCACTCCCACTAGTCTTGAGGGGAGTGGTGCATGGTATTAATAGTAAGAAATAATAAATGAATAGTGTGTGTGCAAGTGTAATACTATAAGTGAAATATAGGGGGCAGTAATGAGTGAAGTGCCTCAATAGAAATAAATGGATAATGGGGTGCAAGTGAGTGAAACCACTCCCCTCAAGACTAGTGGGAGTGGCTATTATTATTTAAAGCACCTGCTCACCCTTTCATCGGCGTTTCTGACCGGGCTGTGTCCATTTGTAAGTATGGCCTTTTTCGGTGTTTTTGTATATGTCCCCTTGTTTTTATCGGTTCTGTTTGTGCATCAGGAACGTTCTGTTTCAGTTTAGGAGTTAGGGACTCGCAAGTCTGGGGATCCTTGTCGTGGATTGCGAGCTTGCGTCCTTTTGGCCAAAATGATTACCAATACCCCAGGTATTTTTCATTATTATGTATATTCGCTTCTCTTGGACACAGCCGGGTCTTTGATGCTGGGAGAGCATGGTGTGTTGTTGTTTGGCATAGCAAGCAGGGTAGCCCGCTCTATGAATTATCAAGGCGTCACAAATAGGCTTCTACCTGGCTATACACGTTGTGCCTCATGACGTACACACTATCCCTCCATGTTTTACTCACTTGCACCCCATTATCCATTTATTTCTATTGAGGCACTTCACTCATTACTGCCCCCTATATTTCACTTATAGTATTACACTTGCACACACACTATTCATTTATTATTTCTTACTATTAATACCATGCACCACTCCCCTCAAGACTAGTGGGAGTGGCTATTATTATTTAAAGCACCTGCTCACCCTTTCATCGGCGTTTCTGACCTGGCTGTGTCCATTTGTAAGTATGGCCTTTTTCGGTGTTTTTTTACTAATATATATATATATAACACACACACACACACACACACTCTTACATCTACATTTCGTACTTCTAGTAGCCGAAATGGGACAAAAAATGCTGTGCCATTTGGTTAATGGGGCTGCTGGAAGAATACAGTGGACTCCTAGTTATGAGGCTGCTGTATTTATGAGGGGAGTGCTCTCCCACCTCTGTTCGGCACCGTATTTCTGCAGTATTCTAGGAGATATTCTATGCTTATGGGGAAGAATAGCTGAATAATATGGCGTTGAATGGAGCATGCCACATGTGTAATTGGAGCCATACGGAGGTTCATTTTGTCCCTTAAATCGGAGCTGGTATGGAGCCGTAATATGACAGTGTACTTGAGGACTAGGAGAAAGTGAGTTTTAGATAAATACATCAGTATGAAGCATTAATAAAAAGTTATGACACTTAGGCCGGATTCACACGAGAGTGTTCAGTCCGTGATATACGGTCTGCAGGTCGACCGCATTCCCTGGACTGAGCACACTGCAGGGAGCCGGGCTCCTAGCGTCATCGTTATCTATGACGCTAGGAGTCACTGCCTCTCCGCGGAACTACTGTCCCGTACTTAAAACATGTTTTGAGTACGTGACAGTTTTCCCGCAGCGAGGCAGTGACTTGTAGCATCATCGATGACGATAAGAGGCCAGCTCCCTGCAGTG
Source organism: Rhinoderma darwinii (assembly GCF_050947455.1). NCBI lineage: Eukaryota > Metazoa > Chordata > Amphibia > Anura > Rhinodermatidae > Rhinoderma > Rhinoderma darwinii. Next base: position 300,920,462 of record NC_134691.1, on the reverse strand, counting down.
TGCTCAGTCCAGGAAATGCGGCCGACCTGCAGACCGTATATCACGGACTGAACACGCTCGTGTGAATCCGGGCTTAAAGCAGCACTCCGGTAATTTTATTTTTTAAACTTGGCCCCTTTTGGAAGTATTCCTCGTTTGGAATCATACAGCATCTGCTATGTGGACCGGAATTCACTTCCGGTCCACACAGTAGACACTGTTGTAGAATTCACACATTTACTGGGTAAGTCACGGGACATAACGGCAGCCCGGAACGGAGTAGATAGTTCAGCACTAAGGTGCCCGGTAAGAGGATTACTTGCCCTTCCAATTACCTGCTGTACTTTTCAAAGGAGGACGAGAAGAATTGTGCCTTTAGTGAATTACTTTTATTCATCACATCACGTATACAATAGTGGGGTAAATAAAGTATTGAAGATCTCGCTCATGCAACCTCCGTCTACATAAGGTCACACAAAAAGTTGATAAATGAAATCTCTGTAATGCTTTTACAAACTTAGATTACAGAAAATAAACAAATTCATAGGCTGGTGGGTTAGAATGTATGCGGTAGACTACGTCTTCCATCATACTTAGATGGACAAATGGCTTGTGCTTGTGAATTGCTGAAGCAGAAATAGAGAATACTTTCTCTACAGGGGTGTACTCAAGTATCCAAGCAATCATTCCTATGTTATGTTTATGTTATGCCAAGTGTCATGTAAACCTCGAGTTATACGATCGGGTCTTTAGGGTTAGTAATGGAGAAGGGAACACGACATTGCACAAAGTTGATATAAAAATAATATACTGTATGTATTAATAACAATAAACATGAAGGGGAATTTTTTTACTGACTTAGCAGAATGGCTCCATAATTTTTTAAAGCATCTATATTAACTTTGTCTTTTTATTCAGTCTTAGGGACCTTCAATAAATTGTTCACAATGTAGAAGACGTAAGGGTTTAAATTGTCCTGCTCAGTTGCACCTAAGTGGTGAAACCCATGAGTCCTCCTCCCTCTGACACTGCCCATGCTGGGCTCCGGAGAATGGGGAGCGGAAGCTCCACTTGTGGCACAACCAACTCTTTGATCAAAGTCGGCAGAGATCACAAAGGCGGAATCAATTGGCTTAGTTTGAGCCCTGATGGGTGTCACCTGTTGACCGCCAGTGAGGATTGCACTGCTCGCTTGTGGAGGACATCTGACCACCAATGTTGCAAGTTGCTGCAAGGTGAGTGACTTTATTAATCATCTTTTATTTGTTTTATTTAGCTGACCACACTCTAGAGATTTTGGATGGCTAAAAAAAGACTGATTTGGACCATTTTCTGCCGACTGTCTGTGTCTTTTAGTGACATGTGACAGATGCCAAAAGTTGTTGGGTGCAGTCCTCGGAATATCATGCATGGCAAACTGCACACCTGTATCCTATGAATGAAAGGCTGCACCAGGCCACCGATCAAGACAGAGATCAGTCATCGATTTGTCCTTTAGACCTATAAAGTGGTCAACCTAAACGACAACCTTCACAGACCAACTGTGAACAACAGGTTGTCTAGAAAATATACATAACAATAACCATAATGACATATACTGTACGTGGACATTTGTGTTCTAGAAATGATGAGGCTCTACTGTATTTTCACCTATATATTTTAAACTTTAGGTGACTGCCCCAAATAGTGGCCCTTTTAAACTGTTACCTCACTGTTTTCCCTATTAGATCCTCTAGTCTGCCCTGTCCAATGGGTTTCACCAGAAGTGCTAGCTTATCAGGGAGCTTAGACACAAGGTGCTAATGACACAATGGGTACAAGACTTTATCGATTGCATCTAAGTTCAAAACTTAGAAGGGCTCGATAACCGATGTATCCAGCGTGTCAGAGACACGCAAGACCTGCTGTCACCAAAGCCGTCAGTCCCGCTGACATAATGGATTCGGATTTTAGCGCAAGATACAGCTTCTATGTATCCAGGATACATGGAAGCTGTATCTCAAAAATAAAAATAATTTTTTAATCAAAACAAAGTTACGCTAAACACTATAATACATTGTTTTAGTAAGAAAAAATATATAGTCTTCAAAGGTTTCTATAGCCTTTTAAGCTGTCAAGTTGGCTTTAAGTCCATAAGATTTGAGACTGTATGCATAAAATGACTTGTCGCTTTGCATCTATGGCCTTCTTATTGGCTTTTCCATGATTATTGTGATAGAACCCAAATTAAAAAGGGGTTTTATTTGATCAAGTGCTGAAGCACACGGCCGTATTATAGATGTGCGTAATGCGGCACACCTCCATATACCTACAACTTCATACGGAGGAATATTAAGCTTTTTGGTATTTTTACCGGTATTTATGGAATATGTTTGGAAAAAAAAAATCGTGCTATTCTTCTAGGGAAAATATACTTTCCCTTTGGCTCTGAAATACAGGACCTTAGGGACCATGTGCATGTCCTTAAATACATGTTTTCAGTAATGAACCTGTAATGAGCTGTTAATGACAAATGACGGCACTTACTTCTACAATGTATGTAGCTCTCCACGCGTGGCGCTGGACAATGTAGTAATGTGATTATGTCAAGTGATCGTTGTATAGAACGTCAGATGGAACCTTTTCCTGCAGCTGTATATATAAGAAAAAACTATATGGGGCACATACAGAACCAGCATCAATTTACTATTCCGTTATGGGAAGTTCTTGAGAATTTTGGGATGGATTGAGAAGCAGTAGGATTTAACAGCAGAAAATTAAATACAGCGTTCGGTCAACAGTACTCTTGTGTGCCAGTAAAGCCCTGGTGGTCTAAATCCTATTATGCAAACAGGTAATATTGTGAAGTATTAGGAGAAGACACCGTGGATTTCTCATAAGGCCGGGCACCAGACAGTCTCATTTTCCTCAAGGGATTAGTCCTGAAATTAAATTTTTTGATAACGCTTTCCTGAACTGCATATTAAATACAACATCCTATACAAGGAAAAGGTTTCAACCCGTTCTGTTGCCAATTCATGGTCTTGGCCATATTCTTCTCATTTTCCAGCACTGACACCAGATCGCAGTTTGATGAATGAGCTTATGCTTTAATATAATTACAGTGATATTCGAATCATCTGAGGACGTAAACGGATCAATGGCTCAAAAGGCATCAGGCAGGGGTTGGCAAATACCAACATATAACTTGGCAGCAGTGTAAAGGGAACAGTTTTTTAGGAAAATAAGCATGACTTAAATAATCTGCTGTTCTTGAGAATCCGCACACTGCTTGATGCAGAAGTCCGTAAGAAACAAAGAGACAGTTTTCTCAAAGAAATGTAAGATGAAATATTAAGTCTAAGGCACAAGCCTCACTTACTGTACAAAGATCGGCTATTTAGGAGGGGGAACTCAAGTATAAATTGCTGCTCTGTCTGTGAGCAATAGATGGGGAAAAGGTGCAATCACTGCTCCGCATAGGGTTCTCCATGGCTGAGGTGGGCTCGGGACCCCTTGGTCCGTAGGGGTCCCGATGGTGTGTGCCCCAGAGATCATTCATTTGTCGTCGGTCATGTGAATGGGTGGTATATGTTCTTGGTGGTAAAACCCCTTTAAATAATATTTCAATAGACTATCTGTAAAAAGCTTAAATAGTAGAAAATGGTAAGAATACAGATAATACAATATACCCAGGTGGACAAAAGGAGGCCTACTAATATTTGGTAGCAGTCAATCAGAATTTGTATAGGTCATTGATCTAGTGTGAACTGGGCTTCCTGACATATGGGACATCTGTTCTGGGGGAAGGGGGATAAATTAACCATGTTTTTCTGTTCTTAGGTTTGTTTTCCCATCTATGAGAATCAGTGCTAGAGTGTCAAAGTATTTGGAAAAAAAAGAAGGCAAAACTGTATAATGTTCAGATCAAGTGACTTTCTAGTAATGTAAAAAATACATCCTACATTAATATAAAAAAAAAGTGCAAACAAACTTGGGTCTCTTTGAGGGTATGTTCACACAGGCTATTTTCCGCCATTTTTAGGGCCTTTAATTCCCCCGAAAAACAGCTAAAAATGCGGGGGCTGAATGCCTACAAACATCTGCCCATTGATTTCAATGGGAAAAAGTGTTCCCTTCCCACATAAAAAGAAGTGCATGTCACTTCTTGAGCCGTTTTTGGAGCCGTTTTTCATTGACTCAATAGAAAAAACTGCTCCAAAAACGTCCGTAAAAAAAATGCTGCAAAAAAACGCTAGTTGCTTAAAAAACGGCCGAAAATCAGCTCCGTATTTTCAGCCGTTTTTTGTTATGCGTGTGAACATACCCTCACATTGTAGTATTTTGCTTTATTATTTGCAAGCCAAAACCAGGAGTGGGTCCAAAACACAGAAGAGGTACACATCTTTCTATTAAACGTTTCTCTGTGTAGCTGTCACTCCTGGTTTTGCTTACAAATACTGAATCAAAATACTGCCGTGTGAAAGTCATCACAGAAATCTTCGCCTGTGAGACCCATAGGCCGTGTAGTATAAGACAAGAGCTGAGAGATAAATAAGTAGCGCTGGAATATCGAACAATATCATAAAGGTATATTTACACTAGCCATAGCTATATTACCATACAAATAAATACTTAAAGTGTAACTAAACGTTCAACAAACTTCTGACATGTTATAGTGACCTGTCAGAAGTTTTGATCGGTGGGGATCCGAGCACTGAGACCCCCACCAATCGCTAAAATGAATCGGCAGAAGCACTCGTGTGACCGCTCAGCCGCTTCGTTTCTGTTCGGCTTTTTCTGGAAATCAATGTGGCGGTGTACGGACTTAATAGAAAGTCTATGAGCACATTGGCACACCCCTTTTTCACTAAGCCAGACTCTCTTTTCAGAACACTTTTAAAAAGTGTCTAGTGAGGTGCAAATTTCAAAAGTGCGCCAAACTGCACAAATTTTTCAACACTTTCTAGACTTAGACACCGTACTTAATCTTCGCTAGTGTGCTTTTGATTGTAATGCGCTGCCTGACAAAACCTGAATTTAATCCCTTTTGCTGGATTGGGCATACAATTTGGACTGTATTGTCTCCTTTAAGGCCCTTTTTCACGGGCCAATAATCAGACAAACGAGTTTTCCCAGAAAGCAGGTCCCCTGTAATTGCCCTGTGTATACAGGGCAACGATCAGCCGATGAAACAAGCAAATGCTCGTTCATTGGCTGATCTGCTCGTTTATGCAGCAAGAAATATGAACATTGTCGACAGCACATCTCCCTGTGTAAACGTAATGTATGTGGAAGAGTGATTGTAGTAGTGAGCGCTCGTCCCCATACATTACGGACAATAGCTTCTTGTGAAAGGAGCAACGAACGCCAATCAATGAGCTGCCTTGTTGATCAGCACTCATTGTTATGGCCAAAATGGGCCGGTGTAAAAGGACCCTTAGTCTATCGGGAAAAGTTTGCAGGCCTGACTTAAAGAATTTTACTATGTTCATGAAAGGTGGAATATCTCTAGCACTCAGACTTAGGCCCGGTTCACATCTCCGTTTAGGTCCTGACGTTCCATTGCAGGTTTCCGTCAGAACGGGACCCTGAGCAGACACAAACTGACACCGACGGAAACCAGAGGTTTCCGTCTCCATCACCATTGTTTTCAATGGTGATGGAGCCGGTGCCTGTGGTTTCCGTTTGCCTCTTTTGTGCACAAAAACCCGTAGTTTTGCCGGAAGCAATAGCGTAGTCGACGGGACCCCAACGCAGATGTGAACAGAGCCTTACCATGATATCGGTAGTACAGAGATGCAGGGCAATCTGGTTGCCTTTGTATAGTTTCTGTGCACACGGCTCCTAAATTGTGTTTTGAAATGATCATTATAATAATATATTGTGGCAGTGATTTTACATTGTATGGGATAAGGCTGCTTCTGATTTGCTATGTACATACCACTGTATATGATGAGTTGGGAGATTAGTTCTCACTTCAGATTTCTCTTCTTTTGCAAACAAATGGCCACAGGACATAGCAGCTACATTACATTTTGCCACCTGGAGAATGAAGCAGCGTTTACGTGCAGTGCGGATCACACCGTGAGAAAATGGGAGGTATCGACAGGTCAGTGTCTCGCTGTGTACACTGGACACACATCAATTGTGAACAGGTGGGTGATGGCTTTTCCTGGAAATTTCCTGTAATAAATCTGTCATTCTTCATATGTGTTCTGCTTTAGGGTATGTTCACACGGCCAAATTTCAGACGTATACGAGGCGTATTATGCCTCGTTTTACGTCTGAAAATACGGCTCCAATACGTCGGCAAACATCTGCCCATTCATTTGAATGGGTTTGCCGACGTACTGTGCAGACGACCTGTTATTTACGCGTCGTCGTTTGACAGCTGTCAAACGACGACGCGTAAAAATACAGCCTCGTCAAAAGAAGTGCAGGACACTTCTTTGGACGTTTTTGGAGCTGTTTTCTCATAGACTCCAATGAAAACAGCTCCAAAAACGGACGTAAAAAACGCAGCGAAAACGCCGCGAAAAATGCGAGTTGGTAAAAAAACGTCTGTAAAGCAGGGTCTGTTTTCCCTTGAAAACAGCTCTGGATTTTCAGACGTTTTTGTTGACTACGTGTGAACATACCCTAAACAAAGACAATTCGTTCATGACAGACTTCTTCCAGTATTTATGTACTTTACGTGAAATATTAAATTACCGTATAAACAGGAGTTTCCTAATATATTCTTATTACAGGAGTGTTACTGTTGAGAGCAGTAGCAATCCAAAAGTAGATCAACCGTCCATACAGCTTCTGATCTGGCAGGCAGGTGACTTTCACATTTCTCTGGCTGACTTTGCCTCTGTTTTGGAGCTATCCTGTTAATACAAATATATTCGGGCATTGTTGTCTATAAAATAACTTAAAGGCTATGTACACCTTTTTAAAATCTTTTCTTTTTTTTCCTATTAAATCAACACCTTTTGAATGAACGTTTATTAAAAATTTGTTTTGTTTTTTTTTCCGCTACAGCTTCTATGTATCTTGTATACATAGAAGATCTATTGTTCATTATGAGCCGATTCCGTCACTCAAGTTAACTGACGGCTCGGCTAAAACGTGTCCTGTGTGTGCCTTAGGGTATGTTCACACGAAGTGGTTTCAGACTTAAATCGGGGCGTTTACGCCTCGAATTACGCCTGAAAAAACGGCACCATTACGCCTCCAAACATCTGCCCATTGCTTGCAATGGGATTTGCGGTGCTCTGTTCCCATGAAGCTTAATTTTACACTGTCAAAATACGGCGTGTAAAAAGACGCCCGCGAAAAAGAAGTGCATGTCTCTTCTTGGGACGTTGTTGGAGGCGTTTTTCATTGACTCCATTGAAAAACCGCTCCAATAACGGCCGTAAAATACGCCGCGAAAAATGCGAGTTGTTGTTACAAAAACGTCTGAAAATCGGGAGCTGTTTTCGCTTGAAAACCGCTCCGGATTTTCAGACGTATTTTGGTAAGCGTGTGAAAATACCCTAACACACAGGATCACCATAATATCGATCACATCTAAGTTGATCAACATTTTTATGATACATCTTCTATGTATCCTATATACATAGAGGCTGTATTGTTCATTATTAGCTGCTACGGAATCAGCTAATAGCGAACAATACAACTTCTATGATCGCAGCTGTATCGTAAACATTTTTAATAAAAGGGAGCAGAGGCAAGTGACATCATAGCACTAATATACGCCGCCACTTGCTGATCATAGAAATCTAACCTCCGGTACTGATCATCAGAAAGAAGTGGCCAGAGGTTCACTCCTCCGGAAGACCATTTATAACTGTAATTTTGGATGGTTGTTTAAAGAGGTTTTTACCAGTTTGTAAATGTGATCTGAAATGGCAGGTTCATAGGGCAACACATGTGCACATAGATCTGTTATTGCGGATAAAAATTATGGTCGTGTGCGTGTCGCCTTAATGTCACAATCTAAATATTAAATATAAATCTCCCGCAGGATACTTGTGCTCAGGAACCTGCTCTTCAGTGGATCTTATGACAGAACTGCTCGCTGTTGGGACACTGACTCTGGTCAACCTCTTCAGGAGTTTCAGGGTCATAGAAACTGCATCTTAGTTTTAAATCATTTTTCATCCTGTGACATCTTGGAAGAATCAGACATTGAATGCAAAGAAATGAAAGAATTCCTGGTAACTGGAAGCACAGACTGCACCGTGAAAATCTGGGAAGCATTCAGTGGGTGCTGTTACCAAACATTAAGGGGGCATTTAGGGGCCATACTGTGTATAGTGCTGGACACCCCCAACAGAGAACTGTTTTCAGGCAGCACAGACTACACCATCCGAAGGTGGAACATGGTCACTGGTGACCAGCTGAAAGTATTCAGAGACCATCAAGGACCCGTTATATGCCTAGAGGTAAGTAATACAATTATTTCACACAAAAAATGAACAGTCAAATCGGTTACTTCTCATCTCATATGTATTGACGGAGAGAAATTCAACATATTGAATATCTGTAGAATGTATCTTTTATATAGGTGTGGGAAAACACAGCTAGAGTTGGATGTTGCATAAAGGGAACATGATAGGTGTCTGGCTTCTGGAAACCAGGGAGATCCTCACTCTTTCCTCTAAGCTGTGCTCTCTGGAAATAATGGAGTTCAAAATTCCACACCCTGCAGACAGGTAGAGCTGTGACTGGGCTTTTTGACCTCATTAGTATTTTTAACTCTTTCCTTGCCAAAGTGCATAGCATAGAGGGAACAGTGGTGCCCTCACTTTGCTGTTTCCATATCTAACAATGGGGGATCCTGTGTTATCTATATAGTTACTTTTCATTGTAATCCTGCCTGTGATGATAATGAGATGACTGTTGAGAAGTGATCTCCACAGAACAGGAAGAGTCAGTCTATTGTGAGGCTTAGGCCTCATGCACACTTCCATCACCATTTTCACGGCCGTTTCTCACGGATCCGTGTGGTTTCCGTGTGTACTCTGTGTCCGTTCTGTGTTTCCGTTTCAAACGGACGTTGTGCTTCCGTATTTCCATTAAAAAAATGGAAGGTATTGAACTTTATTTGAACTTGTCACATGTTCCAGTCTGTGAACTTTGGCACGCCCTGCCGTTGCTAGGGCAACGGATCCGTCAAAAACGGATGGCACACGGAAGCCTTCCGTGTGCCGTCCGTTTTTTTTGACGGACCCATTGACTTCTATGGGCCCCACGGTCACGGAATCACTGACCAAAGTAGGACATGCTCTACTTTTGACGGAACGGAACAACGGATCCGTCAAAATAACGGAAGTGTGCATGGGCCCATTGAAATTGATGGGTTCAGGTGCTATCAGTGACAAAAACGGATAGCACCCTGAAGGAAAAAACTGAAGTGTGCATGAGGCCTTAGTGGCCAACTTGAAAACTGCAAGATTTTATGATAATTTGTTTTAAATAAATAATGACAAAGAGAAAAAAAAATCAACTATTTTTTTTACAAAAATATGTTTAACACAAAAATAAGATTTAAACCATAGGTCATTTTCTGATGACGCATTCCCTCTAAGGGGTTAAGGCACCATGGTGGTCGTAGTAAATAATTCATCATAATTCCCTAGAGATTGACAAGCTGACCGGCATTTTAGCTGTTTACCAAAACATATTGAATATACAGTTATATAATCAATATGGGTTTAAAGTGCAGACTCTCAGCTTTAATTTGAGCGTATTCACATCCCAATTTCTAATTTGAGGTAGGGTTTAGGAATTACAGCTCTTTAATATGTAGCTGCCTCAAGGGACCAAAGGTAATTGGACAATTATCTCAAAAGCTATTTAATGGGCTGCACGGGCTATCCCCCCCCCCCCGTTAATCCATCATTGATTAAGCTGGTAAAAGGTCTGGAGTTGATTCCAGGTGTGGCATTTATATTTGGAAGCTGTTGCTGTGAACCCACAACATGAGGTCTCAGGAGCTCTCAGTGCAAGTGAGACAGACCATCGTTAGGCTTAAAAAAATTAAGAAATCCATCAGATAGCACAAATGTTAGGAGTGGCCAAATCAACGATTTGGTAACTTCTTGAAAAAAAAAACTGGTGCACTGGTTATCTCGTGAGCTCAAAAAGGCCTGGACGTCCACGGAAGACAACAGTGGTGGATGAACCCAGAATCCTTTCCATGGTGAAGAAAAACCCCTTCACAACATTACCCAAGTGAAGAACACTCTCCTGGAAGTAGGTGTATCCGTATCTAAGTCTACCATAAAAAGAAGACTTCATGAGCGCAAATACAGAGGGTTCACCACAAGGTGCAAACCATTAATCAGCCTCAAAAATAGAAAGGCCAGATTAGACTTTGCCAAACAACATGTAAAGAAGCCGCCCAGTTCTGGAACAGCATTCTTTGGACAGATGAAACTAAGATCAACCTGTACCAGAATGATGGGAGGAAGAAAGTATGGAGAAGGCTTAGAACAGCTCATGATCCAAAGCACACCACATGCTCTGTAAAACATGGTGGAGGCAGTGTGATGGCATGGGCATGCATGGATGCCAAAGGCATGGGGTCACTAGTGTTTATTGATGATGTGACTGAAGTCAGAAGCAGCCGGATGAATTCTGAAGTGTTCAGGGATATACTTTCTGCTCAGATTCTACCAAATGCAGCAAGGTTGATTGGACATCGCTTCACAGTACAGATGGACAATGACCCAAAACATACAGTGAAACCAACCCAGGAGTTTATAAGGCAAAGAAGTGGAATATTCTGCAATGGCCAAGTCAATCACCAGATCTCAACCTGATCGAGCATGCATTTCACTTGCTTAAAGGGAATGTGTCGTTAGAATTTTTTTTTTTTTTTTAGTTAAACAGTTAGTGTATACATGATTAGACATTGTTTTAATTTTTTCACGAGTCAGGAAATATTATAAATTAGATTCTAATTTATAACATTTCCCTGTGCTGGTCACTAGAGGGAGCAATTCCCAAAATTGCAGCATTGGCATGTGGTAAAGCAACCACATTGCTTTATGCTGCAAAATTTGAGAAGACACACTCGCTCTAGCGTCCTCAAACAGGATAAAGGAGGGGGTCCTTTATCCTGGCTAGTGCCAGGAGAAAGGAGGGGATTGAATGTTCAAACCTCCTACACTGTGTGTCGCCATTTTTTGAGCGAATACACAATGTAGTAGGCTTACATACAGTGGTAATCACACACGAAAACACGAATATACACAAACATAACTTACCTGCTCCTGCCGCCGCCGCTCCCTCCGGTCCATCCGCTCCGTCCGCTCGCATCTGAACACATGTCCTGAAGCCGCGACCGGAAGTAGTCTTCTTACTGTCCGGCCGCGGCTTCCGGTCCACAAGAAAATGGCGCCGGATTTCGCTCGGCCGAAGACCTTCCATTAGGACTGTGTGGGAGCGGCGCATGCGCCGTTCCCACACAGACGGCGTACACCATAGTGAATGGAACGGCTCCCGTTCACATTCTCTATGGGGATGTATGTGCCGTATTCCATCTCTTTATGTGTCGTTAATCGACACATACAGAGATGAAAAAAAAATGGCAGCCCCCATAGCGAAGAAAAAGTTAGAAAAAAAAAAGTAAAACACACACAAATAAATAAAAAAATAATTGATTAAACACTAAAAGCAAATTGATATAAATTTTTTTTTTTACGCGACACCCTTCCTTTAAGACAAAACTTAAGGCAGAAAGACCCACAAACAAGCAACAACTGAAGACGGCTGCAGTAAAGGCCTGGCAAAGCATCACAAAGGAGGAAACCCAGCGTTTGGTGATGTCCTTGGGTTCCAAACTTCAGGCAGTCATTGCCTGCAAAGGATTCTCTACAAAGTATTGAAGAAAAAAAAACATTTTATTTATGGTAATGTCAATTTGTCCAATTACTTTTGAGCCCCTGAAATGAGGCGGCTGCGTAGAAAAATGGTTGCAATTCCTAAACGTTTCACAGGATATTTTTGTTCAACCCCTTGAATTAAACCTGAAAGTCGACCCTTCAATTGCATCTCCATTGTTTAATTTCAAATCCAATACGGTGGCAGCAGAGCCCAAATCGTGAAGATTGTGTCACTGTCCAAATAATTCTGGACCTAACTAGATTATTCTCAGTGGTTAGTTTTTCATTGTGACAATCATACTGTATTATTTAACAATTTCACATTTTGATGCAAAAGTTAAAACTGAATACAATTTTTTTGTGATAGTGGATTATTTAATGGATTTATGATACAGTTGAGATACTTCTGTATTTTTTCATTATATACTCTATTTTAATTTCCATGTCTGTTCTATGTTGGTTGCACACTCATGGTGGACAACAAGGATATTCAGGTTCTCCATAAAAGGTCAAAGTAAGATAACATTTTATCAAACCCAATTACAGTTGTGAGTCCGTAAGGACAAAGGAAACATGGAGGGGCTGTCATCCCAAATGGTTTAAAAACATCTGGTGTGTGTTGGGGGCTGGTTTTTTTTTTTCATTGCTTGGTGTACAATTACTAATATGTACCAGAGTTCTAAGGGTCTCAGTATGTCAAGAATACGATTCTGTATGTACTACACTGTTCTGGATAGTATTTTTCAATGTATTTGCTTGCTTAGTTATGTTTTTATTTTTAAGACTCCAGAACTTTAGTTCGTATTTAATGGAATATGTAAATAGGTAGTTACTTTTTTTTAACTTTGCTCTGCATTTATCTTCTATATGAGAGAGACTTAGGCCGCATGCACACGAACCTGCTTTTGCGGCCGCAATTCCCCCGAAAATCCACGGGAGATTTGCGGCCCCATTCATTCCTATGGGGCAATGCACACGACCATGGTTTTCACGGTCCGTGCATGGCCCGGGTGCCTGGACCATAGAAAGAACGGGCAAGCCTTATTACGACCGTGTTCTGCGGTCCAGGCTCATTGAAAATAATGTGCATGGCCCGCGATTTGCGGGCGTCTCGCGGCTGACAGTCCGCTGCCGGCCGACCCGATAATCACAGCCATGCACATGGCTACGGTCGTGTGCATGAGGCCTAAGAGAAAAAAAAGACTTAGAGACAATTCTAGTTGAGTAAAATTTTTCATCTAACATCCAAGTTGATTCTTCGGTTCCACCGTGGTAGGAAAAGTATTCGAATAGCTTTTCCTACCACCTATCCTTCCACTCCGATCAGCTATTGTTTCTGCCATTCTCGGCCGTATCTGCGACGGAAGTATCTAACAGAGCCTCCAACGCAGATGTGAACGAGGCTTTACTTGGATATTTTCTGTTTTTCTATAAGTTTGTTCATATTTGACATATTTGGTCAGTCTTCGCTTTAATAGACAAGTAGATTTCAGCCTCCTCCTAATGTATTTGATGTAGTATAAGAGCATGTTTACCACCTTTACATCAAGACAATACAGAAGTAATTACTTTCACACAGCGTTTTATAGAAACAGTCTGAAGTTTAGTTGCCTTCATCAGTGAGGAGGTTCAGCACGCCATGGGGAATTTCTCATCTTAATGTACATTGACCTCCTCTTGTATCTTGTGAGGCCATTGCACTCTGGGGAGGCTATTTTAATTCACAGATCGTAAAAGGGAATGTGTCTACTTTTTACTTTTATTTTAAACTTTATTTCTAGAAGCGAATGAGACTTTTATCTTGAACATTTCCCTCCTCAATTATGCTCCGATCTTGGTGATTTTGGTCTTTTTGTTACATTACCTTAGCTAATTTCTTTGTTTATTATAAATAAAGTTTGTTGAAATAGGCAACTTGGGGCCCTGTTCACATCAAGTATGTTGTTTATTCTAGGCGTATACGTCTGGAAAGCTTTCCGATGTACACACTAAATGTGAAAAGTGTGTCCTTTTGGCCTCCATCTGGTCGGTATAAATCAGTTTATTGCCAAAATAAAAAGTTATGGAATAACGTAGTAACTATGGAGGCCTAGGAGTGATGGATGCCCTTTATAGCATCCATCACAGGCATCCGTTAAACGTAGACCGCATTCGGTTTTTAATAGCTTTTAATGACATATCCGTTAAATGGATGTCCTTTTATAGCCTGTGGTTAAAAAATATGTTAAACAGAGGCATCCGTTGACCATATACTATAATGGTCTCCGTTTAACGTATACGTCATGAAAAGGGTCATGACTGATGGATTTAACAAATATGTCAATTATAGGCCCAAAAAAAAAATTTTAATAAAGCCTTATTTGTTTCTACAGCTTATATGGGGAGACAGCTTAGGGTCCATTGAAAGCCCCCAGGGCTGTCTTTCATGATGCCTGTTATTAGTGCATAGTTATACTTTAACTATGGCCTGTGTACGTATTAGTACACAGGCTAATGCACTTGCATATATTATTATGTAAAAACCTTTAATCATGAATAAAAATCCCATTATAGTATTAAAAGAAGGTAATCCAAATAACAAAAATAATAGTGAAAAAAAAAAAAAAAAGAGTACAAATTTAAGAACATAGCTAACAATATTTTTACATTTTATAATTAATCGTACATAGTGGTTACAAAAAAAAAAAACATTTAAGGTGATTGGTGGATGTCGTAAAGTAATAGAATAAAAAGTAAGGGGAAAAATTCAAGTAAGTGGGGCTGAGCTGCAATACCAGATACATTCAAAAGAGGCTGCCTGCCGGCAGAAATAAGCCCTGTTTTCCAACTATTATGTAAAGAAAAAAGTCTTTATTCGATTTGCAACAGGACAGACTACATAAAATGTAAAAGTTAACGTCCATTTCTGACAGCTGTGGCCCCGATACGCCTGAAGACGCAACATCGTAGCGAAACATGTCGGGGGGGCTTCTACCTATATTTTAATAATTGTCCTATTGACGCTCTAGAATCTAACTAATAACTAACTGTATGTAGGGCTCTCTAGCTGTGGTACTTAACCCTTTGTAGACAGAGCTCCTACGTCTGGCACTACGCTGACAGCTGTCAGAAATGGACGTTAACTTTTAAATTTTATGTAGTCTGTCCTGTTGCAAATCGAATAAAGACTTTTTTATTTTTTCTTTACATAATAGTTGGAAAACAGGGCTTATTTCTGCCGGCAGGCAGCCTCTTTTGAATTTAACTGTTCCACGCCCACCAACTATTGAGATCCTTCCCTTTGTATCTATTGCAATACCAGATACAGCCCATGAACAAGAGCCTGTTAACTCCTTGCAGAATTAATTTGGTTGTACTGCAGGTTGTAAATGCATCTACTTGAAAAGCAAATTGTATTGTCCATAAGGGGAGAGAAGAAAACCTGAACCACACATCCACTTGCTATACTTGATCTATTGCGACGCAGCAAAATTTAAAAATGTATGAACATGAGGTTCTTAGTTTACATTTTGATGAAACTCTAGAAGCTCACTAACCACTTCACGAAAATTGCACACACACTGGCTCACAGCGTTGGACTCCGATTTACGATAGAATTTAATGTTTCTTGCACTTTTGTCAGCATTACTACTCTGAATACTTTACAATGTACCAACATCAGGACATGATCTGTTTTTGAAATTCAACATGCCGATCTTTTTTTCCCGTCGGGGGAGAGTTTGTACACCCACATACACATAAGATGGTCGGGTTTGGCAGGTTCGGCTAACGTGAATCTAGAGTGTATAGGCACCTTTAGAGTGAAGGATACCAAACTACAGTATCACTTTTTAGGCCACATTCAAACACTCGACGTATACATTAAACATAACAGTGGCATCCATGACCCATAGACTATAATGATATCTGTAAAAACTGATACGTCATGAACCTATAATAACCTGTGGATGACGGTGCCTGTTATGGAATTTGCTTAACAGATACGTCATGAAAAACCTATTGAAAATTCGAATTTAGGGAGAACTGAAAACTCTGGTGGCATCTACTTCTTAACATTTTTCCAATTAAAAGCCCAAAACTAAAGCTAACCACAAATGTGGAAAAATAAATTTTGATTGTTAGCAATAATGGTCAATGGTATTCAAAATTATTGTGTCTGACTGGTGGAAATCTGCTACACCAGTTTTAGACATCCATTGCAACAAGTCAGTTTGTGAAATTTCTTCCCTCCTAGATATTCCACGATCACTGTGAGTGATATGATTGTAAAGTGGAAGTGTTTAGGAACCACAGCAACTCAGCTATGAAGTGGCAAACCATGTAAAGTTACAGAGCAGAGTCGCCAAGTTCTGAGGCACATAGTGCATAAAAGTCGCCAACGCTCTGCTGACTCCACTGCAGAGCTCCAAACCTCCTCTGGCATTAACATCCACACAAAAAGTGTGTACCGGGAGCTTAATTTCATGGGTTTCCATGGCGGTGCCGCTGCATGCAAGCCTTACATCACCAAGCACAATGCCAAGCGTCGGATGGAGTGGTGTAAAGCACACCGCTACTGGACTCTGGAGAAGTGAAACGTGTTCTGTGAAGTGACGAATCACGCTTCTCTATCTGGCACGGTGATGGACGAGTCTGGGTTTGGTGAATGCGGGAAGAACTTTACCTGCCTGACTGCATTGTGAAAACTGCAAAGTTTGGTGGAGGAGGGATAATGCTATGGGCTTGTTCTTCAGGGGTTGGCCTAGGCCCCTTTGTTCCAGTAAAGGGAAATCTTAATACTTCAGCATACCAAGACATTTTGGACAATTGTATGCTTACAACTTTGTTGGAAGAGTTTGGGAAAGGCTCTTTTCTGTTCCAGCATGACTTTGACTATGCTGGTGTCCTCCGGAGTTTGTAGATCCAGCGTGATCACCAACTCTCTGCAGTACCCGTTGAGAGGTAGTGACAGAACATTTGCACAGTCCCTAGCAAATACAGTCCATAAAATAATTATTGGTTAAGGAGTCTGAAAAACGTTTCCCTTTAAATGACAGTTATTATATTTGAATGGAAAGAAGTATTTCCTCATTGGGAGACACAACATTTCACATAAACATCCACAGCTCTCCTGCTGTTCCGCTCCTGTAAGCTAAGAAGAAGCAATACCAACAATGCAAGTTCTAACATGTTGAGCATTGGTATGTGCATTGTGTGGACCTTTTGTTTGGAGTGCACATTTTCTCTGCTATTGCAGGAGATATATTAAAATACTTTAGGGAATATTTTTGGTATTGATTACATGTGGGGGATTACGATCCGGCACTTCCCCCGTGGCACTCCTGACCCGCCGCACTGTTCCGCATTCTGGCTGCTTGCCGGCTTGTCTGAAGCTGTGGCGTCCTGATGCCAATCCGAACCCACAACTCCTTGTTCTGCACTTTGAATGGCTCAGTCGCAGAATCGAGAGCCAGCCGCAGGTGATGACTTCAGTGGCTGGAGACCTTAAAGAGGCTCTGTCACCAGATTATAAGTGCCTTATCTCCAACATAATGTGATCGGCGCTGTAATGTAGATAACAGTGGGTTTTATTTTGAAAAATGATAATTTTTGAGCAAGTTATGAGCAATTTTCGATTTATGCTAATTAGTTTCTTAAGACAACTGGGCGTGTTTTTACTTTTTACCAACTGGGCGTTGTACAGAGAAGTGTATGACGCTGACCAATCAACTTCATACACTTCTCATTGTTCCAGCCCATTGTTAGTGTGATTGTGCAGTGAAAGAAGAAGGGCTGGAACAATGAAAAGTGTATGACGCTGATTGGTCACTGATTGGTCAGCGTCATACACTCCCCTGTACAACGCCCAGTTGGTAAAAAGTAAAAACACGCCCAGTTGTCTATTAAGAAACTAATTAGCATAAATCAAAAATTGCTCATAACTTGCTAAAAAATTATCGTTTTTCAAAATAAAAACCACTTATCTACATTACAGCACCGATCACATTATGTAGGAGACAGGGCACTTATAATCTGGTGACAGAGCCTCTTTAAAGGGGAGCTGCTCCTGTAATCTCTTGCTTCATTCTCAGCGCTGGTGGTTAGTTTAATTGCATTTTCCTGATGTTTTCCTTTTTGATTCCATTTGTTTGACCCTGCTTTGTCTTGACTCTGCTTGATCCGCTTATCTGTGTAATGACCTCTGACCTGACCCTGACTTTGCCTCTTGATTCCCTTCATAATGCCTGCCTGTTACTGACCCGGGTTCGTTTGACCACAGTATTGATTAAATCTGCGATATGTAGCCTGACCGTTTATTGGGGACAGTGACCTGGGAATCCTAATGGCAAAGTCCATACCTCCTTAAGGGTGAAGAACCTTAGACTCCACACCCCGGGTTAGCCAACGCTAACTTAATAACTATCTCTGTCATTAATATTCCTTGCCTGCTGCCAAACTACTCTTTGCGCTTGTGCACAGCCTCATTTCTGACAAGTTTCTCAGTGTCGCTCAAGTCTGTTCCTACTATGCTGAGCTACTCTGCATCACTGCTTTTGAGCCGTCACCTGGCATTCAAGTACGCTCCTGGGCTTATAGTTGAGTATGGAACATTACATCATAATTTACCAAAATAAAGTTTTCTTCTGTTTTATGTCTTGAAATTAACATTTTAAAGGGGCTTTCCCATCTTGAACATTTATGACATATCCACATATCCAATGTCCGATAGATGCAGGTCCTACTGGGAGCCGCACCTATCTATAGAACCGGTCCCATGACTCCCGTCCTGCCTTGACCCGCTCCCGCTGCTTTTCGGCCACTGTCTTTTGCGCACAGCGAGCTACACTGTTTCATAGCAAGAGAGTCTTGAAAACAGCGTAGCTCGCCGTGCAATGCTTTTTCTGTAATTCCCATTCACTTTTGTAGTTACGGAAAGAGCGTAGCTAAGAGAGCTCGGCTGTTTCTGTACTCCTGACCACCTTGTCAGACAGTGGTCGGAGAGCAGCAGGAGTGGGACAAGGTAGGATGGGGGCAAGGGAGCCCCATTCTAGTGATAAGTGTGGATCCTAGAGCTGGGACCTGCATCTATCGGACATTTATGGCATATCCTGTGGATATGCCATAAATGTCCAAGATGGGAAAACCCCTTTAAGCCAGAAACATGTATATTAACACTTTATTCACTGAGTTGTTTACATGACAAAAAGTATGGCAGTCTTTAGGCGTAGTTTGGCACTACGTGAGCATTATATGGCAGTCCATGAGAAATGTTTGGAAGGATGTGGACTCAGTTTAACAATATTTGTGTCACGTAGGGTTCGTGGAGCAACAGGGCCGTACCGCCTTGGCGGTATGGCAGCTGGCCAACAGGGCGCAGGTCATAGTCTATAGTTCATATGGGGTACCTGTGGCAGCTCGGACATTAGCAAGGCAGGCTTGGCTGGGACTAGGCAGCAGGTAGACGTCAGGCATGGAGCAGCAGGAAAGGCGTGGTATACAGCACAGCACGGCTACAGCTCAGCACGGCACTAGATCAGGATACAGGAACAGGGAAAATTGGGAGCAGGAAACACTAGGGGACCATTTGCAAGACAAACTTAGGATACGACAACAACGCTCAGGCATGGGAGGATGGGGCTGGGACCTTCTTATTGCCCAGGGTGGTCTGGTAGCAATCAGCTCAATCTCCCAAATGCGTGCGCTTAGGCTTCTTAAGTCTGGACTGAGCTCGCGAGCTCACCCTGGTGGTCACTGTAGAACAGAACGGCCGTATGTGCAAACATCTCTGGAGAGAAGGGTGTCGACTGGATGGGAGGAGTTCGTGAACCACGACGTTACAATTTGGTCACTGTTTGTATCTATGTGGGAATGTGTAGCACTTTTGACACAATTTGGAAAAATATGGCACTACGTAGGCAAAGTATGGCACTATGCGGTTACTGTTTGGCTTTGTGTGAGCACTTTATCACAGTCTCCAGGCAAAGCCTTATACATCTGAGCAATGTATACTGAATTAACAAAATGAGTATTTTACGGCACTGTCTAAGCAATTTATGCATTAATCATCCGGACATTGTATGACACATTTTGTCCTTGGACTGTATATTTATTTGTTTATATAGGTGTTAGTAGGACATTTTCGCACTTTTACTTAATCCTAGTTTCTCCTCTCTTTACTTTTGAGTATATACAATTGTGCACATCAGCCGCAGAGTGGACCCGCTGTGTGGCGCGCATTGTGGATCTGAAGGTCATGCATGTCCCTGACTCACACGCAGCTGGATGCTGTATACAACGGTCGGGTCCCTTTAGTTTCACTTCTGTTTGTTGTGTGTACGTACGAATACCCAGGAGCTCATTCAGACCGCTGAGGGACCTTGTGCAAGATTAGTATATGGGCCCCTTGCTCTCCAAAATATCATTATAAATCACAAACTTATGGCTCTCTAGCAATCCATCAGTAATTGTTAGCAATAAAATTCATCACCTCAAGCATTTACATGCACTCTAACAGACAGAAGACGGCTGCTTTAAGGTGACAGTTGGCCACTGGGCCCCTGTGCATACATACATACATACGTGTGTGTGTGTGTGTGTGTGTGTGTGTGTGTGTGTGTGTGTGTGTGTGTGTGTGTGTGTGTAAATGTATTTTACTGAGTTTATTTGTGTAGATGCATTTTTATGTATTTATGTTGTTTATATGTGTGAGTGTGTGTGTGTATGTGTACGCTCCGTTGCCACTGCCAAAGGGGGTCCCAGTCCGGGTTTTGTTATGGGGCCCAATGGTCACTTATGATCTTGGCAGATGGGGTTAAATACATTTCTCTGCCATTGTTAATCATATGTCCCTAGCAATACATTTGGTGGTATTATTTAGTCACTGTAAGGTGGTGTCGTCATTCACTTTCTGTAGGCAGAAATATTTAGTCACCGTGTGCCGGTATTATTTAGTTGTTACATGGTTTTCAAATTACATCATGGAACTAAACATAGTTGTGCGTAGTGAACTATCCATCATTTTAACTGGTTGCCGACAGGACTAGAATGTTCATCCTGAAGGGTGGGTACTTCGCGCATTAGGATGGGCATTCTCGTCGTGTGTAACGGCGGAGAGATGAGAAACATCTTCTCTCTGACGTTAACCCCTTGAATGCCACGATAAAAGCTGATTGCGGCGTTCAAGGAGGGGGGACTGCCCATTGATCGCGTCACAGAAAATCCCTGTGACATGATCAAAGCCCATAACTTGTATGGCCAGACAGCCCAGGGTCCATTGAAGGACCCCAGGGCTGTCTGAACATATTTCCTGTTGTTTGGGCATACTGAGGTCTGCCCTAACAACGTCCTGTGTACAATCAGTACACCGGCTAATGTACTGTAATATAGATACACTACCGTTCAAAAGTTTGGGGTCACCCAGACAATTTTGTGTTTTCCATGAAAACTCACACTTATTTTTATCAAATGAGTTGCAAAATGACTAGAAAATCTAGTCAAGACATTGACAAGGTTAGAAATAATGATTTTTATTTGAAATAATAATTTTCCCCTTCAAACTTTGCTTTCGTCAAAGAATGCTCCATTTGCAGTAATTACAGCATTGCAGACCTTTGGCATTCTAGCTGTTAATTTGCTGAGGTAATCGGGAGAAATTTCACCCCATGCTTCCAGAAGCCCCTCCCACAAGTTGGATTGGCTTGATGGGCACTTCTTGCGTACCATACGGTCAAGCTGCTCCCACAACAGCTCTATGGGGTTGAGATCTGGTGACTGCGCTGGCCACTCCATTACAGATAGAATACCAGCTGCCTGCTTCTTCCCTAAATAGTTCTTGCATAATTTGGAGGTGTGCTTTGGGTCATTGTCCTGTTGTAGGATGAAATTGGCTCCAATCAAGCGCTGTCCACAGGGTATGGGATGGCGTTGCAAAATGGAGTGATAGCCTTCCTTATTCAAAATCCCTTTTACCTTGTACAAATCTCCTACTTTACCAGCACCAAAGCAACCCCAGACCATCACATTACCTCCACCATGCTTGACAGATGGCGTCAGGCACTCCTCCAGCATCTTTTCAGTTGTTCTGCGTCTCACAAATGTTCTTCTGTGTGCTCCAAACACATCAAACTTCGATTCGTCTGTCCATAACACTTTTTTTTCCAATCTTCCTCTGTCCAATGTCTGTGTGCTTTTGCCCATATTAATCTTTTCCTTTTATTAGCCAGTCTCAGGTATGGCTTTTTCTTTGCCACTCTGCCCTGAAGGCCAGCATCCCAGAGTCGCCTCGAAACTGTAGACGTTGACACTGGCGTTTTGCGGGTACTATTTAATGAAGCTGCCAGTTGAAGGCCTGTGAGGCGTCTTTTTCTCAAACTAGAGACTCTAATGTACTTGTCTTGATGCTCAGTTGTGCAGCGGGGCCTCCCACTTCTCTTTCTACTCTGGTTAGAGCCTGTTTGTGCTGTCCTCTGAAGGGAGTAGTACACACCCTTGTAGGAAATCTTCAGTTTCTTGGCAATTTCTCGCATGGAATAGCCTTCATTTCTAAGAACAAGAATAGACTGTCGAGTTTCACATGAAAGCTCTCTTTTTCTAGCCATTTTGAGAGTTTAATCGAACCCACAAATGTAATGCTCCAGATTCTCAATTAGCTCAAAGGAAGGTCAGTTTTATAGCTCCTCTAAACAGCAAAACGGTTTACAGCGGCGCTAACATAATTGCACAAGGGTTTTCAAGTGTTTTCTAATCATCCATTCGCCTTCTAACACAGTTAGCAAACACAGTGTACCATTAGAACACTGGAGTGATGGTTGCTTGAAATGGGCCTCTATACACCTATGTAGATATTGCATTAAAAACCAGCCGTTTGCAGCTAGAATAGTCATTTAGCACATTAACAATGTATAGAGTGTATTTCTGATTAATTTAATGTTATCTTCATTGAAAAAAACTGTGCTTTTCTTTCAAAAATAAGGAAATTTCTAAGTGACCCTAAACTTTTGAACGGTAGTGTATATTCCAGTACATTTCAGATAAAAACAAAATCAAAATGAAAAATCCCTTTATGGGATTAAAAAAAAAGTTCAATTAATGTAAAAAAAATTCATGTTAAATAAAGTAAAAAAATACACTTTTTACAATAAATAAACTTTTTAAAATATAAGTCCCAAAACATGAAATAATATAGATATATTTGGTATCGCCACGACCGTAACAACCTAAATAACAAATGTATAACATTATTTATGATGATCGGTGTATGGTGTGTAAAAAAATAAAATAAATTAAAACTGCAGCAGAACTGATTTTTTTTTTTTCCCTGCATTTTCGCCAAAATAAAAATATATAATTAAACGATAATGTATTTGTACCAAAAAATGGTACCTACATTAATTACAACTCGTCCTGCAATAAAGAAATTCTCATACAACTACGTCGTACAAAAAATAAAAAAAGTTATGAGTGTCGGGATGCAAAGAGGGAAATATAAAAAAATTGTTCTGTCCTCAAGGCCAAAATTGGCCGTGTCCTTAAGGCATTAAATGGACTTATCTGTGCAACTATCTTTTGCTCTTATTTTGTGCAGCATAATGTCATTAAAAGGGTTGTCCAGTCCCTTGATGGCCTATCCTCCATAGCTGATGAGTCAGGGTCTGACTCGGGACCCCCGTCGATCAGCTGTTTTGAAGGGGGTTCAGCGCTGCTTCCCATTCATTTCTACTTACTCACTGTGAATTGTCAACACTGATGTAGCGGCGATTCACAGGTATTGCAGCCTTTTTTCCCATTGAAGTGAATGGGAGAAAAGACTGCAATACCTGTGAATTGCCGCTACATCCGTGTCGACGATTCACAGTGAGAAAGAAGAAATGAAGGGGAAGCAGCACTCGTACGAGTGCTTCAAAACAGCTGATCGGCGGGGGTCCCGGGAGTCAGAGCCCGACCCATCAGCTATTGATTTTTAGGAAACCGGATAACCCCTTTAAGGGTGTATTCACACAGTGCTGTTTAGCCACATTTTGTTGCAGCGTGGCCGAAAATCATACCAAAAGGCGCATGTGTTTTTATAGTGATTAGCCACAATTCTCAAATCGCAGTAAAAACTTGTGTGGTTTTTAGCAGAGCAGCAAAACCGCACTGTACCCTTAGGGCTTAAATGAGGGCAATCTATTTCTTTATTTCACTAATATATTTGAATAAATTCAGCAAATGTAAACCCTCACTTCATGAAAGCTTCTGAGCATAAAACAATGTTTTCTATATTGGGTTGTCCAAATATTCCAGAATTCCAGGTAAAAGAGCCTGTATATAGCTATATAAACAACTTACAAACATATACAACTTATAAACAACATGAGTTACTTTTTCTGTATGTGAACATACATGTATATTTGGATGGAAATTAATTTAGTCTCTGCACGCCGATTTATGTGAGTCCTAAGTTTGTGAGGGGAAAATGGAGACGGGTATGTTTGTTTTACCTTCTTATTGAAATAAATGAATACGCTGACAGACCATAGGAGTATACTGCAGCCAATATCCAGTCTGATATTCAGGGAAAAATGGAAAACAAAAGGTTCTTACTTTTCCTGAAACTGAGAGAATATAATTCCACTGTGCAAAACTGATATTCAATGTGACATTCTGTAAAGTAAAGACAGTTTCCTCTGCTGTATTAATGTTCACAAGGTCAGTAAAACTGGAACAGTACACACACACACACACACACACACACACACACAGCACTGTATTTGCTATGTATTTGAGCTGTTTATGACACGATTTGTCTGAGCACTGTGTGGCACTATCTGGACACTATGGGAAATGTATGTACTGTATGTCGAGGCAACGTATGCAGTTTTATCTGGTCACAATGTGCCACTATTTGGGCATTGGATGGTAATATTTATCTGGCAATGTTCGGCACACTATGTGCTTTTTTTGTTTTGTTAACTAGGCAGCATTTATCTGGGCCGATATGACACTATTTCTAGCAATATTTACATGACCAAAAATCAAAGTTTATCCAAGTGCTGTACTGCAGGCGCAGCTTATCTATGCTACTTACTGTAATAGGGGTCATGTAACATAATCAAATGACCTCACCTTCCCCAGATCTGCAATCACATCTGACCATGCAATGCTGTTAGGGAAGACTACTATGCCATGCTCTGTAACATAGACAGGCTCGTTGCACAAACCCGAAATAGAACGGCTTGCATGGGTGTTCTGAAAGGACGTCCAGATCAGTGGCCAACAAGACCAGCAGTGTAAATAAATATTGCATGAGTGTGCATATACACTTCTATCACGCTAGTTTAGACTAAAACCTTTTACCATAAATAACCAGACAAACTGCCACTGAACTTTTAAACGTGGGTTGACACGGAAGGTCGGCCACAGCTTTATTTATTTAATATATTCAAAATATACAACTGTAAACCATTATTAATGTACCCGTATGCCAGCCCGCCTAAGGCAGAGCATGTAGGTCGTACTTTTCACAAATGCCACCTGCTGTGACATGAAAATAAAACAATGACAACCAAAAAAGGCCATCAAACAACATATCGGACTCCAACATTGGAGTGTCATGAACAAACATCAAAAACCAAATCGTATGCGGTCTCCCTTCTTAGTATCATCAATCGTTTAGCCTTCTGTCTTTTTTTTTTTTTGTTTGTTTTTTTTTATAAACTTTTCTTTTCCTTTTGTGTTTTTACCATTTTTTTTTTTTTTTTTTTTAATTTTTTTTTATAAGCGTAAAAATTGGGAGGGAGGGTGGGAAAACCAGGTAAGTGTACACACTATTCTTTGGCAGTACAAATCCCTGAGTGGTAACAGCCAAAAGAGGAAGATGTCCTCCACATCTGCCCTTATAAACCATAGCCTGGGAGGGTGTGTAAGCTGCCCTATAACTCCCCCAAAAACGCCCCTTATGGGCGGGTGCCCCGCTGCTATAGGCTCCTTTATAATAAACAACCTATGTAACGAAACCCACCTAGCTTCCGTAGCCAACATTAACCCCTTTATTGCTACCCAGTCCTGGGCACAACGGCCAATAAGCCTGAGTGCCTTCAAAGAAACTGGGGCAAGTTCTTGTCTGTGCTGTGGTAATGGTTACTTCTGATTACTATGTGAATATATTGTAGATAGGAATATAAAAGAGTGTAAATCCATTTCTGCAAGCAGAGCACAAGGATTGTGGTGCAGGGTGCTAAATACCATGTTCCATGTAGTGTTGGTATAATCATTTTCTACTAAATATATATAAAGTTCTTTACTGCAGTACCCTCCCATGTGGATTCTCTGAAATCCAGGATCTTAAATCTGTAATCCTTAAAATTTTGGACAATCTAAATTTTCAATAACCGGAGAATGTTTCTCAGATTTTTTTTTTATTATACTGCGAATGTTTCCATACTGAAACTATTGTGATGGATCTCCTGTACTAAATAAAATAAGTCACAATATAAATACACATTTTATTCCAGTACATAATATTATATTGGTTATTATTGGGGCTATCTTTTTATTAATAACTACTGTTTGTTTTTGTTTTTTTTTAGTAAGTCCCAGCATTTAATGCAGTTGGTGTGAGATTCAATAACTAAAGTTAAAGATACTCTCAGGCTGAAATGCTGACCTCCTTTCTCAGGGACCCTCGAGTGAATTAGACATCAGCCAATTTATTCTAAGCCTACAGTTGACTGACTCAAAGGGTACAGGTCCAGTTTGGCTGTAACACAAGGTTTGGCAGGTTGTTTTGGGGCCTATAAGATCAGACATGTGGTTAAATGGGCATTCAAATCTATTAATGTTCTGGTATATCAGTAGGATATACCATAATATTACAATTGACGGTGGTCTGACCCCCCCCCCCCTGCAGATCCCAAGAACAAAGGTCAGAGAATTTAAAGTGAACGGGCTGTGTTGTAGTTACCTGTACAGCGGATGGGCAGGAGCACCACTGTGCAGGGGAATACTGTGGTTGAGCATTGCTGCTCCTTCGTTCTGAGGATCAGTGGTGGTGTTGGCAGTTAGACCACCATTGATCAGTAAGTAATGGCATATCCTACTGATTGTGAGAGAAACCCTTTAACCCCTTATCGCCCTGCGCAGTATATAAAAGTTGCGGAGAAGAAGTTGTAAACGTGACCCATCGTACATGTTCAGAGCAGTGATGGTGCAGTCTTGGGAGCTTTATTAAACTTGAAGGGTAACTAAAAATTCAACAAACTTCTGACATGTCATGGTGACATGTCTGAAGTTTTGATTGGTGGGGGTCTGAGCACTGAGACCCCCACCAATCGCTAAAACGTAGCGGCAGAAGTGCTCCTGTGAGCGCTCAGCCGCTTCGTTTCTGTTTTGGCTTTTTCCGGAAAGCCGATGTATAGGAGTATGGGATCATAGACTTTCTATTGAGCCCGTACTTCGATACATTGATTTCCGGAAAAAGCAGAACAGAAACTAAGGTGATGAGCGCTCACACAAACACTTTTGCCGCTTTGTTTTAGCGATTGGTGGGAGTCTCAGCACTCGGACCCCCACCAATCAAAAGTTCTTACGTCATTATGACATGTCAGAAGTTTGTTGATCGTTTAGTTACCCTTTAATTTTACATTTCTTTTCTGTCTCACTAGTGGAATTGAAGTTGCAATCTCTTGATCGCTTACATAATGCTTGGTGATTCTTTGTATTCCAAAGCATTATTACAGCTTTAGTGTGTATTTACATGAGTCATTTTTTGTTGCGCTTTTTGTAATTGCGACATTTAAAAAAAAACAAAAAACACTGTTTTACCTATGGCAAACCTGGAGGCCTTTTTTAGATTCTAGGTGCCATTGTAAACCATCGGCACACACAATCTCCTTCCTCTGTCAAACACCTTAGATGCCACAGCCATCACTATTGATTGTGGCATACAAGGGGTTAAACCGCCAAGATCAGAGGTTTCAATGTTCCCTGCTGTAACAGCAGGAGCCCCGCTGTCAATCATAGCCGGGCTTCCCAGTGATTGTGGGGGCAGTTTTTGTGCCTGCACGATCTCCAGGACGCACTATTAGGTCCTAATGCAGTTAGATGACTGCAATTAGGACTTAAAAGTATGTCATTTTGAGGGAAGGGGTTAATACAGATCCCTATTTCAGCCTCCATTGCCTTATATGAGGGAAACATGGCACTGTAATAGAAAATTTGTCCTATTCGTTATATTTATGGGACGATTATCACAGGATAAGATAAAAAAAAAAAAAACAGCAATGAGATGCTCAGTATCTTTCCTGGGATGTATGTTTCAGTCAGTTATTGAATTCTGTTACCACTCGGCCAAATGTATTAGGATACAGTACCGGGGTCAGCAACTTTCGGCAGTCCAGCTGTTAAACTAGAAGTCCCAGCTTGCCCTGACAGCCTTTGGCTGGAAAAAGAAACCCTTTTGACTTTCAGGGCATGTTGGGAGTTGTAGTTTCTCAACAGCTGGAGTGCCGAAGGTTGCTGACCCCTGATATAGTAGGACACAGGAAATTCTGTCATGTGACCAAAGTTTAAATGTATTTTCTCCTATATGTTTTGTTTTCCAAAATAAAATAAATTTTACTTGGGTAAATTGAATAATAATGCAAAACTATGAATGAAACATCACTGCAACTAGCAATTGGTGGTCACCTAACCCGGCTTCACTATGAACATCACGTCGATGCACTCAGAGGGACAACAAGATTTGTGGGGATACACAAGACCCCACTATTAAGTACATTGAATAGTTTCTTATTTTGCAATTCTGGTGTCAAATGGTAAGGTTTTTAAATCCCAGATAAACTCTTTAAAGGTGTTATTCACTTTGGGCAATCCTTTTTATTATAACGGTTCCCCGACAATAGGCTGATCACAGAGAGTCCTGCGATCAGCTCTAATATGCAGAGGAACCATTTAGCAAGTGTTGGATTCTCCTACAGTGCCACTACAGGGAACTTGAAGCATTACATGGTGCCTATTGAAAAAAAATGGGCTGTCCATGTAATGCATGGAGAGACTGGGTCCTCCAGAGAGTAATTTATCTGCTCTCCACTCCAGCTCAGTGATGGAGATTCTGAATGAGGGTCTCCCTTCTACTAACTCTAAAGCAATCTCTTTACTTCTTCCTGAATAATGATAATGATCCCTTGTGAGCTATAACGTGCAGAGGTGCAAAAGTCTTGTTATGGTGCGATGAAACATTAGTTTGATGTTGAATTTCCTTTTATACGTACATTGCTAGAGAAAGCCAAAGAAAACACGTGGAAAGGATTGTCTCGCGTCACCTTCAGGTCCTGGCAGATTAGCATTCGTAATTCTATAACTAGATTATTTTAAACAATAAAGAGGAAAATAAAAGCAATCATCTGGCGGATATTAAGCCGCTTTGAACAGTGCGGCTGTTTTCCCGGTGTAGGTCTCCTAAAATCACTTGTACTTAAGCTCAGCTGTTATTGGATAAGAGGATCTTTGTCTTGGAGGGGAAGCAAAACAAGGGATGTGTATGACAGCATGTTACATGGGATAATATTGACAGATACATGGCTGGAGTATTTACACAGGTTGACCTGACTACAAGTTTATAGAAGAAATGAGAACATTCTGAAATGTTTGTCTTGGTCCTGTTTGCCCGGTTATCATCGGCATGCTGAATTTTCTAGAATTTATTGTTCTTCAATACAAAGCTCATTTTGAGGGCACCAGGAGGACATTGCTTCTCAGTGTCAGCTCTTCCTTCTCACCGCGTCTTCCCTGCCTCGCCTTATTCCACACTTGGCACAGTCATGTTAAAGAGTTTTTCCGCTTTGTGTATAAAGCTTATTCATTTTATAATAAATAGTTATGGAACTTTCTAATATACTTCTTTTCAATTCCTCACCAAGGCGGAACACCTGTCCTGATAATGGGCTTCGTCAGTAGGAATGGGAATAATGTACTTTCCATTCATTAACATCAAGCAAACTATGAGAAATTGGTCATGTGCCCAGCTTTAAAGGGGTTGTCTCATCAGAGACAACCTCTATCAGAATGCCACCCCTACGGGATCAGCTGGTCACTTTAGGTCCCGCTTGTGGCACCCTCAGCAAACAGCTGATTTTGTTGGGGAAAGCCGTGGCCAGACGGACGCTGCAGGGAAAATGTAGTATTAGATGGGGCAATTTCAGTTGAATGGCAGTCCTTGTAATACAAGGAGGGCTCGAGTCCACCAGAACGGAAGTCACTCATTCAGAATGGCTCTCCATTCTGGCTTATAGAGTGGGTCCCGAGTGGGGGACCCACCTCTATGATGTCAATCTGCCATAATAGGGCATATGGACAGGGGTCGTCTTCATGAGACAACCCCTTTAAGAGACCATCGGACAATCAGAAGAAAATCAGAACATATTTTTATTCTTCTTAATGAATGTTGTGCATAAAAGAGAGATGTACTTTAGTAAATTTATTTTATGGACCTTTGGATGAACACACATGTCTGTTCATCACTGAGCTAAGCCAAATGTCTGTTCATCACTGAGCTAAGCCAAACTTCAGATATCTAATAAAGTCTTCCTAACTAAATTAAATGGATGCATAAAAGCTTAAACTGCAGTGACAACAAGGCCATATATACTGGGAAAATCCAAAATATTTCCAGTGAGATTCTAGATGATCTAAAAGCCCTGCAAAAACACATCATTGTGAAAACTTGATCTGACTACAGCATGCCTTGGAAAATGTCAGAATAGTGTAACATTAAAGTTCATACACATAAATATGTCTATGAACATCATGATCTATACAGTGGTCTGCAATATTCTGAAACAAAACCAAATGTCCTAAAGCTACTTAGTCAACCTGAAAAAACAACAATAATGTTCACCTTGGCCTCACTTGTGGGTGGCCACATCAGAAAAAGTCCATGTAGATGGTCTCTTGGGCCCAGTATCTACATCATTTCCATCTTGAGTGAAGCTTGATACTTTCCCTCATACCTGAATATTTTCCTGTTGATTTTATTTTTGGCCCACACATACCGTGACATTGAATCATCAGTTCAGTTGTTATATTGGATTGTGGAAGGATATTTTATACCGTGGTGGAAAATTATAGTTCCTGAATCACATATGATCTCATATTTGATCTCATCTAAGCATAAATGTGATCCCTTATTCTGAAAAGGCCAATGATTGTTTTCTTGCGCCTTCCTCCACCGGTCGGTAGTTGTCAACGGCAACTTTAAAGTGTAACCGTGTTCTTTCTCTTACAGATGGTTGGACGACATTTATATTCTGGCAGCGTTGACCGGACTGCAAAATGCTGGTTGTCCGACACTGGTGAATGTGCCCGAACATACAAATCTCATAAGCACAGCATTAGCACTTTGAAATACCATGATGGAATATGTAAGTTATCCTCATAATCATATCTGCCTTTTATTTTTAAGGCTATGTTCACATTTGCGTTCTGTTCCATCTAATCCCTGAGGAAGCCACTTTGTGGCGATACGCGTGGGGCCTTCAGTCCCCTTCTCCCCTCCTGGTTCAGGACGATCACATGCTGGTTTGATGCAACATTTGTTATAGATGCTCACATACTAGGGACGTACATTGAGGGGTCTAGGTATATAAGCGGGGATCTTTATTGTGTGGCTCTTATCAGGGTGGCTCCCCCCATAGATTTGTTGTTTAGCATTTTCATGCCATTTTTAAATGTTTTTAACTATTCATGTGGTGTATTTATCTTAATTAAAAATATATGTTTGCTATATATACTGTGTGTGTGTGTGTGTGTGTATGTATATATATATATATATATATATATATATATACACACACTACCGTTCAAAAGTTTGGGGTCACCCAGGAAATTCTGTGTTTTCCATGAAAACTCACACTTATATTTATCAAATTAGTTGCAAAATGACTAGAATATATAGTCAAGACATTGACAAGGTTAGAAATAATGATTTTTATTTGAAATAATAATTTTCTCCTTCAAACTTTGCTTTCGTCAAAGAATGCTCCATTTGCAGCAATTCCAGCATTGCAGACCTTTGGCATTCTAGCTGTTAATTTGCTGAGGTAATCGGGAGAAATTTCACCCCATGCTTCCAGAAGCCCCTCCCACAAGTTGGATTGGCTTGATGGGCACTTCTTGCGTACCATACGGTCAAGCTGCTCGCACAACAGCTCTATGGGGTTGAGATCTGGTGACTGCGCTGGCCACTCCATTACAGATAGAATACCAGCTGCCTGCTTCTTCCATAAATAGTTCTTGCATAATTTGGAGGTGTGCTTTGGGTCATTGTCCTGTTGTAGGATGAAATTGGCTCCAATCAAGCGCTGTCCACAGGGTATGGCATGGCGTTGCAAAATGGAGTGATAGCCTTCCTTATTCAAAATCCCTTTTACCTTGTACAAATCTCCCACTTTACCAGCACCAAAGCAACCCCAGACCATCACATTACCTCCACCATGCTTGACAGATGGCGTCAGGCACTCTTCCAGCATCTTTTCAGTTGTTCTGCGTCTCACAAATGTTCTTCTGTGTGCTCCAAACACATCAAACTTCGATTCGTCTGTCCATAACACTTTTTTCCAATCTTCCTCTGTCCAATGTCTGTGTGCTTTTGCCCATATTAATATTTTCCTTTTATTAGCCAGTCTCAGATATGGCTTTTTCTTTGCCACTCTGCCTTGAAGGCCAGCATCCCGGAGTCGCCTCTTCACTGTAGACGTTGACTCTGGTGTTTTGCGGGTACTATTTAATGAAACTGCCAGTTGAGGACCTGTGAGGCGTCTATTTCTCAAACTAGAGACTCTAATGTACTTGTCTTATTGCTCAGTTGTGCAGCGGGGCCTCCCACTTCTCTTTCTACTCTGGTTCGAGCCTGTGTGTGCTGTCCTCTGAAGGGAGTAGTACACACCCTTGTAGGAAATCTTCAGTTTCTTGGCAATTTCTCGCATGGAATAGCCTTCATTTCTAAGAACAAGAATAGACTGTCGAGTTTCACATGAAAGCTCTCTTTTTCTAGCCATTTTGAGAGTTTAATCGAACCAACAAATGTAATGCTCCAGATTCTCAACTAGCTCAAAGGAAGGTCAGTTTTATAGCTCCTCTAAACAGCAAAACTGTTTACAGCGGTGCTAACATAATTGCACAAGGGTTTTCAAGTGTTTTCTAATCATCCATTAGCCTTCTAACACAGTTAGCAAACACAATGTACCATTAGAACACTGGAGTGATGGTTGCTGGAAATGGGCCTCTATACACCTATGTAGATATTGCATTAAAAACCAGACGTTTGCAGCTAGAATAGTCATTTAGCACATTAACAATGTATAGAGTGTATTTCTGATTAATTTAATGTTATCTTCATTGAAAAAAACTGTGCTTTTCTTGCAAAAATAAGGAAATTTCTAAGTGACCCTAAACTTTTGAACGGTAGTGTATATGTCTGTCATTCTATGATATTTTCTTGCCCTACATACATACCCGCTTGTGTTTATTGTTTCACACATTTGCGTTCCGTTTGGAGGCTCAGTTAAGGTTTCTGTAAATTTTGACAGAAGGAATAGATCAGCATGCAGCACTATTATTACCATCAAAATATCAAGCGGGCCTGTTGGGCACCATTTGGATCCATCGTATGATGCACCTGGCACACTACTATGGCATCCGTTATCAACAGAAGCCATAGCGCAGATGTGAACGGAGCCTAACAATGGACACAAAAGCGAAGGTATATAATGTGTGGGTTAGCATAGAGTCATCAATAGCTGACCGCATCCCGGCAGTTGGGCCCCGAGCGATCAGCTATTGATGGCCTATCCTTTGAATATGTGGGGTTCGTGACTGCCTCCATTTTTGTTCTTGCACTCCTCCCATTCTGCCATGGGTGATTTTAATTAGTTTAATGCTGGTTCCTACCATCCCCAGGTATATATGTAGGCTTAGTCCCAGTTCTGGGTGTATGTGCAGCGTAGGTTCCCACCTTACAGAGGTCGCCTTGTCGTGGCAGGTGGGCAAACACTTTTTGATCAAAATGTGCGCGAAGAACCTCCCTATTATAAGTAGATTTAGCAGTAATGCATATTTATTTATATTTAGTGGCATTAGTGTTCGCAGTGTGCTGTCGCCATTTCTTTTTCTGCTATCCTTAGAATAGGCCATCAATTTTTACTGGCTGGAGAACCCCTTTTACAATGTGCCATGTCTCTGTTGCTGGAATGCTATTGCACATTCTCTACATTAGACATGGTAACAATTTGCATAATAGTCCCATAACACTGCACTGTATCACCACAGCATGTCCTCTCTTTCCATCTCTAACTAGCCCTCTACTGAGTAGTTATGAGAAATTTGGTATTTTATCCTCAATACTTAATCCTTTAAGGACGCAGCCTAGTTTGGGCCTTAAAGAGGCTCTGTCACCAGATTTTGCAGCCCCTATCTGCTATTGCAGCAGATCGGCGCTGCAATGTAGATTACAGTAACGTTTTTATTTTTAAAAAACGAGCATTTTTGGCCAAGTTATGACCATTTTCGTATTTATGCAAATGAGGCTTGCAAAAGTACAACTGGGCGTGTTGAAAAGTAAAAGTACAACTGGGCGTGTATTATGTGCGGACATCGGGGCGTGTTTACCACTTTTACTAGCTGGGCGTTGTGTATAGAAGTATCATCCACTTCTCTTCACAACGCCCAGCTTCTGGCAGTGCAGACACAGCCGTGTTCTCCAGAGATCACGCTGTGACGTCACTCACAGGTCCTGCATCGTGTCAGACGAGCGAGGACACATCGACACCAGAGGCTACAGATGATTCTGCAGCAGCATCGGCGTTAGCAGGTAAGTCGATGTAGCTACTTACCTGCAAACGCTGATGCTGCTGCAGAATCAACTGTAGCCTCTGGTGCCGACACGATGCAGGACCTGTGAGTGACGTCACAGTGCTGCACTGCCAGAAGCTGGGCGTTGTGAAGAGAAGTGGATGATACTTCTATACACAACGCCCAGCTAGTAAAAGTAGTAAACACGCCCCGATGTACGCACATAATACACGCCCAGTTGTACTTTTACTTTTCAACACGCCCAGTTGTACTTTTCCAAGCCTCATTTGCATAAATACGAAAATGGTCAT
Source organism: Rhinoderma darwinii (assembly GCF_050947455.1). NCBI lineage: Eukaryota > Metazoa > Chordata > Amphibia > Anura > Rhinodermatidae > Rhinoderma > Rhinoderma darwinii. Next base: position 300,885,505 of record NC_134691.1, on the reverse strand, counting down.
AACTTGGCCAAAAATGCTCGTTTTTTAAAAATAAAAACGTTACTGTAATCTACATTGCAGCGCCGATCTGCTGCAATAGGAGATAGGGGTTGCAAAATCTGGTGACAGAGCCTCTTTAAGGCTCAGAGCCCATTTTTCCAATCTGACATATTTCACTTTATGTGGTAATAACGTCGGAATGCTTAAACCTATCCAAGCGATTCTGAGTACGTTTTCTCGTGAGACATTGGGCTTTATGTTAGTGGTGAAATTTGGTCGATATATTCAGTGTTTATTTGTGAAAAATTGCAAAATTTAGAGAACATTTATAAAAAAATAGCATTTTTCAGAATTTAAATGCATCTGCTTGTAAAACAGATGGTTATACCACCTAAAATAGTTACTAGTTCACATTTCCCATGTGTCTACTTTAGATTGGCATTGTTTTTTGACCATTCTTTTATTTTTCTTGGACGTTACAAGGCTTAGAACATAAACAGCAATTTCTCATATTTTTAAGAAAAATTCAAGTCTTTTTTTTTAAGGTACCTGTTCGGCTAAAACCATTTTTAATAGATTGGCCCTACCCAAAAATGATAGAGTAAAGTGCCTCCAAGCCATGAGTTGGGATTCCAAACATGCAACAAAGGAATTAAGGTTTCGTTGATATAAACGTGATGGTTGTCTCGTCATGCGTACCCCCCAAATAGGGAATGTAATCCGAGGTCCATTTAAATGCATGCTTCGAAGACCATAGTGGCCTGGAGGGACCCTTGAGAATTAGGGCTTCTGATTTTTGTAGATTGATCTTGAAACCTGACAAGGCACCATAAATTGAGATATCCTGGAGGATTGGTTGTAAAGTAGAGGCAGGGTTAGATATGAACAGCAAAATATCATCTGCAAATGCTGATTATTTAATTTGAGAATCTCCAATTTGTATGCCTTGAAAACATGCTAGGGACTGGAGATGACGGAGAACGGGATCTAGGGACAAGTTAAAAAGTAACGGTGAGAGAGGGCATCCCTGACGCGTACCACTGAAAATGGAGATAGGAGGCGAGTTAAGCCCATTGATGGTAAGGGATGTGACCGAGCAGGCCTGTGAGCGTGAAAGGAATGTTAGAAAGCGGTCTCCAAAGTCCCGGGACTGCAACACCGCTGTGAGAAATGGCCATGATACAGAGTCAGACGCCTTTTCCGCGTCAAGTCCCAGCAGCATGGTCACTGGGGAGGAGGGGTCTAGGGCAGACACTGTGGCTGATACCTTTAGTGGAATGTCTTTTCCGCAAGAAACCTAACTGGGTTGGGGCAATGATCGGTCCAAGCATGGTTTGGAGACGGTCGGCCAAAATCTTTGTTAGGAGCTTATAGTCTTGTTTTAAAAGGGAAATCGGGCGATATGAGGAAAGGAGAGTTGGATCCCTATCAGGTTTGGGAAGCAATATGGTCCTGGACTCATGAAAGTTAGGCAGGTCGATCTCCCCACTAAATATGGCTTGTAAGGTCCTCGTCAATGTCGGTACAATATCTGGCAAAAGTTTGTAATATTCCACAGATAGGCCGTCGGGACCCGGCGTTTTATTATTGGGTAGGTTAGAGATTGCTAAAGCAACCTCCGCCTCAGTGATATCATTATTCCGCCTCCGTGATATCATTATTTGTTAACATGTTTTAATTGCACAGTGAATTCCGTAAAAACGGCGTGCAAAAATCCATGGAGGAATCGCTGTTTTTTTCATTTTCTACACCACAAATAATTTTTTTCCCGTTTCCTAGTACATTATATGGAAAAATAAATGGTGCTACGAAAAACTACAACTCGTCCCGCAAAAATCAAGCCCTCATAGGACTATATCGATGGAAAAATAAAGACGTTATGGCTTTTGGAAGATGGGGAGGAAAAAATGAAAATCTGAAAAAGGGCTGCGGCGGGAAGGGGTTAAAGGGGTTGTCTAGTATCGGAAAATTGTATAACTTTTAATTATACAATAAATTTTCTAATATATTTTCTGTATTAATTCTTCACTGTTTTCAGGATCTCTGCTTGTTGATATTCAGGAAGAACATTCATTGTTTATCCAGTGGATAAAACTCAGTCCGTAGTCATGTGATGGACACACAGGTGCACGACTCGTTACAGTATGTGTATCAGAGCTGTGTCTTGTAACGAGCCGTGCACCTGTGTGTCCATCACATGACCATGGGCTGAGTTTTATCCACTAGAAGTAAACAATGAATGTTCCTACTGGATATCAACAAGCAGAGATCCTGAATGATATGAGGAATTAATACATAAAGTAAATTGGACAATTGAAGAATTTATTTATACAAAATATAATAATCAATTGCTGAAACCAGACAAACCTTTTAACACATTTTTGCTTTTTGGAAAGATATTCAGTAAAAACATGTATATCTTAAAACAGTGACAATCAGGGTATGTTCACACGCAAACTCAAAAACGTCTGAAAATACGGAGCTGTTTTCAAGCGCAAACCGCTCCTGATTTTCAGACGTTTTTGTAGCAACTCGCGTTTTTTGCGGCGTATTTTACAGACGTTATTGGAGCTGTTTTTCATTGGAGTCATTGAAAAACGGCTCCAAAAAACGTCCCAAGAAGTGACATACACTTCTTTTTCGCGGGCGTCTTTTTACGCGCCGTCTTTTTACAGCGACGCGTAAGATAACACTACGTGGGAACAGAACACCGTAAAACCCATTGAAAGCAATGGGCAGATGTTTGTAGGCGTAATGGAGCCGGTTTTTCAGGCATAATTTGAGTCGTAAAGCGCCCAAATTACGTCTGAAATCAGTGCGTGTGAACATACCTTAAGGCCGAATTCACACAAGCGTGTGCGTTTTGCGCACGCAAAAAATGCGGCGTATTGCGTGCGCAAAAGGTCTATAACAGCTCCGTGTGTCACCCTCGTATGATGTGTGGCTGCGTGATTTTCGCGCAGTCGCCATCATTATGACACTCTGTATGTTTGTAAACAGAAAAGCACGTGGTGCTTTTCTGTTTTCATTCATAGTTTTTACTGCTGTTGCGCGAATCACGCGCGTCCCACGGAAGTGCTTCTGTGTGGTGCGTGTGATTTGCGAAAAACGCACAAATATAGAACATGTCGTGAGTTTTACGCAGCGGAGACACGCTGCGTGAAAATCACGGACTGTCTGAACGGCCCCATTGACTAACATAGGTCTGTGCGAAGCGTGTGAGAATCACGCGCGTTGCACGGACGTATTATACGTTCGTCTGAATAAGCCCTTAGGCTCCGTTCACATTCCCAAAGTATATGCCGACGTGCCCATAGAATTTTTAATCGGGTAACGGTATGTCAAGTTTGTCCCATAACTGTATAGAAAAGTGTAGTTTACTGTACTTTTCATTGCAACTGAAAAATAAAAAACGTATACCGCACTTTTTCATTCTTGCAGACATGTAGGCACACAGTTGTATGCCTATACATCTATCTCTCTGAACCGCTGAACATAAACACTAAACGCAGTATGAATTTAGCCTTATCACGCTTATTTTTTTATTCCAATATTATTTTTTCCAGTTACTTACTACTTATTTTCTGTGGGCGACACAGGTTGCTATGCCACTGTCATCTACATGGATGAATAACTAGACGACACTGCAGTTAATGAATATGATCAAATGACTGGGATGCACTGACCAGTGCGTTGGTTTTGCTTTGGCAACCAACCTGTTAGCCATCATCCTGATGTATATAACGACTTATTCTATCACAGCCAGGACTTTATATAACAGCATGGCTACCAGTTCCTGGTATTGTTTGAAAAACGGGCACGTAAAAAAACTGCCGCGAAAAAGAAGTGCAGGTCACTTTTTGGGACGTTTTTGGGGCCGTTATTCATTCTCTATTGAAAACCGCTCCAAAAGCGTCCGTAAAAAATGCGAGTTTGCTTAAAAAACGTCTGAAAATCAGGAGCTGTTTTCCCTTGAAAACAGCTCCGTATTTTGAGAAGTTTTTTGTTAAGCGTGTGACCATACCCTTAGTATGAAGCCCACAGTAGTTTGATGCGGCTAATTTATTAAGAGGTGCTCGCCTCTTAATACATTTGTCGCATCTTCTGCTGTCCGTGCGGGAGAAAAGGGAAATATACGCCAGCTACGAGCTCATGTAGATTTCCACTATAATTTCTGCCAGCTTCTGCCGTAAATTATAGTAAATATGTCGTGCCCTTCCACTAAGTCCTGACCACTTTTATTTTAAAGTGGCGTGTGCGACAGAAAACAGTAGCAAATTATTGCACAAATATGGCGTGTGCCATAATTTGTGACATTTTAGAGCAAGAAAACTATTTAGTTGTAAATAGGCAGCTCAGACTTTTGTCCTGATCCTGGTAATGAATTATTGAGTTCAGACATGGTGGAATTATTTTTCCATTTGGCTTTTAAAAACTTTAATTTTGTCAGAAAAGCTAAGGCCTCATGCACACAGCAGAGCCAGAGATGTACATTAAAATATGGAGTGCTGTTCTGAGGCAGCCGCATTTGAGCGCTGCTCCCCCTTCGTTTCTTATCTGCTGGTACTGTGAATCGCGGACACACTTGTTGCAGTGGTTTACAGTATTACAGCCTTCTCAATTCAAGTGAATGGGAGAAGGCTGTAATACTGTGAACCACCGCTACAAGTGTGTTGGGCGATTCGCAGTACGAGCAGTGACTGTAATGAGGGGGATCTGTGGTTGTGTTCAGACAGCACCAGTGTCTTCGGTGCTCGAATTAGGGTCCCAACCCAGATCTAGGTCAAGAAATGTAATCTGCACACCTGGATTGTGTTCAAAAAATATATTTTTATTTATATTAAATGCCAGAGGCTATACGTGCAACGTCAACGTTTCGGTCGTGAGACCTTCGTCAGGCACTGAGCCGTACTGGGGACTCTATCTGCGTGTATAATGCGTCGGTTGTAGCGCTGCTATAAATTGTATCTGGCGGCTTACCGCTCTTATGGGCGCCCATAAGAGCGGTAAGCCGCCAGATACAATTTATAGCAGCGCTACAACCGATGCATTATACACGCAGATCGAGTCCCCAGTATGGCTCAGTGCCCGACGACCGAAACGTTGACGTTGCACGTATAGCCTCTGGCATTTAATATAAATAAAAATATATTTTTTGAACACAATCAAGGTGTGCAGAATACATTTCTTGACCTGTAATGAGGGGGAAGCAGCGCTCATGCGAGCGCCACGGTCCCTTCAAAACAGCTGATTAGTGGAGGTGTCGGTAGTCAGATCTCCACCGATCAGATCTTGATGGCCTATCCTGAGGATAGGCCATCAATTTATTATGACTGGACAACTCCTTTAAGGGTCATGTATCAATAGATTGTGTTGGTTCTAGACCTCAGTGATTTTCGTTGCAGATTTGATCATGCACTGCGTAAAAAAAATTGGTAGAAGTTGTGGATATTATGATGGCTGTACGTATGACCGTGTTCTCTCCTCTTCTTTATTCTCTCTTCCAGTGTTTACAGGAAGCGGTGATGCTTGTGCCAGGGCATTTAATACAAAGTCAGGAACCCTGCAGCAAGTCTTCCAAGGACACACTTTTATCATTAACTGCATTCAGGTGTGTTATTGAGTCCCCCTACGTATATCCAGTGCAATACCAATGAGAGCATGCATGCTTTGCATTCCCCAGCCCAGGGAGGCCCCCGCTCAATCAGTGTCAAGACATAAAACGTCTCTCAGTAATGACATGTGGAGGATGCTTTTTACATATGTCTGGACCCCACAGGGATGGCCATTTATAACTACTCTTTGGTTTTAATTTGCAGATACATAACAATGTTTTATATACAGCTTCTCACGATGGAACGCTCAGAGTCTGGGACATAAAGGGGATCTGTTCAAAGAGTAAGCACCAGAAGAAGACATCGGTTCGAAGCAAGCATTCTCAGAAGGGGAGCATGCCCCATATCTTTCACAATAAAGTTGGCTGTTCACTGGAGGCCAATGAAGACTGTGAACCTGTCGAACTCATGTGAACTTTGGATGAATTCTAACCACAGAAAATAACTGGAAATGTAATATATTTTTAGGACTCTACAAAGTGTGACGGCACATTCCAGTGTGCTCCTCAAAGGGTTTTTCAGTTGTAAATGTCATGACCGACAACCCCTTTAATATGAGACGTCGGTGACCACTGCAGGGGAGAGGTATTATTACAAAGTGGCCATTCGGATGAGGTTAGCAGCTCTCCACCGATTCCTAGAGCAGGGGATCCCCTCTATGACCTGATTGGACAACCCTTTTACAGGGGCTTGTCGGACGAAAAGAAAAACTATTTATTATTTTGCTTTTGGGCAATGAAGAAACTTTCTAATAAAATGTATTTTTTAAACCTGCACCGATCGCAGGTTTTCAGTCCCCGTCCCGTGGACTCAGAAGTTTGGAGCTGCCGTTTTTGCTGTGGCGCACCGACACCGGCTCCCCCTTCATCTCTGTGTGTCGATGAAGGGGCAGGCTGTCTGGCTCAATTCATCAGCTAAACCAGCCCCCAACTCTGTCTCAGTCGTGACGGAGGAGGGGTTGGCATAGCTGATTAATTGAGGCAGGCAGCCACCCCCCTTCATCCGCATCGTCACACAAAGAGGAGGGGGAGCTCCTGCTCACTAGAGCCTGTGTCGATGCATTACAGCAGCTCCGTACTTCCGGGTCCACGCAATGGCGACTGAAAACCTGCAATATGTGCAGGTTTAAAAATGAAAGTATATTAGAAAGTTTTTTTATTTTCGGCAGACCACCCCTTTTAATTATCGTATAATTAATAGATCTGCAACTTCGAATATATTTTATGTTCCGAGAGCACTGATTGCTGTCAGCGAATGAGGACACAGCCAGATGTTTAAAACCTGTACGGACCTAATACTCACAGCTGCGTTTGCTACAATTGTATCCAGTTAAGGCAATCCTCTGTGAGCTAAATTTTGCAAAGCCGCGTACGGAGGCACACAGAATCCAATGTTGAATACGGAATCCGACTGAAAAAAGGCTCCATTTGCCTCTGTATAAAATGAGAGCCATAGATAGGTACAGCAGGGCACCATGCATCTTTAGGGGTGCTGGATTATATTGTATAAAAAGAAGCTATAATAAAATCCTTAGGTCTTGTTCACATCTGTGCCGGTCTTTCCATTGTTCTGCTCTGTCAGAGCAGAACAGCGAAGCTACTGGAAGCGCATATTCCGTTGTACGATGCACACCATTGGCATTCAACAGAACCCACTGGATCTGTGACAGAGCCCCCTATCGGATGTGACCCGGTCCTTAGTAAAAAATATATCAGTCCGTGCAATAAAATAGTTCTGTGAAAGTTTTCATCTGGAAGAATGAACGAAATGTTTTCCATTCACTGTCAGCAATGTGGTAAGAAATTAAAACCCAAATTTCTAATTCTTATGAAGCTGCATAACTTTTCATGATACAGTGATTTACGCTTTATTTATATAAAACTGTAAAACCCCTTTTAAAGACTTTGGCGGATGCTATATTGTACAATTGACCTATAAACACACTGCTTAGTCATGGCATGACGTGAAGCGGTATATTGACTATTACAGATTAGTGATACCTTCGTGTCTTCATCTTGGCTTTAAATTGATCCTCTGCATCGGAGGCCATCCACAGAAACGGACATCAATGAGGCGCGATTTGCCTGATGGGAATCTCTTGAGTCCCCTTTCATATCCATCCCTTAACCTGACCGTGGAAGATAGTGTTCCTTAAATCCGTCTTGAGCAAGTCACTTATTTTACTGCCAGAAAAGAAAATCTATTTGAATTTTACTGTATTCTTAGGACCATCGCTTTCAGGATGGACATTTTCTTGATATGCAGAAAAAAAATCTATAGAAACAAAGCAAATTCACTTATTGTGGTTAACTATGCTGTAGAATAATCTAGAAAAATTTAATAGTCAATAAATTGTTCTTACTCTGTAAATAAAAGGTCCATAAATAGGGGAGTACAAGAAACTTGATATTATTATTTAGGAAGCTCCTATGACCTCTGCAGGGGAAACAACGTTGTCATATGTCATATGTTATTTTTGTGATCAGTTATTGCCAGCTGTTCAGGGATTCCCATGAGGATATCTTGTGTGCCTATGATATTTAATTCGAGGCTCTAGCAGCATTGTCATAGGGACACTAATGCGAATCGAGATTTGGATCCACACAGGTCTTGGCTTTTATCTTCAAAATGACCTCTAAGAAATGAGAGCCTAAGAGTATGTTCACACGGCTTATTTTTGGTCCGTTATTCAAAAAATGGGCGAAAAATGGGCGAAAAATCAGAAACAGAACGCCTCCAAACATCTGCCCATTGATTTCAATGGGAAAAACGTCGTTCTGTTCCGACGGGCTGTTTTTTTTACACGGCCGTTTTGGAAAACGGCCGCGTAAAAAAATGGCCGCAAAAAACAAGTGCTTCTTGAGCTGTTTTTTCATTGACTCTATAGAAAAACGGCGGTTAAAAACGCAGTGAAAAACACGAGTTTGATTAAAAAAAAATGCCTGAAAATCAGGAGCTGTTTTCCCTTGAAAACCGCTCCGTGTTTTCAGATGTTTTTGAGTAAGCGTGTGAACAGACCCTAAATCTAATTAGTTGCTATGACCAACTCCTCCATTTTTCTTTTGCACTAGTTTTATCTGTGATCGGTAGCACCCTGCTAGAGACCAGTGCTAGCCTCGGACTTCAGTGGAGAAGTAGCCAACATTGAAAGTTATCGGGACAGCCTGTTCTCAGAGCAGCACAGTTGCAATGAGCAAAAATCTACTAAGCATTGTAATGACTACCACCCAGTAGCCCTTTTTCAGTCTCAGAGGGAATCTTTATTTTTAAGGTCCTAAAATTTTGACACTATGGAACGATTAACTCTTCACTGGAGATAGAGCGAAAGAAAGAAGTAACCTCCCCACCATAACAGCCAGCTTCTACTCCTACTGTGGAAGTGTCCCCTGCCCTCGGGGCCCCTGAGTAGCTGCACAGCCAGTATGTCCGCCTCTGTCTGGCAGCTTTCTACACGGCCGGACTACAGCAGTTTCAACTGTATATTTACAGCTCAGGACAGGATTGGAACTTGTCCTATGAGCAAGCTTTGGGAAAAGATCTCCTGGTCTAACAGGACGGGATCCGATCCAGTTATTGGACAAACATCTGATCATATAGCTACATAGTATCTGCTTTACATAATAAATGAAGACCCTGAAGAGAAGAGGACAAAAGGAACAGGACACAATCAAACACGGGAACATTTCCTTATTCATTTATTAACAAGCTCACACAAGTTTTCCAAAAGTGATCTCCACATAAAGGAGGGCATTGTGAAACGGATGCACACAAACAAGCTATATTTTTTTGGTCTATGAAGTATATTGCTGGCTCAGTCATCATTAAAAGGGGATCCAACATTTGGAAAAAAAAAGAGGTTAAAATAATGTGTAAATTGTATTTTTAGGAAAAACATTTTTTTTCCTTATCTTGTGATATTTTAGGTCAGCTACGTTTTTTTTTTTTTTTTAAATTGCAGCAAGGGATTGGTTTGGCATCCTTTTCAGGCGTTTTGTTGTAGGCTTATCCGTAAGAAAAAAAAAAAAAAAAAAAAAATCTGGGATTAAAAAAAAACCAGTCATCCAAGAAACACTTGTAAAAAAAAAAATAAAAATGAAATTCAGGGTGATTTTTAACCGTTTCAAAAATACATCACACAAAAAGTTTGTGGGGAAAGTCTATCATGCAGAGAGGATCCCGTCTGGTGAACTTCCAGTGTCTATTGGCTTCCGGCGAGACCATTTTGGATCATGACCAGCGGCCAGGTTTACTATGCATTTTTTTATATTCTGTCTGTATTGCATAGAATTAGTACATTTATTTGAAATGTGTATTTCATTCTGAAAATATACGGATAATATTCAGAGAATAAGCACCACCATATTGTGCTGTGCATCTCCATACAAGTGTTTGTGCTGAAACATTCATAGCGATAAGAAAGAGTCTTGTGGGTTTGTCTGTATAATCAGCAGGTCAAGAATACAATGCTGTAACTTTTTAGGGTATGTTCACACAATCGATCTTCCAGTGGAAAAATCTGCCATGTTATATGCCGATATTCCGCAGCAGAAATTTATGTCCGACATTTGGATTTTCACGGTGGTTTGGCAGTTTTATCGGCTTGAGGCTTCCGATGCTGTTGTTGTGGCGGAATACACCATGGAAACGGTGTCAAGAAGTGAAGTCACTTTGCTATTTCACCCGCTGAAAATTCTCCTTTGACATTTGAAGCCTCGTTACTGACTGAATTCACGCGGATTGAGACATGGAAAACGAGTCTGAATCAGCGTGAATATTCCGTTGTGTGAACAAAGCCCAATTATACTAAAGATGCAGTTAATTTATAAAATTACTTAGTGATGTGCCTGGATCACAACTAATCCATTGGCAGCATGAAATACTACTGCAGGCTCCTTGGCAGCTGCCACTTCTGTGAAAGAATGAAGAGCATTCCCCTAAAACAAAATCATCTGCAAATGTAAACGATTGCATTCGCTTCTTCTGTTAAAGAAAATCTGTCAGCTTTCCTGATATGTCTGTTTTGGTAAATACTTGTATTCCCAATAAATAACCACGCTTGAGCATCTTTTCTGAGAGCTCTACATTGTGTAGTTCCTCTATTATCCCTCTGGGAAATGTATCAATAAGTTAACAGTGCTTTACCATTCTCCTTGTCAATATGGTGTGTCCCTAAACGGTTTGGTACTGTCAGCACTGATTGACAGGGTAAGGGTACGAACACAGACGGCGTAAACACTGCAGATTTCCTGCAACGGATTAATTGCGGAAAATCTGCACATATTACAGTAGCAGCAGTGTGGGTGAAGTTTCATCCCCACACAGCGGGAAAAAAGCCACCGAAAAAAATTGACCTGCGGTGCAGTTTCCTCAACTGCTGCGTGTCAGTTACTGCTGCGGAATCGCAGCTCTTCTGTTGCGGGATTTTCCCATTGAATTCAATGGGGTGCTTAAACCCGCAACAAAGTGATGTGCGTTGCGACATTTCGCAAATTGCAAGTAATAATAAGAAAAAAAGTTATACTTGCCCACAGTTTCCTGCTTCTTCTCCAGTCCAGCCTCCTGGGATGACATTTCATCCCATGTGACCGCTGCATCCAATCACAGGCTGCAGCGCTCACATGGCCTACAACGTCATCCCAGAAGGCCGGACTGCGCGCAGAGAAGAGGGAGGGGGTAAGTATGAAAGTTTTTTTTCTTTTTACGGCACTGCTTTAAAGTGGTACGATTTTTCGGAGGGCACTCCCAGCGGTGTTCAATCCCATGGGACATGCAAAACAAACATTCCAATTGACCGCTCCTTTTTCATTTGTTAAATAACATGGTTAACAACTTGGCAGGAGAAATTTTTAACACTACGTTGTGCTTTAAAAATGTTGGCCATTACATCAAAACAGTGACTTTCTTAATTTTCACCACATATAACAATATCTTCAACATCAAATGTAATTAATTCATAAAACAAACATGAGACAAATCAATCATATTAATCATATCTTAATATCCTACTTGGTAGTTAGAATCTCTTAAAATGAAAAATAAGAATTTGTGAACACATTTCTAATTTCCAATAAACTTTAAAGGCTATGTACACATGTAACCATTTGGTTTTCTTGATTGAATGCATCAAAAATAAAAAAAATAAAAGCAACTTTGCAATTAGTCCTAATTAGAAATATCCTCCCGTTGTGTGTGTATACAGATCCTTTGCAGACCAGTGTCTCCATGGTAACAGACAAAAAAAATTCTGTTTACTCTGAACCTGCAGTTGTGTTACTCCCTTCAGCTGCCCCCTCTCCTACTGTCCATAGATCGTGCATGTGTGTGTGTGTGTGTGTGTGTGTATGTGTATGTGTGTGTGTGTGTGTGTTTAGAAAAGATCAGTCTACACACAGGGTTTGTTTGTAGTCTGTAACCATAGCCTGACACATAAGTCTGCATAGGAGCTGTATACACAATTTGATAGGATATTTATTTATTTTTTAATCAAAACTGCTTGCAAAATGTTTAAATATTTTTTTACATTTTATATGCACTGAAGCAATAAAATTATGGATGCCGAGGTGGATATCATTTTCAAAAATGGTCACATAAATTTCAATGACAAAAGTATGTGCAATGCTACACAACAGTGCAAATGTATGTGTGAGTCAAGCTCCAGTACATGAAGTATACTATTTATATAAGGCACTTTAGTGTTTTGTACATGTTAAGATGTGTGCTGTCAAACAAACTACTCCTGGCCTTTATTATGGACAAGTCACGTAGGGTCAAATGTCAGACTCCGACTTTATATAAAAGATATAAAGTAATAGAAACGATGTGCAATAATCAGATTCCAGCCAACTAAATCACCAATGACAACTATTATTATGTATAAAGATAAAACAAAATGCTAAAATATTCTACAGCTATACTGCTCCAATAAAGCCAGGCGCCATAGCTACTTTTTGCATGTATTTTTTTTTTATAAAGGAACACTCTGCAAAACTGATACAATGTGTTATGCTTCGTGCAGAGCCGGAGGTGGGTGGTGCATGACACCGAAATTTTCTCTTTGGTTTTCTCTGAATTTTTGTGCCAATTACAGCTCCCTCAGGCATAAAACAGCGTATAAGTAATGCCTGGAATGTTCCTTTAATGATAATAATTATTAGTTATTAGAATAATCATTTTTTTTAAAGCCAAAAGATGCGTCGCTTTACAAGGGTTGATTATGTTGGAACGATGCAATTTGCCAACTGTGGTGCCGGTAGCAGTCTTGCCAACGAAAAAAACGACAATCACAAATAGAAACACTTTGAGAAAAGGTACGCCATCACAAAACCTCAATTAAGAGTGCATGCAAATCTAAAGAAGAACTTTGGTTATATCTCTAGGTTTCTATGGAACGCTGCGATCAGTGTTGTTGCATGCAAGTTCTCTAATGCAATGGTTTTACCCTGTGGAACTAAATGGAGGAAAGCCACAACAAAACGGACAGATAGGGCATGCCGCAGTTTAAAAATAAAAAATGCTGCAAACCCAAAAAAGGTAACGTTTTCAAAAATCGAATTCATGTAACATAAAGATGAACAAAAAAATGCAGTTAAAAAAATGCAAAAATACGTGAGGTGTCCAAAAGGCTTTAAAAAGAGTCCAGATAAAAACGTGAGTTTATTATTAATTATGGAGGTCGAATTAATATTTTTTTGTCATGCCCTCTAAGTGCAATTATGTTCAGAGACAGCGGGACGCGGGTGACGACATGGGGCATTTGTATATGGCCGGTTTAAAGTGGGATGTAGTACAATGTAAAATTGCTTAGATTAGATAGTTAGCCTGATACTAGGATTGCAATACTATTACCAGATGGATTATAGAAAAAAAGGTTGTGGTCAGCACACGTAGAATAGAATTCCTTTGACAGCTGCTGGTGTAGGATCAGATCAAAAGTTTTCGCTGCAAAATATCTGTAATATGGTCTCGGTTGTACAATAGTTGCCCTTTACTCAATTTGTACTATAGTAGAGGGTCACACTATGGTAACCTTATAGGGGTTTTACCATCAGAGACATTTATGACATATCCACAGGATATGTCATAAATGTCAGATAGATGCGGGTCCCACCTCTGGGACCCGCACCTATCTCTAGAACGGGGCCCCCTAAACCCTGTTCTACCGCTCTGTATTGTGTATTGAGCTATGCGGTTTCCGTAACCCCCATAGTAGTTAATGGCAGTTACAGTAGCAGCGTAGCATGCGAGCTACACTGTTCCCATAATTCATGGTCGGAAATCAGACGCTTCAGCCACAACACTGAGCAGTAGAACGGAGGTTTGTTGGGCCCCATTCTAGAGATAGGTGCGGGTCCCAGATGTCTGCCACTTTTATCAATGGGCTTTGTTGGGTATTGCACCTCACCCCTATTAATGAGAATGGGGTTGAGCTGCAATACAAGACAGTTATTGGACAAGACTGTTTCTGGAATAAAAGCAGACCTTGTTTTTGAACATTGGATAATCCCTCTAGAGGGCTTGTCTAATCAAAAACATTGGTGGTATATCGATTGTGGGAAGGTAAACCACTTTGTCCAGTGCTGGCTCTGCTTGGCTTTTTCTGGACGGCCGCAAATGGCATAAATGGCCACTAGCGACAAGTGAGGGTCACAGCGGTCAGGCTCGCGCTGATTGGACATTGGTATCACATCCTAGGAATATGTCACAATATCTTTGATGAGACAGCCCCGTTAAATCAAAGAAGCATCAACTACACAAATAATAAAATAAATCTCATTAGTATAAGGTGCCTTAAAAAGAATAAGAATAGAATTGTTATTAAGAAACTGAAAGACCTTTTGAGTTTATACAAACACAATATAGATCAGATCTTTTCAAGATAAGAAAGGTATTCCACAAGAACGAGTCCTTCTTCATCTAAGGTTAAATCCAGGTAATCCTCTTCATGTTCAGGAATATCATCCAAAATTTCTTTAACGGGGTCAATATCTGGTTCATTATAAGAGGACGTGCTTGTCCCTGAATAGAAAAACAAAAGAATCATATCTTAGCTTCTATAGTATATGTAAATACATTTTTAATCACTATGTGACTGAAATAAAAAAAAAACAGGGGTTGCATTCTTTGACTAGAGGAAAACTGGATGTACACGTCCTGAAAACCAATGTCCCATGCAGTAAGGGCACAAATCTAGTGTCTTAAGTTTAATGGCAGAACGCGCTGTATACTGGTCTGCCATTAAAGAGAGAAGACGGACGCTGTGTCAGCCTGACGGTGTGGAAATGATCAGCACTCTCACAAAAAAGCGCCATACACAGCTCTCAAAGTGAGCACCATGTTCAGCGCTGAAATCCAAATGCAGAAAGTTTCCTATCTGCATGCAGGCCATGAAAATCTGTGACATCGCAACGACATCATGGTCCTTCGACTGTAACCTGGGGGAGAGGAGCATGCTGGGAGGACATGAGCGGTGTGCTCCCAGCATTCCTTTATATAAAGATTATTGCTACTAGTGTTGTTGTAATGGCCATGCAAAATGTGTAACACAAAATTATTAGCAGTCACAAATTGTATTCCTCCCATCCCCCGTCCAGATCTGCTTTAACACCTACAATAAGTAAAATGTCGTACACTAGTACAGCACCCATTTACAGATCTCATATACTATCTAAAGGTGAAAGACATTAAAATAATTGGAGACTTCTGTTCTCAGGATTATAGCAACAATGTACAGTATTATATCGGACAAAGTACACATATTTGGTATTGCTAGGCTCGGTTTACATCTGCACTTGCTTTTCCATTCTGTCCATTCCGGAAAAAGAAAAGCAAGAAAAATGTAAGCGCAATATCCGGCGCCCGACTGAACACTTTGACTTTAGAAAAGTGTAATTCTAAAAGGTGAAATTTTGCTGTGGGAATTCAGGCATCTAAAGGCCTTGGTCCTGCCAATATTATTGCAGACTGTATTTACATTTATGAAGATAGCGGTTAGGGCTACTACAAACCCTCAGAAAATCCTCAATAGTTTAACTACCTCCCCAATCTTTTTGGCCTTTTACTTCCACCTGCGGACCATAAAAAAAAACAACAATTCACATGGTTGGGACAAATGCCAAATCAAATAGATTTTCGGACCTTTGTATTCAAAGCTGGAAGCAGGTGGCTCTGACCACTGTATAGTAGCCGTGCTAGGTTACTGCAGCTCTGATCCTATTCACTTGAATAGGAACAGAGTTCAGTACTGCAGCACAACCGCTATACAGTGGTCAGAGGCTCAGAGCCTGCTGTTTCCGGCTCCGAACACCGTGTAACTCCTGGTCACGGACCCCCACCGATTATATACTGACCATCCTGTGGATAGGTGATCAGTATGAAAAAACGTCCCATGACCAGAAAACCCTTTAAAGCTCCTGGGCTACAATGCAAAATCTGTAGCAGGCCTCCCTAAACTATCCTATGCAATAACTTCACATGCAATTTCTACTGACAAATGAGGTGGGGGATAATAAAAGTAACATAAAACGCACATAGGTTGCTCCATGCAACATCGGTTCATGCCTCATCTATCAGACAACATATAGCACAAGTCTCCATCGAGCCCTGGTGTAAGACATACTATACCTGCAGATTCTGTAGACGATGCATGAGACTCTTTTGATATCGGAGAATTTTTCAAGTCTTGGAGTATGTGAGGAGGGAGGATTCCTTGGTGATGAGTCAGAATCTGAGAAGCTAATTCAACGTTACCCATACAAAGCTGGAGCGCTTCCTTTGCTGCCTCAGGAGAAAACCCAAAATACACCAACTAGGAAATAAAGAGATGTAGACTTTTTTTTTTGGTCACAGTACAGAAAGAGCAAACACTTCTTCCATCAGATTAATCTTTGAAATTATCAGGTTTAAAGATAAATTACTTAAAATAGTTTAATATAAATGACTGCAGACAAAATAACATATTGGAAAAAAGTGAGCCGTCAGACATCAGAATTCAATGTGAAGGGAAGTCTCTTCTTTAAACATCTTTTGACAGGTCACTAAGATGCTGGAAAGGTCATTGTTGAATATTTGTGCCCTGTGACCCCACTGATAGCTAGAACAAAAGGGACTGTGGCGCACCAACGAGCGTTTTGACCCTTTGACTTTATCTTCGGATTCCTAAATTTGTAGTTGGTTATCTCCCATTCCCTATATTGGATATGTATTGAACAACTGTTAACACGATCTGGGCTCATATGTGCAGTTGGGAACGTTTGTTATACAGTTCTTATGGTAGCTGCCGGAAATATTATATGAAGCCCCCCAAGACCCACAGCCGTTGCTTATAGAACAATCCCTACGTGAACACTGGCACAGAAAATAGATGGGAAAAGTCCACTTTTGATCCATGGAGAATAAATCTTTGGCTAATCCGCTTTGCTTTCTCCTTATTCTGCAAGTAATAGCCAAATGGTCTTTATTACCTCCTTATGTGTATTTAACATGTCATATTTCTCAGCGCTGTCTCAAGCAGGGACATCAGCATTTCTGTAGACCTGATCCCCTGTCCGGACGTGCAGAGCGATGCATAGCTTCGAAAGAGCGATGATCTGGGTTGTAACATCCAGGTGGTTGCTGTGCAACTTAAAACCATGTTACATGATAGCTTGGAACTGAAGAGAATACATTAGCTCACTGCCAAAAACGATCCCAGACCATTATACTATATATTTATGTCTACTTGGAGCTTTCTTTAATGGTGTCTTGGAAAAATGAATACTTTAGTGTTACTTTAATCCAGGATTAACGAGACCTGATCGGTGATGGATTATATATTCCAAAGTATTGGACCATACAAAAGTAGGTAAAATGACATGAGGAATACCAAATGAAATGCCAAGGTCTCCTGCACACAGTCATATTATTGCTGTGTTTTATGGTGCTGTAATAGGGCACTGGTACAGGTGCAAGGGGCATTATTATACCACTGATTCATTAGGCCTCTCTGTGGCTCCGTAGTATGGAGCGGCACCAGGTACAGCACGAGGCCTTATTCTAATCAGAGGAGTCTTCTTATTCATTCTCTGCTCAGTCTTCAGGTTCTGGTCTTGTAAAATGTAAGATTGTCAAGCAGTTTCATGATAAAAACAAGTTCTGGATTGTCAGGATTTCAAGACTATTGGATGGCAGATTAATTGAACTTCGCGGTAAATATTACATGCCACGTTTACAGGGTGGAGGGATCCATATTGAAAGGCTCTTTTGACACTAGTTTCTAGTAAACCGTTTAGTTTTAATACTCACATCTAAACATATTTTAACACCAGAGTTTGACGTTGGTGTATAAAGGTCTTCCAGCTGCCTACACGCATCATGTACAGTGAAGGAAATAATTATTTGATCCCTTGCCGATTTTGTAAGTTTGCCCACTGTCAAAGTCATGAACAGTCTAGAATTTTTAGGCTAGGTTAATTTTACCAGTGAGAGATAGATTATATATAAAAAAAAACCTGAAAATCACATAGTCAAAATTATATATATTTATTTGCATTGTGCGCAGAGAAATAAGTATTTGATCCCTTTGGCAAACAAGACTTAATACTTGGTGGCAAAACCCTTGTTGGCAAGCACAGCAGTCAGACGTTTTTTGTAGTTGATGATGAGGTTTGCACACATGTTAGATGGAATTTTGGCCCACTCCTCTTTGCAGATCATCTGTAAATCATAAAGATTTCGAGGCTGTCGCTTGGCAACTCGGATCTTCAGCTCCCTCCATAAGTTTTCGATGGGATTAAGGTCTGGAGACTGGCTAGGCCACTCCATGACCTTAATATGCTTCTTTTTGAGCCACTCCTTTGTTGCCTTGGCTGTATGTTTCGGGTCATTGTCGTGCTGGAAGACCCAGCCACGAGCCATTTTTAATGTCCTGGTGGAGGGAAGGAGGTTGTCACTCAGGATTTGACGGTACATGGCTCCATCCATTCTCCCATTGATGCGGTGAAGTAGTCCTGTGCCCTTAGCAGAGAAACACTCCCAAAACATAATGTTTCCACCTCCATGCTTGACAGTGGGGACGGTGTTCTTTGGGTCATAGGCAGCATTTCTCTTCCTCCAAACACGGCGAGTTGAGTTAATGCCAAAGAGCTCAATTTTAGTCTCATCTGACCACAGCACCTTCTCCCAATCACTCTCAGAATCATCCAGATGCTCATTTGCAAACTTCAGACGTGCCTGTACATGTGCCTTCTTGAGCAGGGGGACCTTGCGGGCACTGCAGTATTTTAATCCATTACGGCGTAATGTGTTACCAATGGTTTTCTTGGTGACTGTGGTCCCAGCTGCCTTGAGATCATTAACAAGTTCCCCCCGTGTAGTTTTCGGCTGAGCTCTCATCTTCCTCAGGATCAAGGATACCCCACGAGGTGAGATTTTGCATGGAGCCCCAGATCGATGTCGATTGACAGTCATTTTGTATGTCTTCCATTTTCTTACTATTGCACCAACAGTTGTCTCCTTCTCACCCAGCGTCTTACTTATGGTTTTGTAGCCCATTCCAGCCTTGTGCAGGTCTATGATCTTGTCCCTGACATCCTTAGAAAGCTCTTTGGTCTTGCCCATGTTGTAGAGGTTAGAGTCAGACTGATTCATTGAGTCTGTGGACAGGAGTCTTTTATACAGGTGACCATTTAAGACAGCTGTCTTTAATGCAGGCACCAAGTTGATTTGGAGCGTGTAACTTGTCTGCAGGAGGCTGAACTCTTAATGGTTGGTAGGGGATCAAATACTTATTTCTCTGTGTACAATGCAAATAAATATATATAATTTTGACAATGTGATTTTCTGTTTTTTTTTAAATATAATCTATCTCTCACTGGTAAAATTAACCTAGCCTAAAAATTCTAGACTGTTCATGACTTTGACAGTGGGCAAACTTACAAAATCAGCAAGGGATCAAATAATTATTTCCTTCACTAAGTGGAATCATCAGGCTTGGCAATTCGGTTTTATTTTTATCATTTCATTTAATATTTTTTATTATTATATATAGTCATATTCGCTCGGCTTCATACAGAAACCTCCTCATATTCAAGTTAAAAAAAGAAGGAACATGAACGTGGTCGGTGTATGAAAAATAGCATCTGTTGGTTATCTTGAAAGAATTTGCCCTTTTTTATTAGAAAATACATAAATATAACACACTCGTACCTGATCAATACTCTCTTGAGAAACATCGTATGAGCCATGGCCATCTGGATTATCACTGGGGATTAGCAGGTCCGGGTTATCAAGGAGAATCTGTTATCGTAACAAGAAACACTTGTCAATCAAATAATTTACAAAACAAGTCAATCATATAATTAAATGTTATACACTTGACTAAACCCAAGGCTTTTTCATAAGTGAAGAAGTTCCAACGGAACCCCTTAACGGAAGGGCAACGCTGATGTGAACAGGCCCTTAGGTTTTTCTCTCGTGAACTGCCTTCTTGCTGTTTGAAATATGTATAACCCCATTCTTCTGTTTCATATGTGATTGTGCCTGGAGGGAGGGTTAGGGAAGTGTTTTGTAAGTTCAGTTTTGTATTTTACTGTAAAACTTTTGAAAATCAATAAAAAAAACATTTGATTTAAAAAACCTAAGGCTTACTCCACGCCAAATCTATAAAATTGAGGTTAAAGGGGTTATTCCATGAATAATATTATACCTAGTTAAATAAAGCACCTAATTTCAAACCTGTTTTGTATGGACACTGACATTTATAAACTCATTATAGCGCCACCTAGTGTTTCAGTGCTCCACAATAGTGCATCTACCTTACAAAGCATTAAGAGGTGGACACGCATGACCCGTTTCACTGCTCTTGTTTCCCTGCGGTGTCTCATCTTTGGCGGTGCGGAGGGATCCCTGCTGGTGAGCAGGTTGTCCCATAGTCTTTAGCGTCTTCTCTGCTGGTTAGAGAAGGAGAACGTCGGAGAAGCAGAGAACACTCTGAAAATGGCCTAGGAAGAATAATGTGGACGCGCTGTAAGGGGGAGCGCTATAATAAGTTAATAATGTAATATCTTGTTACAGAATTTTTTTTAATGAATTACAATAAAAACCATGTTTCATAAGGTGCTTTGTCTAACTAAACATATTATTTGTGATATAAGCCCTTTAAAGGGAACTATCTTATCCCACCGAATCCATGTGACAACAAGGTGACCACCATCTCTGTGCTTACATCGCAGTGTGATGTAGCGGTCACTTTGCTGGTAGAGAAGTAGATTAGGATTTGGATTTCAAAATGATTTAGACAGATATAAAACGTCCTTCCTGCCTTTCTCTGTGTGGAGAGACATGCCGAAGCCGCTCTTATTAATTCACACAGTACAAATCAATGGAAGCAGAAATCCAGATAGAGAATGCAGAGAAAAAAACATGGCTGTTGAGTTAAAAAAAACTTTTAACTATAAAAATAAAAAAAAACTGAGATTTGCTTATTATGTATCTGCATGTAACTGTTAACTAGCAGAAAAATGGGGTGAGTCTGGAGTTATTGTTTAAACCCCAATATCTCACATTCTTAAAGCTATGTTCACACCACATTCGGTGCTTGTGCTGAGAATATTCATAGGGTAAAAAGGGAGTCCTTTTTGCATACGTCCAGTTGCTAAGCGTCAGCATTAATTTTTTTAACTGTATTGAAAAGCATAGTCAACTATGTATTTCACTGCAGAGGCATCCCTTAACCCCTTAGTGACCACTAATACGCCTTTTTACGTGATTCACTACTGGGCTTTAGGCTAGGCTGACGCCTTTTCACGTCAGCCTAGTCTAAGTCCTGCACGGGTCTCCCGTGCGGTTAGGAGCCGGGGCTCTGCTGTCTGATGACAGCTGAGCTCCTGCTCCAACGCCCGCGATCGAAGTTTACTTCGATCGCGGCTGTTTAACCCGTTAAATGCCGCCGTCAATAGCGACCACGGCATTTAACTTTGTTTACAGAGGGAGTGCGCTCCCTCTGTCACCCATCGGCGGCCCGCGAATGCAATCGCGGGTCTCCGATGGGGTTTCATGGCAGCCGGGGGACTGATAAAAGCCCCCAGGTCTGCCCTGGACATATGCCTGTAGGACGCGCCGGAGGCACGTCCTAACAGATTGCCTGTCAGATTTACACTGACAGGCAATGGGACTAATAAAATCAGTCATCAAAGTGAAATAAAGATTATTAATAAAAAGTACAGTAAAAAAAATAAATAAAACCATTTTTTTCCTTAAAAAGTGGTTTTATTTAGTCAAAGTGTAAAAAAAAAAAAAAAAAAAGGTACACATATGTGGTATCGCCGCGACTGTAATGACTCCATTAATAAAGTTAATATGTAATTTAAACCGCAAAGTGAACACCGTAAAAAAAAAACGCAAAAAACTATGGCGAAATTGGAATTTTTCTCCATTGCCCCCCAAAAAAGTCATAATAAAAATGAATCAATAAGTCCCATGTACCCCAAAACAGTACCATTCAAAACTACGTCTTGTCCCGCAGAAAACAAGCCCAAAAAATCACTACATTGATGGAAAAAGAAAAAAATTACGGCTCTTGGAAAGCGACGATGCAAAAACAAATAATTTTAGTTCAAAAGTGTTTTTATTGTGCAAAAGTCGTAAAACATAAAAAAACCTCCACATATGTGGTATCGCCGTAATCGTACCGACCCATAGAATAAAGGTCACATGTTAATTACGTCGCACAGTGAACGGCGTCAATTTAAAAACGCATAGAACAATGGCGGAATTTCAGGTTTTTTTTATAATCCCCCCCAAAAAGGTTCATAAAAGTTAATATAAAAATTATATGTACCCAAAAATGGTGCCATTAAAAAGCACAACTAATCCCGCAAAAAACAAGTCCTCATACAGCTATGTAGACGAAAAAATAAAAACGTTATAGCTCTTTGAATGCGACTATAGAAAAACGAATAAAATAGCTTGGTCATTAAGGCCTAAAATGGGCTGGTCACTAAGGGGTTAA
Organism: Rhinoderma darwinii; assembly: GCF_050947455.1. NCBI lineage: Eukaryota > Metazoa > Chordata > Amphibia > Anura > Rhinodermatidae > Rhinoderma > Rhinoderma darwinii. Next base: position 300,862,927 of record NC_134691.1, on the reverse strand, counting down.
AGAAGTATACTGCACAGCAGATGTTTTCGTTTTTAGAGTCTGAGTCTATGGGTGACGTATGCAACTGTATGGCATAGGGGCTATACATTCGCTGCATCTGTCGGGCGAAAAAATAAAGTGTCTAAATATTTCAGGGGTCCAGGAAACGGTGGTCTGCAGGGTCCTCGCATTGCAAAACTGCTTTAGGCATCAGTGTGACTGCGGTACTTTAGGTGTGAGAGTAAGAAATGAATAGAACAGTCTTGATCAAATTATCTATGAACTGATATAGTAAGAGCGATAATCTTATACAAGAAATATTAACTGTTTAGTCCCTAGATATTTGTTCATTTTTTTTCATAGCGGAGAAGAGATGACAGTACTTGTTACTTAAAGTGGTAATGTTCTTAATTTGGGACGACAGGTCTACTTTCAACATTCCATTTTCAGGACCAAAAGAAAACGTTTGGATTTTTATCATGACATCATATACAGGTCTGCAACACTATGAAAATCTATAGCGCACACATTCCAGTCGGAATTGACGGATATCAAGTACCATGATTTCTATTCCAGATTGAAATCCAATGACTGAGAAGGTTACAGGTCATTCCAGCACTTGCGATCATCACCATCTTGTGACTTTTTCTAGGAATAATCTATGTTTTCATAAGATATTATCTTGAAGCCAAATCGAAGGGGAGCATAGGAAAAGTACTTTAAAATTTCATCTATATTATTTTTTTAAATCACTTGATACATATAATACGGATGTATTCAGTGATAAAAATACTTCACATTTAGACTCATTTGCAGAGAAACAAATGTGTTACACGTAGGTCAGTTTTATGTCAGTATAGACTCTGAGCATACAGTCGCTGAGGTACGGAAAGGGAAATTGTACTTCTCCTAGGATTATGCCCCTAAAAGGGGCAAATGTGGCAAAATAATTATTACCACTACTACTATTATTTCATATCTAAATAACTATTTATATGGGAATTAAATATTTGTGCTCTATTGTTCTTTGGCAGAAACTGCAGACAGGAGCACAATGTCCAGTTTTAGCCCTTTTACATGGGCCAAAGATCGGGCAAATTAGCGTTCATATGAATGTTCGTTCCCGATCATTGCCCTGATCGTATATTTTATGCAGCACAAAATATTATCGTGGTCGGCAGCACAAAATATTATCGTGGTCGGCAGCACATCCCCTGTATAAACTGGGAGATATGCTGCTGACATGGTGGAGATGCATGTGGACGAGCGATCATAATAACGATCACTCGTCTCCATACACAACCAATCATTGCTCCTTGTGAAAGGAGCAAACGAGCGCTGATCAATAAGCTGGCGCTTGTTTTTATGGCCAATATTGGCCGGTGTAAAGGACTCTTCAACAACCCTTTCTCACATTCACAGTCTAAAGGCCATTATCTGACCTGAAGGTTTCTTCAGGTGAGAACTATTCAGTCAGCTTTCTGATCAGCATAACTGTCCATCAACAGATAATTAATAGAGCTCTATTGTTAATTTTGGAAATCCAAAGAAGATCTTCTTGTCCTGAATCTTGTGGAATAACATCCATAAAGGGTAGAATAACCCCTTGCCACCGCAGTCAACTGGTGAGTCAATGGGGGCGGTGTGAAGAGTCTTGGCGAGTTTGAATTTAGAGTGGTAGTGTCTAGTGGAGGTAAAAAGTTTCTATTGAAAACAATATACAAATGCTGTGGGCAAATAGTAAATAACTTAATACATGCATACAGTACAACTTGAAACAAATCCACACGTGAGCAGAAAAAATATGTTTAATAATTGGGCGACTTGTGAAAATCAATTTAAGCACGCAGCACTATTCTTGGCGTCAAAACGACGGATCGCCTTGTAAATCTATGGGGCTGGGCGATGCTGGTATCGGTCATACGATGACTCTGCCGCTGTGTTATGGCTTTTTTACGACAGATAAAAACCTAACTTAATTCTCACACTTCGTCCACAGGGAAATGTAACTTCCCCAATGATAAACCATTGGTATGCCGGATGATGCTAGAGTAGCTGTCTGGGATAACCGATTACTCATTTTCTTTGAAATACATCAGCACCCTTTCCAACTTGATGGGTATCACAATATTTCATTTAAAGATCATTAATAATCCAAACCTGCTGACAGCACATTAATCCTAGAAATAAAAACAAGCTACCACGGTGGTTGAAGAGCAAGACATACAATGATTTATCATATTAAAAACAGTTGGAGGCATGTCTTATTAAAATCCATAACTACAACCTGGGGGAGTGAGAAGCAGACGATAGTTCTGAAAGATATTTGCTCATATAATAAAGAATTAAAAAAAGGAGGACTGAGGCCTCATGCACATGACCGTAAAGGATTTTGCTGTCCGCAAATACGAATCAGACGCTACGGATACACGTAGCCATTTGCAACTGACGAAGCGCCCATAGACTTCTATGGTCGAGTCCATGGCGCAATTGCGGACAAGAATAGGACATGTCCTATAACTTGCTGATCATTTCTACGGCACGGACTCACATCCGTAAATATACGGAAAGGTGTCCATGGCCAATAGAAATTAATGGCACCGCAATTTCATCCGTATGCAAACCCATACTAGTAAAACATGTTGGATTAAATTGGTTACTAACAATTGAGACTCCTGTTAAAAGGTCAATGTAGGCACATAATAGGGACACTTGTAGCAGTCCCCTCTTTCTCACCGTAACTTAGATATGGGAGAAGCATAAGAAATTAAGAAATACCTCTCCATTCCATACTACACATTACTACTGGCATAAAAGAACATTGGCAAAGTCTTTTTAACTTGTATGATAAAGACTTTGTTGTTCGTCCGATTGTCCAGATAGTTAGCAAAATGCGTCCAATTCTGGCATAAATTCCCCCCCCCCAAAAAGAGTAAAGTATGTGGCGTGTGACAAATTTATCTTGTGTTATAGAATAGTGCCTAGGTGGCGTGGCTAAGAGGAGTGCTAAAATGTGTAAAATTTATCAACGTGTGCAATTTTTTAGCGCAAAATACGGATATAAGCACCAGCCATGCGGTGGCGTAAGAAAAAGAAAAATGTCTAACACGTCTAGAGGATTGCGCCAAATTTATCAAACTACATGTTTGGTGAAATATGTACCATGTTTGCTTTTTCTTAACATGGTTGATAAAGCTCCCCCAGTGTTCCCCAGGTGTATATATGGCAGTTATCTGTAATAATTATTGTTTTACATCTTAGCTTCCATGTAATCCTCCTTGCGAACCTCTGACTTAAGCAGCAAGTGTATTCAAATTTGTTTTTATATTTGTTTTCATTGTAATTAAAAATGACAGTATATAACAGAAAAAAAAAAACAAAGTGATGCATGTTTCTGGCTTATCGGACCTTTTTACTCATTTAGTTCTGCCAAAATCCATTTTGGAAGTTACTTAATGTACTTGGCTCCTCGGAGTTGATTTAATCACTTTTGAACATGGTATTTTTCAGATTTGGAAACGGAAAGACGTCAGTGTTTTAGGTGGAGAAGGTTTACTTTGTGTTCTTGAACAGTGGATAATGTATGTACCTGAACTGCACGATCAATATTTCCTCCAGCTTGACTTAGTGCTTCTGCTGCAGCAGTCTCAGAGTACCCCATCCCCCTCAGTGTATTAATCTTATCCAGCCTCTTCTTCCTCTTGTCTCGTTCTTCTTTTCGTATCTTTGCTTTGTCCTAGAAAACATTTGAGAATTTAATAAGTAAAAATAAATATTGGTTAAAGCTTTAGGTATGTAAACAGATCACAATGATCATAGAATTTATAACGTTTATTGTACTTTCCTATAGAATACCAGTCGCAAACATGTTGCTAATAAACTCTGCATTCATGTAGACCTACAGACCATGAATTCAAGCATGGATAAGTTCTTATATAGTAACTGGAATATTCAGCATTAAGCAAGTTGTGGATATATTTCAATATTACGTCTCTAATAACTTAGAAAATAACTTGCATGAAGTTTTCAAGTTCTAGAAACTGAATTGTAATTTTTTTTTACTAGTTGTCACTAGCAAATGAAGAAGGTGATAATTTCCATATTATTTTGCGACTGAAGGTATGAGAAGGCACGAAATAAGAGAAGGCAAGAAGTGTATGACTGGTGGTTGCGTGGTACCACTTTTTCAGAAGTTTCGACTTGTCTTTTCATGACCACCCCTTTACTTAGTGTCCCACCCAAATGGGACTCCCTCCTTCCAAGCTTATAAATAGAACCTGACCGTACCTCTCGTTTACATGCGATATGATTTGCGGCATGCTCCACATTCCCATCACATGCTCTTAGTGCCAGCCGTGCCTCCTGAGCAGAACATCCAAGCTGTAAGAGAGTCTCCACTTTTGAAGGGTCTATGGAGAGTTCATTATACAATCTGTTGGCCTAAAAGAATAGATTCATCATAATCAATCTAAATTGTAAAACTCTAACCCATACACATTTTTGTGTAGTCAGATAAAACATGCTTGGATTACAAATTTGCACGGCTACATCCACTATATGATTAGCGTAACTCATCACAAACCATGACCGCAAAGGTGTACTCAAATTTTTTTTTAACCTCGTCTCTTTTCTTAGCGAGTACAGGGCAATAACATAAGTATCAATTGTACACAGGGGGTATTGCACAGGACAGGTAATAAATGTCTGATCAGCGGGACCTCCACAATCACTAGAATGAGAAACTAGAATAGAACTAGAAACCTTCTTTGCTCTAGACGTAGAGGCTGCCCCTTCTTATAATTAGTCCTAGGTATAAATAGATCATGAGATTGACCTCTGATATATTTATACATAGTTATTAGGTCACCCCTCAGTCGTCTTTTCTTCTAAACTAAATAATTCTAATTTTGATCATCTTTCTGGATACTGAAGTCCCCCAATTCCATTTATTACTTACCTCAGACAGTTTCTCAGTTGCCTCCCTTGCTTTACCATTGTGGTAATTTACTATCCCTTGCAGGAAATAAAGTCTTAGGAAAAGAACTTTTTCTCTCCCATAACTCCCCTGCAACAAGTCAAAATGAAAAAAATAAATAAATAAATATCAGAAATTAAAGAAAACTTAGCAGTATGAGGTTTTTCTATTGTAGAAATTCAATAAGCTTGTGGTATAACTTTTCACTTTTATACTTGTTGTTTTTATAAAAAAATAAGATATCCACTATCGCAAAACATCGGCAGAAACATAGTAGACATGCCCAGCCTCGACAAGCTCACTTCCCACCAATGTTTATATGGGCAGCTGACTGCCTCAATTATTACAATAGAACATTTACTGATAAAAGTCTGGCATAGCAGTGTAGAAACACCCATTAAAGTGAGTGGGACTTGTATTCATGTCACTTTTTTACTAGAGAACATTAGAAACTACCCCCTGAATGGTTATTTGATTTGCCAAACTTTGCTTAAAATGCTTGTTGTTGTAAGCTCCAAACTAAACACGTAGAATAATCCTTTTCCATCCAGAAAAACCCTCCTCTTGCAGATTAAGTCATTTCTAAAAAATAACAAGTGTGGGAAAATAGTAATGTGGACATCATAATACAATGTGTAAATAAAGCGGAGCGGATTTAAGAGGGTCATGCGGCTTTGTTCCTGATTTTAGGAAATAAACAGTATTCCACACCCCTCAACATAATGTACAAGAGGTCGTAAAAAAAAAAAAGAATTTAAAAAAATCTAATTTCTAAGCAGATAAAATTCATATTATAAAAGCATTAGGGTTGTCAGATTGCATGCTTTGAAAGGACAGAAGGGAAAGACTAAAGGTGTATTCTATTCAAGATGATGTATCACCTATCCACTGGCATGGTCGAATTAAGGAGGAGATTCTAAGGCATGGCGGTCGAGTATGCGCATTACCACTCCATACAACCCTATTAGAGCTACAGAAACAGAAGTGAGAGTACTCGACTTTACCCAGAATATCCATAGCGTTGTATGGAGTGACAGCACGCACGTTTAACCAGAATGCCAGCCATACAAGCTCCTTATCACAGTCATGTGGTAGGGTCAATTGGTGGCGGTTCTAGCAGTCAGACCCCCACTGATCTAATATTTATCACAAAACCAGTAAACAGGTGATTAATTCTTAAAAGGGTTATCCAAATTGCATTGCAGTGTGTGTGTGTGTGTGTGTGTGTGTGTGTGTGTGTGTGTGTGTGTGTGTGTGTGTGTGTGTAAAACGAAGTAACTTACTAATATACTTTAATTTAAAATTCTGTACTAAATGGTGCAGTTCAAACCTCCTGAATTGTTCCCAGAAGTGCTTGAGCTTTTCTAATAATGATGAGGCTCTGACACGGCCCCACGTGACTGAGGGCTTGCTTCATGTGCTGTTCGTGAACATGAGCGCAAGGGGCTGTCACATTAACGATTGCTTGAGTCCCAAGCAGAGCATCAGCTAAGCGCTTTGATCGGGACTCCAGCACTGCTCCCAACGTCCATATTTGGTCAATTCAGGGGTATCCGATCGCTGGAGTTCCCTAGCAGAGCACCAGCTGATGCTCTGCCTTGGGGGGGGGGGGACTACAGCACTTCTGCCAACGTCACGGTCCATATATAGACAGTCATGTCGGGAGCAGGGCTGGAGTCCTCAGGCAGAGCATCAGCTGATGATCTGCTCGGGAACTCCAGCGATAGGAAACCCCTGAATTGATCAAATATGGACGTCAGGTGCAGTACTGGAGTCCCGATCAAAGTGCTAGCAATAGGCAATGTGATAGCCCCTTGCGGTCATGTTCACAAACAGCACATGAAGCAAGAGCTCAGTCACGTGGGGCCATGTGGGAGCGTCATCATTATTAGAAAAGCTCCAGCACTTACGGGTACAATTCACAGGGTTTGAACTGCACCATTCAGTACAGAATTTTAAATTAAAAGTATATTAGTAAGTAAATTCTGTTCACATAAATATATTATTGCAATGCAATTTTTGGTCCCCGGATAACCCCTTTAAGTATGTGTTTGCCTTTAAACACTATATTACAGCTTACATATAGAGTAATTTACAGAAAAGAAGTTGAGTATCTTTGTAAAGTCGTTACATTACTTATCTTGTACTGGTCCCGATTAACACCCTGTATTATAGCCCCCAGCTACATTAACAAGAGAATATCTGTGTTCTTTTCAGTAAAGTAAAGGCTCTTTTACACGGGCCAATGATAGGGTGAACGAGCACTCATACGAATGCTTGTTAGTGATCATTTCCCTGTTTAAACAAGGCAAAGATCAGCCGATGAACAGGGAACCGCTCATTCATCGGCTGATCGCATCTTTTATGCGGCTAAAAAAACGGTCTCTAGTCGGCAGCACATCTCCCCGTGTAAACATGGAGATGTGCTGCCGACATGATGGAAATGCATGGGGACGTAAGATTGTAACAACGATCATTGCTCAGTTTAGAATGAGTGCCGATCGACAAACTGTATTTTCAATCGGCGCTCGTCTTAAAAGTGGTAAAGACGGCAATATCTGCTCATGTAAAACCTCCTTAGTAAGTAAAGCTTAAGACAAGTATACAATGAAGAGTTTTCAACATACTTTAATGTGGACCAGTCTTTCATGGTGTTCTCCATAGCATTTGTTGAAGCATCTCTGGGACATATTGAGTTTTGTATCTGCATCATCCAGGCAGTCTAACTGTCCCAAGCGAAAGTAGCACCACACAATATCAAGTTGCAGGACAGCATAATTATCCACTGAATCTAGTAGATCTGTTCCACACTCGCTGGAAGAGATGAAACAAAGGTTTTCAGCCAGAGAAAGCAATAATGTGACTTATTATAAAGTAAAAGGGAAGCAATAAAATCATAAGTAAATCAGAAAAACCCTCGGACGTCACCAATCTTGCTATTTACATTGTTGCAGAATATATCTCATGCTGCAGCGATGTACATAGACGTGATCCTCTTTAATGGCAGATTGCGCTCTATAGAGCCCTATCATTAGAGATCAGGCTGACATTGCGTCAGCCAGATCCTCCTGAAGTGACAAAATACAGTAAACAGAGCGCTCATAGCTTTCTTCCTTCTTTTTTGTCTCGCGAGCTGAGCCCCATCTTCTGTACACGGGTGCTTTGCGTCCATTTACAGATCCCACATACCACCTAAAAGGTAGAAGACGCGCTAGAAAATGGTGACCTTTATCTTGAGCATTATATCAATGATGTCGGTGGGGAAAAGTTCACGTATTTGGTATGGTCATACACGGGAGAGAGCAGGGATAATATTGTGAGGAAAAAAATTAGGAAATTTGAATTTTTGCATCCTATTTTTCTCTACAAAATAAAACCCCGTAAAAAATGAAAAGATACCGATTCTCTTTGTTCCCGAAAAAAATAAAAATAAATAATAATATTCAGCCTTAGAATGTGGCATTCCAAAAGGAGAAATTTTGACATGGAGGTTCAGGCAACAAAAGGGCTTGGTTTTGAAAGGGTTAACATCCACCTCTACATTTCTCCTGGCTTAACCCTTTCACTACATCTCTAGGCAGGAAGTCCCAATGTTGAGGTCTGACAAAATGGTATCCTGTAAATGTTGCAAAGAGCATTATTCACCTCGGTCTCTATACCGTATAGACGCCAATCAGTAACAATTGGAATGTAAGTGGGGAGTGAGGATACAAGTGAATACACAAAAAAAAAAAAAAAAAATGAATATTCAGCTTTGGACTAAATTTCCCTTTATAGATAGAAGGCAGAAGGACTTTGGATAAGCCGGGGGAGATATTCATCTGCTGTCAAATGAAAAGACACCCAGCAATAATTTTATGTACATTGCCTTCCAGGTATCGCTCTATCACGTGTAATATTCTTGAGCTTAAACGTGAACTATAAATGATAATAAACTCAACAGTGCAATATAAAAGTTGCCATTATAGCTTTCTATGGGGTTGTCACCTTACATACAATAAGTAAATGCATCCATAAGAAGAACACAAGCAGGGAGAATATATTGCACTCAACGAAAGGTCTGGCAGTTCTTAAAGGAACACAAAGTAAAAAGGAGATAAACTTGCTCACACTGTTTGTCAGTTTGCAGGATCTTCTGAATGTCCCAGAAACATAGTGTCTTGTAAAAATCCTGCAGGAAACACAGGGGTTAATTTCCTGCTGAATTATTCCATTTTGTATGGAGAAGGGGCAGGGTTTATCAAAGGGGACAAGTCAACTATTTGTGAGTCCTACTGCAGACAGGGCAGAGTGGGGCAAGGCTCCTGCTGCAGCCAGTTGTTTTACAGCCAGATTTAGGACAGTGAGGAGAAGGAGCATGGAAATGGCTGATCTCCTGGAACACGTATAGAATAATTCCTTATATAAAATTCTCAGTTAATTGTAATACGAGAAAAAATAGCATCAAAGGAATGTTTTATGAGCTAGTCCAGAAGAGTTATTTTGTTTAGCAAATATGGTAGATATCCAGAATGATGACCCTGTTTATTGGCTACACATGCCATCATAATTCTGAAGAGCGGTTATCTAAAAGTAGATAATCCCTTTAAATTTGGTTTATTTTTCCTTATCTAAAGAATAACCAGAGTGCAGCATACCTGACACATTGCAGATAACAATATGAGACAATAAGGAACCCATGTAAATACTTTATTAGATTTTCACCATCATAATCCTCTTTTTAAGAACTGTCATTTATCACTTTTACAGCCTTCCTCCAACTCAGAGGGGATTAAAATCTTACTTAGAAAAAAAAACAGAGAACATCTAACATTGTAAACAGATAAGAATGAATCAGCCCTTACCAGAAGTGTTTGTCTGAATCCAGCAAGAAAGGCAATGCTAAAGCATATTCTGTTCTCTTCAGGAATGCTCTTCCCCTTTCATGATATCCCATAGCCAGCATGAGAGCCTGGAAACAAGAAGTTGTGCAATAGAACAGTCAGAAATGTTCATTTTTACACAGGGGCAGAATTGCAATAAGTTTGTGCAAACCAAACCAAAAAAATAACGGGCAGAAACTGCAGAGGTGGTTCTCTAGAGTGGGATTTATACCCATCACCAAAGGTATAATGGTAGCTGTCTGCCAACTCGGAGTACTGACATTTTGCAAGTAATTATCAATTCCCTCTTTCCAATGCTATGAAGTAACGTCTGCCAGTTACTTAATTGTATTAAATGGCTGTAAGTACTACAATAATGGTGTATACATGATAAAATATTGAATCTTACACATCAGATATTTGAAATGTGGTAAATGAGAGATATCTTGTTTAACGGAAGTGAAAATAACATGTAAAAAGACAAACACATACAGTACACGCTCCACCCTGAGCCCGATGATAACTCTGGAGACTGTACATCATTTCTTTCATAGACATACTAAAGATTGTAAGAACTCAGATGGAGTTTTAAAGCCACAAAAGTAGGATCTAAAATGTGAAAAAACGAAAAGACAGCGAAAACCTCTTTGAGATGACCACACAACAAAAAAAGTCTTCTAGATGTGTGGTCGTCTTAAAATGTGCAATATGCATAGCATGTGATGGAACTGACAAAGGGACAGCTACACCAGTCCTGAAATGACTAAGCGACAAAGTCCCTGAGATTTCCACACAGGAGGGAGTACAAAAGGGGGTTTGATCTGAGGGTGTCTAATGCACCTCACTAGTAATGTCAAAATCATACACGTTTCCCTTCTAGTATTTAAAAGCAGAGAAGGTTGGTAGGCTCAACAGATAAAGATTCAGGTCTTGCTTTTGTAGGCTAATCCTACCTTTTTTGCTGCTTTAGGCATATTGATTGAACGCCCCGTTTGGTTTGCAATTTCCAGGTACGGCACTGTATCTGGATCGGAAGTCTCCCCTGTTGAAAGAAATGAATTATCATGAAAACAGCTTATCAGTAATACATAATATCTTGCAGAGTCATGTGTATGAATGTTAAAAGTTATGTTCACCTTAGAAAAAAAGAGATCTTTGCAGGACAATTAATGCAGCTCTGGGCTATCATACAGGCTGCAACTATAGATCAGTACAGTATAAGCAATGCCATGGATGTGCAAAGCGATGCAACTTTCAATGTAGAATTACTGCTCACAGTAACTCCCTCCTGAAAGGCAGTTGAGGAAGCATGGTTATGGGGCCAATGTGGTTGGCTTTGCTCGCATTCGGTGAGGGCTAAGACAAGGAGTTGGTAAAAATACACATATGGGGATGGTTTACACACATTTGTGGTCATGTTCACACCAATTGATTTACATTTGTTTTTTACAAAAGCTGGCGCTGATTTTGGCAAAAGAAAAGTACAAAAATATTGACCCTGGAAAGTTCCATTTTTTCCTCTACAGCGATCTTAGCTGTTTTTGGCAAAATAAATAAAATAATAATAATAATAATAATAATAATAATAATAATAATAAAAGAAAAAGAAGAAAACCTGGACCGCATATCCATTTCATTATACTTGATCTACAACAGCTAAGCAAATTTAAAAAATACTTATGAACGTGAGGTTCTAAGTGGGCTTATACAGTTTGATCAAAATGTTTACTAAGAACCTCATGTTCATACGTTTTTTTAAAATTTGCTACACTTGCACGAAGTCATGGATTTTATAGGATTATAGTTAGGTGTATGATAAACCAATTATACCAAACAGGTGATAATGATCATTATTTTAATATGTAAGTTGAAACGGGCTTAAAACTGGGTGAGGAACAGGCAAACTCTGCTACAATAGTGAGGTTGTGGAAGACCGTTTCATGTCACAGGTCCACCATGGCAAGGCTGAGCACAGCAACAAGACACAAGGTAGTTATACTGCCTCAGCATGGTATCTCTCAAGCAAATATTTTAAAGCAGACTGGGGTTTCAAGATGTGCTGTTCAAGCGCTTTTGAAAAAGCACAACAAACAGGCAACATTGAGGGCCGTAGATGCAATGATCGGCCAAGGAAACTAAGTGCAGCAGATCAAAGACACTTCATGCTTACTTCCCTTGGAAATTAGAAGATGTCACGCTGTGCCATCAGCACCGAACTGGCAGAAACCAGTGGGACTCAAGTACACCCATCTATTGTTTGGAAAAGTCTGGCCAGAAGTGGTCTCCATGGAAGAATTGCGGCCAAAAAGCCATACCTTCGCCATGGAAACAAGGCCAAGGGGATTCGGTCAGGATTAATGGTGTCCTCAATGCTGAGAAATACAGGCAGATACTTATCCATCATGCAATACAATCAGGGAGGCATCGGATCTAAATTTATTCTGCAGCAGGACAATGAAGCCAAACATACAGTCAATGTCATTAAAAACTAACTTCAGCATAAAGAAGAACAAGGAACCCTCAAAGTGATGATATGACCCCCACAGAGCCCTGATTTCAACATCATCGAGTCTGTCTGGGATTCCATTAAGAGACAGAATGATTTGAGGAAGACTACATCCACAGAAGATCTGTGGTTAGTTCTCCAAGATGTTTGAAACAACATTCCTGCAGAGTTCCAAAAACTGTGTGAAAGTGTACCTAGAAGAATTAATGCTGTTTTATAGGCAAAGGGTAGTCACACCAAATATTGATAATTGATGAAAACAACTATTAACACTTCTATTTTTTAAAGCACTCTTAATTTACAGCATTTTTCCACAACTGCCTAAAACTTTTGCACAGCACTGTATATTATTTTTGTTTGTTTGAGTGGATCTGATAACCCAACTGTGATATGAATTGAAATACTGCAGCATCTTTTGGCAAATTGTGACTATTCAGAAATATACTGACAAACAATACACAAAAGAGCCGCATTGGCACTTTTATGATTACGTGGCCCACAAAGTTTAACATTTAATACACAAATAAAATGTATCAGAGTTTTCTTCCTTTAGATGTAGACATCTGATGGAAATTAAAATGATAAAATGGAAAAAACTGAATAAGATGTCGCCAACAAATATTGAAAAACAAACTGATTCCAAGAACACTTCTAATCTGAGCCTTCTCGAGCAGTGCAGAACACTCTGTTGTCGCTGGACACACGTACAAGTTTGGTTACTTTGTGCCCTATGAAGCCAAACATGATAAAGTTGAATGAATAGTTGCCTGACAATACATTTTCCAGATTTTATTTTTTATAAGTAATAAAGCAAAAGGTTGAAAAAACACTGCAGCGTTTAATGTGTATTTTGCATCAGCCCTCATTATTTGCAAGGTGTTACAATCTACTTCTGGTATCTGGACAAGATTAGGAACCAAGAAAAACCTCTTTGAGATGCCCAATTAATACAACTTCAAAGTTCAGTGATGGGGGACAGAACTTAGAGTAGAACCGGGATTTGTTCTTTTGTTTTGCTATTTTTTATCTTTATTTCCCAGCAGCCCCCCACCGTCAGTTGAGATATGCATCGTATCAGCATAGTATGGTTACATATTTGGTCATTTCCAACAGCGAGTTCTGTTCGGTCATTCACAAGTGACGAGAGGACTTAATTTCACAGGAAGTTTATAAAGACTTCTGAAATCTCTTACTGCTTCTTAAAGTGAACTAGACGTGTTATTTCAATATAGGTTTTTTACTGCATGGATTATACAGGTAAGGTTCACACTATTATACAGGTTCCCACTGCGTTTTAGCCATGCGTTTAGCGTGTATGTCGGGAAAGCGTATACGTCGCTAAACGTGTACATAGGGCTTTATTAGCCCGAAGGAGGCCATGAGTGTCCTTTTGGCCTCCACTGGGCTGGTTTACGTCGGGATACTTTTTGTTGGAGGATGGAATAGCTTGAGTAGAGTACGCTATTTCATCCTGAGGGATCCCGCAAAAAAAATAATAAAAAGTATAGCCTGTGATGTACTTTTTTTAACATGGGAACATACTGTATGGCATCCGTCAGAGGCATACGTTGAACGGATACCTCGAGGAGTTTCCCCAGCGCCAGAGTTTCCGGGAAGAGTATCAAATAGCCCTCGGCCCCAAGATTCCGCGATGTCTACCATGCCTAAAATACTTTTTTTTTTTCCCGTTTTTACTTGTACAAAACTTGGGGCCACAACTTGCACCTGAAAAATATGGTAAATCGCTTTAAAAGCCAAATACGGTTTAGGCACTCTGCGCAGTAGTCAGGTGTAAAGGCACCCTTAAATACACCTTCGTAACAATGCACTAGAGCACGTTCCTAAGCCAAAGCCAGGCCAAATTACATTTAAAGAGGCTCTGTCACCAGATTTTGCAACCCCTATCTGCTATTGCAGCAGATAGGCGCTGCAATGTAGATTACAGTAACGTTTTTATTTTAAAAAAACGAGCATTTTTGGCCAAGTTATGACCATTTTTGTAGTTATGCAAATGAGGCTTGCAAAAGTCCAAGTGGGTGTGTTTAAAAGTAAAAGTCCAAGTGGGTGTGTATTATGTGCGTACATCGGGGCGTTTTTAATACT